>NW_020173979.1:1764533-1840270 GCF_003031525.2 Neophocaena asiaeorientalis asiaeorientalis | reverse complement strand
AAAAAAAAAAAAAAAAAAAAAAAATTCACGTGCTAAATCCTAATGCCCAATGTGACGGTATTAAGAGGTGGGGCCTTTGGGAGGTCATGAGGTCAGAGGCTTCCTGAATGCGATGAGTCCTGATAAAAGTGACCCCAGGGAGCTCCCTTGTTCTTTCCACGTGAGGACACAGGAGAAGATGGCCATCTGTGAACCCAGAAAAGGGTTCTAACCAGACACCAAATCTGCCAGTGTCTTGGTCTTAGACTTCTCAGCCTCCAGAGCTATCAGAAATAAATGTTTGTCTTTAAGCCACCTGGTCTATTGGTATTTTGTTATAGCAGCCCTAATGCACTAAGACACCCAGTTAAGTTTGAATTTCAAATAGACAAAGGTTCTTTTTTAGTGTAAGTATATTTCAGATATCGTGTTCAGATTTAACTAAGGTGTCCTGTACCTTCATTAGCTAAATTTAGCAAGTCTATGTGGCGTATGGAGTGAGGTGACAAATGTGAAAGTTCTTTGTCACCTGTCAAGAGCAGTACACTCGATAATGTCTTTACCATGAGACATGTGCATATCAATCCCTGGGCCGCCAGCTTGGTCTGGAGAATAGAACAAATAGTCTTACCATCAGGTAATGGAGAATTTGTACCCCCTCAGCCTGTGAATTGGGAAACCTGGGTCTTGTTTGTCAATTGACTGATCTTTGGACAGTTCACCTCTGGGGCTTCAATGCTTCCATCTTTAATTCTCCCAAATACTGGAATGAGAAACTTTAGGAAAATAGGTACCCAGAACTTTGCTTATGGCTGATTGATTGGCACATGTCTGGACCAAATCTCCTTTTGACTATAGGGTTGAAGAAGAAAAAAACAGCATGACTTACAAGTGAATTATGTAGTGAAGGATGGATTTAGCTCCAAGAGCACTGCTTAACATAGAAGAACAAAAAGAAACAACTAGTATACCATATAGAGACTACTTGTTTATTTAGGGCTTTGGGTGTCTCCTCCTACCAGAATTCTGAGGGGATAGATTTTTTCTGTTTTGGTCCCCAGTACTTAGAAGAGTGCCAGGCCCAGGCTGTGTGGACTATTTGATTACCTGAAACCAGTTCAGCTAGCTACATTAAAGACAAACAAACGTCATAATCTATGGGGAAGGAGCTTTCTGAGACCAGTCATCCACCCTTCCTTGCTCAGGGGATGATATTCATGGCCCCACACGGCCCCAAGTTTATTTTTGTTTGTTGGTTTTTTGTTTTGTTTTGTTTTTATTTTTTGGCTGCACCACGCGGCTTGTGGGATCTTAGTTCCCTGACCAGGGATCGAAACTGGGCCCTCGGCAGTGGGCGCGCGGAGCCCTAACAACTGGACCACCAGGAAATTCCTGGCCCCAAGATTTTTTGTTTTTGTTTTTTTAGGAACTAATTTTTAAAATAGATATTTATTTATTTATGTTTGTCTGCGTTGGGTCTTCGTTGCTGCGCTCGGGCTTTCTCTAGTTGCGGCGAGCGGGGGCTACTCTTTGTTGCGGTGCGCGGGCTTCTCATTGCGGTGGCTTCTCTTGTTGTGGAGCACGGGCTCTAGGCACACGGGCTTCAGTAGTTGCGGCACGCAGGCTCAGTAGTTATGCCTGGTGGGCTCTAGAGCACAGGCTCAGTAGTTGTGGCTCAGGGGCTTAGTTGCTCCGTGGCATGTGGGATCTTCCCGGACCAGGGCTCGAACTCGTGTCCCCTTCACCGGCAGGTGGATTCTTAACCACTGCACCACCAGGGAGGTTCCAGGCCCCAAGTTTTTAGAGCAATTTTTACCACCTGTCAACAAAATCTCCCCTAATCAGTGACCAACTCAAGTGTCCAATGACTAGGGCCCAAGGGCTGGGTTGCCTGGTCTGCATTCCCCCAAACTCCTCAAAGATCTGCCTCCATGTTTGTTTGCTTGTTTTAAAATACATTTGTTATTGGCTACCAAGACACTAATGAATGCCCAGTACCCAGTGAGTATTTGGATTCCATGACCGGCTGGCTCCACCAATAAAGGAAGGGCAGGCTGACCTCAGTAATTTCTTAGCATTCAGAAAGTCATCTTGGAATTTGTCTCTTACAAGCAACTCTCCAAAAGGGGGCCTGATATTGTTGGGGACTTGGGAGTGGCTCACTGATTCTTGCAGCTGCATTTAGGTCCCCTCACCTCGGTGTGGTCCTTCATTCAGCTCTACATGAACTGTCACTATGTCAGCATTCTCCCCCTTAGTTCTCAAAGCTGCTCCCCCATCTCCTTTCTTGTCACCTGCCCTAATCCAGGCTTCCCCATCTGTCCCAGGACTTGCAGACTTTCCTCCTCAAATCCATCTTCCCCACCGCCCCAGAATGATCCTTTAGTAAACCAAATGTCAGCTGCGGTCAGCTTATCCCTTATCTCCCATTCTATAAAATTTAGGAAGCCTGACGCTCTCCCTAAAACGTTTCTTTGTGGGAGATAGGGGGACACTGGGGTTATACTCTCATGGCCACTTCTGGCTTTGAATACCTGCTTCCATTGAATTCGCCCAGGATAGGGACTGAATACCTTGCACACGCATGGGTGCCATCCAGTCAGAGATCACATCAACCCAGCTGTGGCTTTGGCCCTTTTCCCTATGTCCCAACGTCCAAAACTCATACCAGTCATTTTTGTGAGCATTATACTTTTCCGAATTTTTCTGGATGGAGAAATTTATGTCACAAAGCATCAACTTAAGTGTTTTTAATTATGTACTTCGAAATAAATATGAATACATGAATTCATTCTCTTCATTAAAAAAAAAAAGTTAAAGCATCAGAGATAAAGCTAATTAGATGGAACGGGAAGATGGAGGAACATGATTTCTTGACATCACCACTGAGTCCCCATCCAGCCCTGGATTGCTTACCTCTTGGACTTCCTGTTGCGAGATACAAACTCCTACACACTAGGCTACTGTGAGCCAGGTTCTTGGCTCCTTGCAGTAACACACTCGTATCTGACACATTTCTCATCTGGCACTGAACCTGCGGCTTCTCATCAGTTTCTAGCCTCTTACCCATATTTGCTTTTCTACCTAGCATTTCGTCACTAGCTGAAGATACACTATTTCTTAATGGTTTACAAGTTTGCTGTTTTCCCATAAGAACGTTGGCTCCCGTGAGGAGGGAGCTGGTCTTGCTGCCATGGGTGTCCCTAGGGTCTAACACAATACTTGGCATATAATAGGTGCTCCATACGTCTTTGTCAAATAAATGGGTGAATACAAATTTGATCATGTCCCTCCGTGTTTAGAAGATAAAATCCTAACTGCTCAGATGGGCAATCAAGTCCATTTCTGCCCTGGACTCTGCCTGTCCTACCTGCCTTGTCCCAAACCACACTTTTTGCTGCTGCCTCTGTCTGCACTGTCTGCTGAGCCTTTGCCCAGGCTGCACACACACATTATTGAGCACCTACTCTATGTCAGGCATTCTTTTAGGTCTAGGCGAGAACTCAATGAACCAGACAAATAGAGTTTCTGTCCCTGAGGAGTCCAGCAAAAAGGACGGACGTTGGCCAAGTAGCTACAGTGTGTGGGATAAGGGAATTATGAGAGCTCCTCAATCTCTAGGCAGCAAACTCCTATTCATCCTTTAAAGCCCAGTTCCAATGTTACCTCCTCTAGGAGGCCTTTTCCATGTCTCTGGCCTGAGGTAGGTGTTCCCCATAGACACTTGCTACATAGCCCAAGCCACAGAACTCGGTCCACTTTACTGTCTTTTCCACCTCCTTGTGCGTCTCTCCAGCCAGCCTAGGAGCCCTGTCTTACTGCTTTCTGTATCCCCCAGGTCCAGTGCAGGGCTCGTCATGGACGTTTTTATGAGTTCAGCAACTGACCTGTCCCTTCCTTGGCCTGCTCCCATCCTCCCCAGCCCCCTTTCCCTTGCTCAAGTTTCAGGCTGCCTTGGTCTCTCCCTTCCACACTCAGCTCCCCAGGCATTTCTTCATCTTGTTCTGAATTAACCCTTCCTCTCCTGAGGGAAACTGCAGATTGGGGAAGTACCAACTTCCTCTTGGGCTGTCTAAGCAAAGTTTAGGTAGAAGGCCAAGAAAGATCACCCTACCTAATAGTGATTGATTTTATGCTTTTGTTTCCCTTTATTCCTCAGGCCAAGCCCCACTTTCCCTCCTCCCCTTCCTTGTCTTGCATTGTCACCCAACTATACTCTCTTCCCAGGATGCACCAGATTTCTCATGCCTCTGTACTGCCACACATGCTGTTCCCTCAGCCAGGAATGCTGTTCCCCTACCACTCCTTCTTAATGAAAGCAACCACACCCTTTGAAGCCCAGCTCATGTGTTAGCTCCTCCATATGGCTTCTCCGATGCCCCCTCTCCCATCCCCAAGCAAAATGGATTGCTCCCATGGTGTTCTATGCTTCCTTGGCTATGACCTCATCCCAGGACATCTTAGAGGTTGGTCCATAGTACACTTACTCTCAGACAGCGAATTTCTCACCATCTGGATCAGTGACAAGTCTGGGCCCAACCCCTCTTTGTCCTGCAAGTGTTCGGTTGAGGGCTTGGCAGCCTCAAAACCAAATAAATGATTGTTGCTTTGTGTGGATGAGGTCTCGGACAGGGGGTGAGAAGGAGCGGCTACCCCTTCTGGTAATAGCACCTGGATTGGTCCCTGAGGAATCATCTCCCCCCCTTTCCACCCATCTGGTTTGGGTGGTACTGATCAAGTCTCAGGGCAGAGCATATGATCCAAGGCAGCCCAATCAGAGAGCACAGCTGACCTCAGTGCTTGCCCAGCGCTGGTTAGGCCATCCAAGCCTGGCCAGTCAGAGCATGGCAGCAAAATTAAAAATAAGTATGGAAATCGGGGGAAAGGAAAACGAAGGCAGAAGAAAAATGATGCACCAAAAGTAGAGTCAGTGCCCCTAGAAAGCGTCCATGAAGTCCAGGATATCTGACAGTCTGGCTACTCGTGGCTCTGTGCTTCCAAAGGACCGAAATGTTCCTACCCTAAAAATCTGTGTGGGAGAAACAAGGTCCATCTAGAGTTCACCTAATCAGGATGAGGCTGTGGTCAAAGAGCATGCACTTTGGAGTCAGACCATCTGAGTCTGAATCTTAGCCCTGCTGTTTGCTAACTGTCCTTTATCTCTCTGACCCTCGGTCTCTTCATCAGGAGGAGGAGAAAGAGGAGAATATCACCTGGCAGGGTCACTGTAATAAGTAGGAAGTGCACGTAGGTAGCAGTTATTCAACTACTACTGTTATCCTATTGTCATTATTAGTTGGTGGTCTGGTGCAATAATCCAGGGTAGGGATACCAAGGCCAACGACAAGGCTTAAGCTAGGACTGAGAGAGTAAAAACAGAGAGAAGATAGAATCAATATTATCCAGGTGGTGTTAGAAATCTTTTGTTTGCAAATGACAAAAACCCAACTTCAAAACATGCATAAGCAAAGGGGAAAGTATTAGTTCACGTAGCTGAAAAACGAGAGGTACATTTTGAGTTTCACAGATGTCTGCAAGGCTGGGTGTCCTGCTTGCACGCTCTCTCGGTCCCGCTTGTCTCTGGGGTGACCTCATTCTCAGGCGACCTCCATGCATGCGGAGGCTCTAGTTGCTACAAGCATCTAGCAATCCCTGTAGGAAAAAAAGGAACGTCTCTTTCCCAGCATTCCTGGTGAATATCTTGGAACTGAGTCTCACTGGTTATGGGTCCACCATGTTCCCATCCTAGAGCCAATCAAGGGCAAGAGAGAATGCTCTGATTGGCTACGCCCGGGCCATGAGACCAGACTTAGTGTTTGGGAGGAGGAAAGAATCCAACTTCACCCCGGCTGAGGGGGAAGCGGGTCTCCAGGGAACACTGGGGTGCTGTCACCCAAAGAAAGGGGGATATGCTGGGAAAAAACCCCAAAACAACAGCTGTGCTCTACAGAAGATTAGTAGGGCCCCAGCAAGGATTAGACGTGGAAGGCCAGAGAATCAACAAGCTCAATGCTAACCGGGCAGCTTTGAGCCTGCGGCCCCCGACTTTGGTCCCCCACTGGCATCAGGAACATGACTCAGCGAGGCTGCCACAGATGGCGTTTTGCAACTGACCTTTCCCCTCCTCCCCAGCCCTGAGTTGGTGTGTCCCAGCTGGACCCCGCTCCTGCCTGGAAATGCCCCCTGCCTGGGCCTCTGCCAGTTCCTGAGAGAGGGAGGGTCTCTGGCCTCCTCACCCCAGCGCTCCCATTTCACCCTTCCTCCTTGCCCTGGGGCAAAGTCTGGGGATTGTTGAGAAAACGGTCAACCGCCACCTTGCACTTTGGCTGCGCAGCACGTGGCCAGTGCTGTGTGGCTCCCCTGCCCCCAGCCAAGCAGGGGAGAGACCAAGACTGCTTTGCAGATGCCCCAGTGCCCAGAGACAAGCATGGTCAAGGGCTTCTCAGCCTCCAGAGTGATAAAATGGGGATAATAAAAACTGTCCCAATCAGTCCTCCGTCAGTAAATAGCAGATAAGGTCACACTGAGAGCACACCCTTTGAGAGAGGGGGGGCTCCTGCCCTCAGTTGACCTTTCCTGAGCACCTCAAGCATTCCAGGCTTGAGTTGTTTAGTAGGACAGAGAGGACAATTAAATCCAGTCCCTGCACCCAAGTTGCTCGGGACTTAGTTACTCTAGGAGACAGACAGGTAGCAATCAGCCCCCAGTATAGAGTCCTTTTATAGAAGGAAGCACCAGGGGCTTGGGCAATACACAGGAGGCAAAGAGGAGACAGCCTGGGGGCAACTGGGAGGGGCCAGGCCAGGGGGACAGGGACTGAGCTGACTTCCAAATGAGAACTTGCCGGCTGGTTGGAGAAAGGAGGGAAAGGGCATCCCGAGGCAAGAAGCATGTGCAAAAGCAAAAGTCGCTTAGGAAGCTGTTAGTGGAGCCCAGGGCACAGGGATTGGAGATGGGAAGAGAGGAAATTGGAGCAGCAGATGGGACCAGTGTTTAGAAGTTCTAAATGGGGGAGAGGTCAGGTCTGATAGAGACCTCTGGTTCAGGTCTTTTCATCAGAAACAATTAAACAGAAGCGCTGGCAGAGTAAAGGTCTCCCTTCCATAGGAAATGGACTTAGCGAAGATTTGGGGCTCCCGGGGAAACATACAGGGAAGCCTGACTTCCCAAGAAAGCCCGTCCCAGCCTCTTATATCCATTGGCACGTCTGGTGCCAGTTTTTATTTCCTACATGGTCACCCCCATCAATCAGTCTCCTTCCTGAGAAGTCACAGGATGACTGGACCGTAGCAGTAGTCAGAAGGAGACGGCACATGGCTCCTGCCCACCCCAGCTGGCCAGGTCAAGCAGCCATGCAGATGCCCAGCCAGCAAAGCCTGCATGGGCTGAAGGGGGCTTACGGGAGGGCCTTCTCTTTCTGTCCCCTTGTTTTGTCATTTCAAAGTTAAATTGCTGTTTGTCTGGGAAAGGCGAAAGACCCTTGGCCATCTGTTCCTGGCCGTGTGACCTTGGCCAAAGCCTGTGAGCCCGTGCTTCCTGAGCTGAAAAGGTGATGTGAAGGGGCCCTAGATTCAAAGCACCTGTGTGAGGGGGAGGCTGCCACGCTCACTCCCTTCTCCCAACTCCCTCCTTCGAGAAGCCTGGGGGTCTCCTCTCCCCACCCAGACCATTGACGCTGTCACTGTGCTGCTGGGGAGACTGAGGTCCAGAGCGCTACGGGACTGACTCAAGATCTCACTTGGAAATAAGAAAACCAAGAACCTGATGTTTTTTTTCCTCTCCTTTCCCCCACCAGACCACGCTGGAGGCACTGGGTAGCAGCGTACACTCCAGGCAGAGATTCACCCCAGATCACAAACCATAGTCTACGTATTTCAAAAGTCATACACCAAGTTAATGAACAACTAAGATGTGTTTTACCGCCTAATGTGACAGGGCTTCCTAATGACCTGGAATTAGGCCTAACTGTAGTTTTACAGCAGAACATGGCAGCTGCCTTCCCATCCTCCGTGTTTTCTTGAGCTGTACAGGGGCAAGTAGCCCACACAGTGCCCCCAACGCCCGCCCAGCAAGCAGCACCCACTGGCCACCCAAGAGAAGATGGAATGGGGGAGAGGCCTGCAGACACCTGGGAAGTGGGCTGGGACATTTAACCGGGAATCCCAGAGTCCTGGGAACCCAGAGTCCCACTTGGAGGGGAGATGCATGGTCTCCGACTGGGCACATCCCCTCGTCGGTGGGGATGGTGGGCCCATCCCAGGTGGACCAGGCTTCATTACATGCCTGTTTACAGCCTGGTTGGTTCTCCCAAGCCAGGCCTGTAATCAGGATTTTTAAAGAAAATAAGTGAATTAGGCAAATGGAGAGGCCAGAGGGTTCCTGTGAGTTCTGCAGGGCTGGGGACAGTCCTGGTGAGGACAGATAAGGATGGAGGACGAAGGGAGGGGAGGAGAGGAGATGGGGGGAGGGGCACAGGAGGAAGAGCGGAATCATTATTACCATTTGGTGACTTTTACCAAAACTTTTATGTAGATTTGCTCAGTGATTTAAGGATGTCACAGAGCAGTAAAATTCTCTCCTTTCCAATGCCTGATTTTGGGAGCTGAAAAATTAGTGAGCTGCTCATTTTTAATTTTGTCAAGGAAACACATTAAAAAAATAAATATCCATTCAATTGTTTATTCATCTGACAAATACTTATTGAGGGTCCACTATGTGGCAGGCGCTATTTTGGGGTTAGTGTGATATAGCTGTGAATGAAATAGACAAAAATCCCTGTCCTCGTGGGGAAAGTCAGACAGTGGACCAAAACAGGAAATAAATAATAGGTCCGATGGTGGTAAGTACCACATGGAGGAAAGACAAGGCAGGGAAGTGGATAAGGCACACCACGCTGGGCTGTAATTTTAAACAGGGGTCCGGGAAGGTGTACTTGAGAAGGAGACATTTGAATAAAGTTCTGAAGCTGGTGAGGGAGTGAGTCTTGTGGGTGGACAGGTGGTTGGGTTAAGGATTCCAGGCAGAACGGATGAAGAACAAAGGCCCTTAACCCTTTCAACCACAAAATAATAAAAATAGAGGAAAGATATAATCTCAGAATAAAGGCCAATGCTTCTTAAGGGAGGGCAATTGGAAACCTATTATGGTGATAAATATCACCACATCACTATCTATGTCTATGAATCTATCTACATAACATAGAGAGAGATCTATAATACGGATACATATATGTATATTCATTGTCATTATTTTTCTCGTTATGTCGTGCAAGAGTAAAAAACTTGTCCTGAGTCAGTATTTGTCTTCAGATTGACATATGGCAATGTATTGTTTGCATTTTTTAAGTGAGGAATCTGAGCCTCGGAGAGGGAGATGGGCTTGCCCAGGGTCATAGCAGCTGGTACCCACAAGGTCAGTATTTTACCTAGACCCAGAGGCTGTGCTCTTAACCATGAGGCACCCTGGCCTGCTTTGCAGCCATACCTCCTGACTCCAGCCCCAGGGCTCCACAGGTGCTGATTAAGAGAACAGCTTGGCCATCTGGCTGAACCTGATTTTTGTTCCTTTTCTTCCCCAAACTGTGGGCCGAGGTTGTTGGGGAGGTATGGCTGGCAGGACGGAGGGTTGGTGGGTAGGGCCACAAACTTTGCTCCTTTCTCGATATCAGTGGGCAGTTCCCTGGCACTGGGCCTGCTGGGGCCTTTGTGTTGGCATTTGCCCCAATCAGGAAGTCTATTATGCTGGCCGGGTGTGGCCTAGGAGACAGCATTGCTTCAAACCAATTCATGCCAGTGAGCATGTTCCAGGCACCTGCTCAGGGCCCCACTCCATGTTGGAAACTTTTTTTTTTTAATTTATTTTTTGGCTGCGTTGGGTCTTCACTGCTGCATGTGGGCTTTCTCTAGTTGTGGCGAGCCGGGGCTACTCTTCATTGTGGTGCGTGGGCTCTAGGCGCGCTAGCTTTGGTAGTTGTGGCGCGCGGGCTCATAGCTGTGGCTCGTGGGCTCTAGAGCACAGGCTCAGTCGTTGTGGCGCACGGGCTTAGTGGCTCCGCGGCACGTGGGATCTTCCCGGACCAGGGCTCGAACCCGTGTCCCCTGCATTGGCAAGCGGATTCTTAATAGCTGTGCCACCAGGGAAGTCCCTATGCTGGGGATTTTGTAGGCCATCTCACTGAAATGAATCCTCTCCACAGCAGTGAAATGTTCATTCAGTCATTCAGACCTTCACTCCGCCAGAGTTTACGGAATGCCGTTTCACTCCAGAGAGCAAGGTCTGAGCCTCAAAGGTGTGCCAGATATTGTGCTCTGCACTTGTATTCTTATTTAAGGAACTATTAATTAACCTATCTATGAAACCAGAAACAGAATCAGGGGCATAGAGAACAGACTGCTGGTTGCCAAGGGAGGGGTTTGCGGGACGGATGGAGTGGGAGTTTGGGGTTAGCAGATGTTAAGCTTTCATATATAGAATGGATAAACAACAAGGTCCTACTGTACAGCACAGAAAACTATATTCAGTATCCTATGATAAACCATAATGGAAAAGAATATTTAAAAAAGAATATATATACGTATAATTGAATCACTTTGCTGTACAGCAGTAATTAACACAACATTGTAAATCAACAGTACTTCAATTAAAAAATAATCTTAAAAAATAATGAAGTATTAAATCAGAGCATGATATAGGGAGAGATTCTTTGGGGTGAATGGAGGGGTTTATTCAGATTGGAGGAGACCTGGAGAGGTTTTGAGAGGAAGCGAGATCTGGGCTGGGTCCTGCAAAGCCGGGGCCTTGGAAAGTTTAGGTGGGGAAAAGCATTCAGGCAGGGGGAATGGCCCAAGCAAAGGCTGGGCAGCCAAATAAAGAAGGGTGAGTTTGAAAACCAAGAGCTGAGCCTCTGGAATGGGATTTCCCTGCAGGACAGTGCAAAGAGAAGTGGTTAGTCGGAGAGGAGGCTGGGAAAGAAGGTTCCCCCACTGGTCTCCGCGTGCCCTTGGGCCAGTCACTTACATCTCTGACTCTGTTTGCTGTTCTGTAAATCACGCTTCATTATCCTCATCCCACCTGTCTTACAGGGAAGTTTTGAAGGTCTAGGGGACCTTATAGATTTTGCTATGCAGAGAAAGAGGTCACTTGCTTTCTTTGGCTTTCCTTTAAGTTCCCACAACCCCTGTTTTAGCCTCTGTCCCGTTGGGCACATGGGACCTCAATAGTGTCCTCAGGGCTGGTCTCCAGCCATAGCTCACCAGGCCCCTGAGGAGCTCCTGGAGGTCGGGGGTGTGTCCTGCCCATTGCATCCCTGGGGCCCACACATGGCCTGTGCATGAGGTAGGTGGTCAGAACCGTGGGGTCAGCCTCACCCCAGTCTGAGTCCCCAGTCAGACACAGATTGCCTGTGTGACTCCCAGGGAGTCACTTCCATCTCTGAGCCTCAGTTTCCTCATTGATGAAATGGGAGTGATAACAGGGTGAGACTGAATGGGTAGTGGCTGGCGAGGCTTCCTGGCTGACCCATCCCAGTGAGTCCTCCACTGCGGTCACTGGTGTACACCAGGGCCCTCACCACCTTTCCCAGGAAATCCAGGGTCCAAGAAGGCTTTGCTGATCCAACTCACAGGACTGTGAAGGCAGGAGGGGATCCCACCTGACGGTCACTCCAGTTATCCTCTTGGTCGTTTACTGAGTCACTCACTCACTCATTCCCTTCCACAGATGTTTACTGAGCACCATCAAAACACCCAGCACAGCACTAGGTGCTTTGCTGATGCAAAATGTGTAAGACAAGCTTTCTAAGCTCAAGATAGAACATATAAGAGAATTGAAACTAGCCAGCAGTATATAACTATGTGCCCCCTGGATGGAGCAGGCAGTGGTCTTTTGAGTTGAGAGACAGGAAAAGACACAGAAACTGGGAGTTGGGAGTGTGACAGGGGCACGCCTTAGGGAAGACCTCCCAGAGGCAGTGGCCTGCGGCAGGGTTTGTGGAACTCACATGGGTGGGGAGAAGGGGGCATTCCAGGTAAAGGGAACTACTCACTGAGCAAAGGTATAGAGGGAAGGAACACCTGCTCGGCTGGATGGAACGGGTGGAATCTGGTTAGACAGGTGGCTGGGGTTAGGCCGCAAAGGGCCAGGAGGCTGAATACTTCCTGGAGTCTGGGAGTCCAGTCTGTTGACAGGATGAGGCTGTGATGTCATCAAACTCACAGACTCCTGGGAGGTGGTTTGGTGACCGGGTCAGCTATGGCTCCCCTCCATGCCCTTTCGGGCTCCTGCCCACTGGATAGGGACTGGTAGGAAGAAAACGGTATTTTTGGATCAGCCTCTGCTTCCAGTTCATATGTGACCTCAAGGAGCTCACGGTGTTTCTTACAGCCTCGGTTTCCAAACATAAAATTGGAACGACTGGGCCAGATGATCTCAATTGCCTTTCCAGCTCTGGGACTCTAAATCCTCTGACTGTTGATTCCAGACACACGTGTCACTGCAAAGCTACCCATCCAGTTTCTTGGCAATCACCCTCCCCGCCAGCCAGCCACATGGTCGGCCTAGGCTGCCATGTTTGTGCCACGTGACCTCTCCCTACTGGCCAAGCTAATTGGAGCAGATTCTAAAAGATTCCTGACCCTAAAAAGACATACTCCATCCATACTCCATAGCAATCAGATTGATCCTTTGGAGAATTTAAACCAAGATATCCAGGTCCTGGATCAATTAGATAGGGTTAGTCTATACATGCAATATTCTGAAGAAAAATAACGAATATTTGTTGCACACTTGTTCCCCTGTGCCCTTTATTTCATTCTCACATCACCCTGCAAAGTAGGCTGTGTTAGTATCCCCGTTTTACAGATGGAGAAACTGAGTTCCAGTGAAGTACCATACCATGTCATGTTATGGCATGCAGCTGGTAAAGATACATTCCAATTTCCCAGGAAAAAAAATTTCAATATATTTTTCCTCATACATAGACTGAAAATAATTGTAAGGTATTTGTAGAAGAAACCATTTCATTTTGTTCATGTAAATACAATATATTGTATACTGAAATTCCAGTAAAAAATTCCAAATAAGTTCTATTTATTCTGAAATAAAGCATTTCTTGGAACTGGCACAAAGGATAAAGAATGTAAGAAATGAATTTAACATGGGCTTTGTATACTGGGGAGGACTTCCACCAAGATCATGTGACCATACGCCATTAGGTCTATCTGTCATTTTAAGTCTTCATTATGGGCCTTTATTAATAATATAGACACATTGGCCATATTTAGTCGGGAGGGGAGAAGGAGGTATGTGGATGTAGAATTTGTCTACACTGCTGCCATTTGTCTATAATGTTACTCCATTGGCAGAGGCAGTAACAAAATTCCATAGATAGGATGTGACCTGGGTCTTTATCGTTTCATGCTCCTGTCTCCCCAGGGCATGATGGAGAGCTGGACCAGAGCTTGAAGCAGGAAGAGAAAACCTGCCGACAGTATGGCTCTGCCAGGGAGAGTGGATGACATGATCAGAGAAGCCGCCCCAAGCATGGAGCCACAGAAACATGTGGAAAGAAGGCTCTGGCTCCCCTGAAGCCGAGCGCATTTCCTACAGCCCAAGCCTGTCAGGCTGCTCTCTATCTTGATGATTGGCTCCCTTTTCCAAGTAAAAGTCTGTTCCTAGCAACCAGACAATTCCTGATGAAAACCTCAGTGTTATAATTATGTCCTGTTAATAAATGTTACAGGGTATGAATCCATAAACTTGACTGTGCAAGAAATGTTGCATTATTGTATTTCCTTGAAATCCAGTTAAATCTGACCCTGAGTCCACATTCTTGCCAAGGTGACTGGAAATTTGGTCTCAGTTGTTATTGAGGTGAGGGGAACCCTCTTCTTTAGGGCAGCCCACAAAATGGTAGACTCCCATCTGAGATGGGTCTTCAGGGCATCTTTCCAGCTGTGGTTCATTGTCCTTCCTGTGTGTCCCCCTTTTGGAAGACATCCCTGCTACTGCTATACCAGGGTCTGGCCTCCATAAGTTAAATGTCCCCCCTCCCCAGCCGCCTCCACTGACACTGCTGATCTCTGCTCCCTTCCCTGTCTTGGGGAATCTCTGCTGTCTCATTGCACTCAAAGGCCCTTGGCTCTCTCTTCCCTGTAGGATAATAACCTCAAGTTCAGGCTTTTGAAATACAGAAGCCAAGGAGGCTGTCGGCACTGGAGAAAGGAGGAGTGAGTATAAGAGCACAAAACACAAAGTAACACCCCAGTGGGTAATTCCGACACTCTGCAGGTGTGTGTTCCTGATGGCTGTGGTGCCCACTGCTTCTGCCGACCTCCCTTTTCCAGGAGTGGCCCTGTGGCCACTAGACCCAGTTCCTCCACTGACATCTGTGTGGGTCACTGGAACTCCTGCCTAGAGCACAGAACTACTGGCTCCGTGGAGTGAGGGAGAGAGGCAGCAGCTGGGTCCCAGCCTCTGGCCCACTTCCTAGAGACTGGGGTGCTGTGACAGGTGTGGTCAGCGTGGGGACCCGGCAGCCCCCAGTGGGTTGTTGCTTCCTCAGCCACATTTCCCAGAAACATCCTTCCAGGTCACTGCCATTGCTCCTGGATTCTTCCTTGGAGTAACTCTAGGTTGATTGTTATTAGATGTGCAAAAGTCATTTCCCTAAAGCTCACATCTGACCTCATTTCCTTGTTTAAAACCCTTGGCCTTAGGATCAACCCCAAACTCCTCAATGTGGCTTTCAACCCCTTTGTGTCATCTGGTCCTCGCTCACCGTTCCAGTCTCAATCCACACGTTTGCCCAGCAGCGGCCTCTTCGGCTGGCCCTCGAGCCATCCTTTAGTGTCAGGGAGTACAGGGAACACTGCCCTAAGGACCCTAGACCTGGGTTTGAATGCCAGCTCCACGCTGGCTGGATGTGTGACCTTTTATTCTCTGAGCCTTAAGCATCTCATCTGTAAATTGGGCATCTGTAAATAAGCCAGTTTCATAGGGCTGAGGTGAGGATTCAGTGAGGAAATGGATATAAAACACAGAGAAGGACTTTGCCGGTGGTCCAGTGGCTAAGACTCTGCACTCCCAACACAGGAGGCCTGGGTTCTCTTCCTGGTCAGGGAACTAGATTGCCACATGCCAAGATCCGATACAGCCATGTAAATACATACCTACATACATATTTTAAAAATAAATAAATAAAACACAGAGGATGGATTGAAAACGTGCCCCTCTGCCATGTGCTCGGTGAATCAAACCTTCTCATTTCTTTGACTGATGTCCCCTCTTGGCACTCTACCCCCAGCTGAATAGAAGCAGAATATAGTTTATTGAGTTTAACTGGTGCCTGACAAAAAGATTCTTGGCCAGGAGTTTGAGTAATAAAGTGAAAAGAATGAAAGCAACAACCATCATTTATAGGCACTTACCGTGAGCCGGAACCTGGCCCCGTGGGCAATGCTTGAAGACATTACCTCATTTAATTCACAGATTCCCAGAGCAGGAGAGTTTTTATTTATCTGTTTTTATGGACAACAAAACAGAGGCTCAGAGAGTTTGTGATTTATCCAATGTCCCAAGCTTATAAGTGGCACTGTCCAGTCGGAATTGAATCTGAGTCCAAATGTCAGGCAGTTAAACACACCCATACACGTATACACACATATGTATGCTTTGCACTCACATCCACAAATGTGCGCACCCATATTCACACACACACACATTCCATAGTGCGTTCTCCAACACCACCAGCAATTAACTCAAATCTCAGTGGATACTGACGGGGCAGCCTACAATTTAACTCAATTCAGGCACTATTTACCTGGTGAGAGCATCAGATCCCACAGTTAAGGGCTCAGTCCTACAAGACTGTCCAGTCTCCCTTTCAGATGCCAATCACAAGTCCAAGTTGTCACCTGTGTTTCTGATCTGTCAGTTATGAATCAGAACCCATGACCCTCTCCTTGAGGTTCAACTAATTTGCTAGGGCAGCTCACAGAAGTCAGGAAAACATTGTGCTTACTAGATCACCAGTTTATTAGAAAAGGATGTAACTCAGGAACAGCCAACTGGAAGAGATGCATTGGGCAAGGCATGGGGAAAGGGGCTTCCACGTCCTCCAGGAGTGCCCCACTCTACCTGCACGTCCGCGTGTTCACCAACCGGAAGTTCTCCAAACCCCATCATTTTGGGGTTTCACGGAGGCCTGGGGAGGGCGAGTGTGAGACTGAAAATTCCAACGCTCTCTATCACATGGGAGCCTGTTAGAAAATAAAATCCAAGTCCTTCTCCCCTCACATTAAAATCTGCATTTTAGAAAAATCTCTGAGTGATTCATACATATGTTAAAGTTTGAGGATAACTACGGCTGACTTGGAAGAAGTAGATGACACGAACGGTGAAGGGGACAAATGACGCCGCTCCACTCTCAAACAGGGAGAGGAGAGCAGGCTGAATTGAGGACCCTGGCCTCTCCCCTCACCTTGCTTCACTGACACTGTGGTTTCACTGGGGTGTAAGGGGCTGCTGTCTTTTTCCTGAGACTCTCTTCCTCCTCACAGCAGCCCACACGATTGGGGCCTGCAAAGAGATGTGCTCACTCGGAGGAGGGAGTTGGGGGGGAGACTGGGCCCTGTGCCAGAGCCCCCCAGACCTTCACCTGACCTGACGCCAGCAACAGAGACACACGGATCCATCGGCAGAATACTTTCCTGATTTCTCCAGCTTCCTGACGCTTTGTCCATGGTGCGGGCACTTTTCATTTCCATGGACTCTGATGCACACGTCACTTGCATAGATTTTGATTTAAATTTGCTTTTGTGAAAGAGAAAATCTTAAAAAATAATGTCTGTGAATGCCTGTCAACATTTTAGTCTTTCAGACATGTCCTCATTTTAGAAGTGACCAGTCTTGTGCCCAGCAGGCTGGCCCATCCGCAGTGTTACTCATCCATCCATTCATTCATTCATTTAAAAAAATGATTATGGAGCACCTACCATCAGCAGGTCACGGTAATAACAACCAGGAACCAAACAGACAATGTTCCTGAATCCAAGGAGACATGTGGGGACGTGGAAATCAAGTTATCAAGCAAAGGAATAAACAAAATAAGTTCAGGTAGTGGTGTGTTATAGAGATGATTCAAAAGGTTCTGTGATACCCAGAATAACTGAAAGCAGGGACGCAAACAGATAGATGCTGGTAGGCCGGTGTTCATAACAGCATTATTCACGGTAGCCAAAGGTGGAAATAACCCAAGTATCCATCAACAGACAAATGAATAAGTAAAATGTGGAACAGACACACAATGGAATATTACTCAACTCTAAAAAGGAAGGAAATTCTGACTGCAACATGTGTGAACTTTGAAGACATGATGCTAAATGACATAAGTCAGGCACAAAAGGACAAACACAAAAAATGATTCCACTTATATGAGTTACTTAGAATAGGCAAGCTGATAGAAAGAGAAATTAGAATAGAGGTTACTAGGGGCTGGGAAGGAAGGGGGATGAGGAATTATTGTTTAACGGGTACAGAGTACCTTTTTGAGATGATGAAGGTTCTGGAGGTGGATGGTGGTGACGGCTGCGTAACACTGTGGATGTACTTAAGGTTTCTGAAGCGTACACTTAAAAATGGTTAAAATGGTAAATTTTATGTTATGCATATTTTATCGCAGTAAAAAATATTGATTTTTTAAAAAACAGTTATATGATAGAATGGGAGGTCTAATTTACCTAAGATGGTTGAGGAAGGCCTTTCTGGAGAAGGAACATTTGATCAGAGTGGAGGAGGCAACAGGATCCAGCCGGCTCGGCCAAACGATGGTAGGCGAGTGGGGTGAGATCATGTGGGAGAGGGGGGCAGGGCAGCGCCACGTGGGACTTTGTAGGCTGGGGTAGGGAGTGCAACTTTTATTCCAAGAGAAATGGGAAACTACAAAAGGACTGTAGCCGTTGGCACGGCATAATTTCACACTTTCAAAAGACCACTCAGGTCTCTGTGTGGCACAGAGATTGCCAGGGGATGCCGAGGGCACAGTGGGGAGGTGATAGGGCAGTACAGGCAACAGGTGAAGTCTATCTCCTTACACATGTCACCCTCCGACACCCTCTGCCTAACTGTTGCCACGTCATGGGGCCAGTGGGCCACATGTTGGGAAAGGAAGATGAGGAAATCAGAGTGTTGAAATCTTCTGGTGCCTCTGTCAGAGGCAAAGGCTCCTCACTGCTGGGGACGGGGCCTGGCCCACGCGGCCCCTCCATAAGCCTGATTCACCCAGCTTGCCAGAGGAGGGAAAGGCACAGTGAGTGACCTGATGGCAGGGCCAAGAGCAGGCAGGCAGTGGCTTACAAGAGCACGGGTCTGAGAGTCTGGCAGAGCTGGCTTGACCCCAACTCTGGCACCAGCGGCATGCCTTGGGCAGAAGAGTTCACCCCCCTTAGCCTCAGTTTCCTCATCTGTAAAAGCATGATAACCGTACTTACTTTGCGAGGTCGTTGCAAAGATTCAGTAAGATAATGTGTGTTAAGCTTTTAGCACGGTATCTAGCACAGGGTAAACACTCAGTAAAGAGTAGCACCCTCGGGCTTCCCTGTTGGCGCAGTGGTTGAGAGTCCGCCTGCCGATGCAGGGGACACAGGTTCATGCCCTGGTCTGGGAAGATGCCGCGGAGCGGCTGGGCCCGTGAGCCATGGCCGCTGAGCCTGCGCTTCCGGAGCCTGTGCTCCGCAACGGGAGAGGCCAACAACAGTGAGAGGCCCGCGTACCGCAAAGAAAAAAAGAAAAGATTAGCACCCTCATCATCATCATTTTGCTCCTGTAGATTTAAAACATTTATTCACTCTGCTCTGGGTACATTAGGACCATGAGACATCCTCAACAGAAGATTATAAATTAAGTCCCTTTGGTTAATAGGGTTGGCTCCATTTTCATACTCTGTGAGCATCTCAGGGGCAGGGTCTGAATCTCCTTTGTTATTTTTCCCCCTTTGGGTCACACAGTAGGCTCGGCCATCTGTGTCCCTTAACACCTGGAGCTATGTGTCCAGTGCCTATTAGACATGCTCCATTAAGGCAAGACCACCCCTCGCCCAGGCATCACCGTGTTGACAGGGCACTGATTAAGAATCTGGGCTTCAGGTACATCTCCTAAATAATTGAAAGCAAGATCTTGAAGAGATACATGCACATTCACATTCATAGCAGCAGTATTCACAATAGCCAAAAGGTAGAAATAACCCACGTGTCCACCGATGGATGAATGGATGAAAAAAAATGTGGTGTACACATACAGTAGAATATTACTCAGCTGTGAAAAAGAAGGAAATTCCAGTCCATGTTACAACATGGGTGAAACTTGAAGACATTATGCTAAGTGAAAATAAACCAGTCACAGAAAGACAAATACTGTAGGATTCCGCTTTCATGCAGTACTTAAGAGTCGGCGAAATCGTAGAGACGGGAAGTAGAGTGGTGGTTGCCGAGCCGTAGGGAGGGGAAATGGGGAGTTGTTGTTTAATGAGTTTCGCTTTTAAAACGTGAAACGAATTATGGAGCTGGATGCTGGTTGCGGTAACACAATGTGAATATATTTAATACGACCAAACTGTACATTTAAAAATGGTAAGATAGTAAATTTTATGTATAAAAATGTTTTTGAAAAAGAAATGTAAGTGATATCATGTGTCTTCTGTGATCAAAACCCCCAATGACCTCTCTTTTTACTCAGGGCAAAACAAAGCCCTTACAGAGGTCTTCAGAGCCCACATCATTGGCCTGTTACCCCTGTGACCTTGACTCCTACCACCCTCCTACTGGCTCTCTGCTCCAGCCTCCCTGTACTTCCTGCAATTCTTTGAACATGCTTAGCAGGCTCCTGCCCCAGGGCTTTTGCACTTGCCCTCCTGGAACCCAGAATGCTCTTCCTGCTGATATCTCTATGGTGTGCTCCCTCCACTTTTTTGGATCTCTCCTCACAGGTCATCTTACCAGGGAGGCCTTTCTGCCTCCCTTATGAAGGGGAATGTCTCTCTAGGACCGCCCCTCCCCCTCTATGCCCTTTACCTTGCTATATTTTTCTCCATAGCATCTATCACCATCTGACATGCTACGTATCACACTTATTAATCTTGATCGTCATCAATACCCTCCCCCCATGAAATGTCAGTTTTGTGAGGGCCGGGATCTTGCCTGCTTCATGACCTACTGTCTTCCCAGAGCCCATCTCAAGCACATGGTGGGTCCTCAGTACATATGTGCCCAGTAAATGAATGCATGAACTCAGTGTGCCCACCTGCAAATAAGTGGTGACCTGCAGGGGTTCTCAAGCTGTAAGAGTCTATGAATGGGGACTTCCCTGGTGGTGCAGTGGCTAAGAATCTGCCTGCTAATGCAGGGGACACGGGTTCGAGCCCTGGTCCAGGAAGATCCCACAAGCCGAGGAGCAACTAAGCCCGTGCGCCACAACTACTGAGCCTGCGCTCTAGAGCCCGCGTGCCACAACTACCGAAGCCTGCTCGCCTAGAGCCAGAGCTCTGCAACAAGAGAAGCCACCACAGTGAGAAGCCCGTGCACCACAATGCAGAGTAGCCCCCGCTCGCCGCAACTAGAGAAAGCCCACGTGCAGCAACGAAGACCCAACGCAGCCAACAATAAATTAAAAAAGAAAGAAAGAAAAGAGTCTATGAATGGTTGAGATTCACTGTGTTGTGTCTTTCCTAGAAAGAAAGAGCACCGCTGTCTTAATCACCTCAAATCTAAACACTCCAGGTGAGTTTACTGGGTAATCCCATGGCCTGGCCCAACCTGGACAATGAGACTGACTGGGTTTTTCCCCCATTTCTGCAGTCAAGTCCCTGTCTAAAGCCAGCCCCTCTAGCTGGCACCTTTACTAAAAGGGTTGCTGTGTGCCCAGGGTACCAGGGTGGACTCCTGGATTCTCTGGGGAAAGGATAGGAGAAATGCAAACGCTTCTCCCTGGGATGCTGAGTTTGCCGGTGACATGCAGCAGAACACACAGCAAATTCTTTACAAGCAGAGCACGAACCTCTCTCCCAACCCTCTCCACCCAACCTGGGAATTTTCCTTCCTGTGCACTGTGGCAAGCCTTCCCTGGTCATGGCATCTGGCAACTTTTCCCCGAGTCCCTGGCTTTCTCTGTACATTGCCATGGAAATGGGTCCCTGGCTCTCCCGAAAGACATATTCCAGCGACGTTCACTGGCACTTCTGAGGGTCCGAAAATGCGTACACGTGCGCGCGCGCACACACACACACACACACACACACACACACACACAGTAACCTTGCTGCAATGGCTCTAGCTGCTCCGTGACACCACCAACATGAGAATGAGAGTCACATGGCAGGGACTTAAGACTCACACGGACTGCTCGTGTGGCTCACATGCAAAGAGGAGGGGAAATAAGCTCGCTTCACAAATGCCATAATCTTTGCGGGAATCTCTTGCTCTCTCCCCCTTGCATTCAACTAAGCGGCAAAACCAGAATTTGCCTTTTTGCTCTAAGGCACATCAAATCATTGTTCTAGGTCTCCTAGCAGGGAGACCAGTGCCTTGCTCTACTTAAGGGAGGCTGTGACTGCTGTTCCTTCCCAGCATGCCTGCCTGTAAGAAGGGTATGCCCGCCTCCCAGGCTAGTGAGGACCCATGCTCTGGTCTCAGGCGCTTTGGCTTCCCACAACTTACCAGAGGGGTCGTGGAGGGAGCCTCGTGTATTGGCACATGTGAGGCCACGGGGAAAACCCACTGTTTGGTGTTTATAGATGAGATCTGGATGTGCACATATAGCTCAAGTACACGCTTCACATACACACACATGCGTGCATGCACACACCAGGCGTATACCTACTGAGATCATTTCCACACGCCGAACACACAGTGTGTATCTACGTACAGACATCCGGCCCTGCATACTCTCACAGGCACAAACAGACCCATATACAAGCCTTTTCTTCTACTCCCACAACTACCAAGCACATATTTGCTCATGGAACACATTGGTGGAATGTCAATTTACCAAAAGAGGACCCATTCTACCGCAAAATGATGAGCTCCTCCACCTATGCAGGACCTACAGAGGTGGGGGACAAAATCTAGCTTTGTGACCCTGAGCCCAACACCCACTGGAGGGTATCCAAGCGTTGAGACTGAAAAAGTTGAGAGGAAAGACCCTCTTGGGAGAAGTCGGAATGCTCTCGGCCCTGCCTCAAGGCAAGAGATGGGAGGGAGTACTTCCTTCTCATCTGAGACCTTCAGAGGACCACTTGGAGAGCTTGGCCTTTGCTCCTGGAGTTTGGGGGAACATATAGGGCTGGTGTTTGCTCCCCATCCAAGAGGTCAGTGGTCAAGACGAGGCTGGGCTGGGGAAAGAAGAGCAGAGGGGTGCTGAGCTGGGAACGGCCACCACTCCAGACATTTGGTGGGGCAGAAAATGCATGAGCATTTCCCATGGATGTGTGGATCGTGCAGAAGAGAGAGCTGGCTGGAGGCTTTGTCCAAAAAGGCCACCCAGGTGCAATGACCCCAATGAGGAGTCTACAAGAGGTGAAGCTGGTACACAGCCAGCCAGCAGAGATGATCTGTGCCTTACAGTAATTGCCGCTGGGAGAACCCCAATGATAAAGGTTTCCAAGCACCCATGGGATACCCAGGAGAGAAAGAGTCAGGCTTAACCCTCTGCCAGAGCCAGGGGAAACCAAAGCCAGGGACCATGGGTACCAGGAACCATAGAAAGATGAGCTCTACCCAGCCCCACCCTCCATTTTACCTGGAGGGGCCAAAGATGGCCTGGGCAGGGGCCCCAAGCAGACCCCAACTTGGGGGAGGAGACACACCTTCACTTTAAATAAAACTTGGAGTTCCTTTAATTATCCAGACTGGAAATTTTAATTATGCAAATGAGACTATGCTTGGGAACGTAAGTGTCTGGGGAAGATTTATTACTATGTAGGATAAGTGACCAAAGAAATGATGGCTGAATTTCCACCTCTCAAAGATTTTATCCAAGATAGCTGGAAAAAAGGAGTCAAGTTAACAGTTTACAAGGGCAGTCATAAGAAAAAGGAAGTTCCTTGGTTGGTGCCTGTCACCGAAAGAGGTGTGCTTTTCTATCAAGAACTGCACCTCCATACAGGGTCAACCTAAAGAAAAGATCCAGCAGAGAGCTTTCTGTATCCAACCCACACTCCCACCAACACACAAACGCTGTCTCTTTGTGACGTTGGGCAATGCAATAATTTGATTTGTTCACCTAACCCCTGCCCCTCCCCCTATACATACACGGACTCACTCACCATTAACGCTATGGTTTTGCTGCAAACCAGCCACAGTCAAGCTAGGAAAGAGGGTTTCGGCAACCTTTACCAAAATATACATTCTTTTTCCTTCTACATTCAAGGATACCACGTGAGAAAAACAGCAATTTGAGACCCCCGGATGATGATGTCTTCTCTTTTAACGTTTTTGTCTTTGGCCAAAAACGTCATAGTGTGACCTTAGACCAAATATTAGGTTGAACCATAGAAATTGCAATGACCTGCAAAACTATTTCACGTTTCTATCTAAAACTGTATCTTTTTGAGATTCTATGTATCAAATGAGGATAATAATTCATACCTAAAGGATTGTTGTACAGATGTACAATAAATACCAGGACCTAACTTGGTAGCCAAATCCACCAGTTTTCAAATGCATCTTTGCCAGAGAGTGATGGCAACAAGGTGCCCTGCTGCCCAAAGCTGTGGCTTAGTTTTCCGATGTGTTATCCTCGCTAACATCTGGGAGGGCAAAGGCCTTTAGAGTCCCTATTTTGTTCTCCTTTTTCAAAAGGGCTCTTTCCTATCCTCTGACCTTTCATTTATACAGCCTCTTATTCTTGTCTTAGGGATGGGGCTGCCAGCCCTCCCTTTCTGGGGATATCATTGCTATCGTTCTTCTTCCTGTTCCTTGGCAGTTTTCTTTTGCCCTCAGCATCATGTCTGTGTGTCTGTTGTGTTCCCCTCTTTTCTGTTTGTTTTGCTCCAGAGGCTTTGGCTGCTGCTCATGGTTAGGAGCTGAAAAGCTGTTTGAAAACTCATCAGTGAGGCTTGTTGATTGGTGAGCTTCACTATTGTGCAAAAAAGTGGTGAATTGGTTTTGCTCTTAGGCTAGTTAGCTTCCCTAGGGAGGAGTCCTTGAACCTCCTGCCTGGGGGTTATTACCCCGGTACCCAGGAGGGATCTCTGTATTCAATAGGGAGACTTTCATTTAATACCTCTGTAAAATAGTCTTTGCACCTGACCTGAGCTGTAGGAGAGTCTCTCCAATTCATCTTCCCCCCAAAGATAAGCGTCCAGGCTTTTGTTGTCTGCATTTACCAGCTGAGGGAGGGAATGGTGGTGGTGCTGCTGGTGCTGGTGGTGCTGGTGGTAATGGTGGTGGTAGCGATGGTGGTTGTGGTGATGGTGGTAATGGTGGTGGTAGCAATGGTGATTGTGGTGATGGTGGTGATGGTGGTGGTGGTGGTGGTGATGGTGCTGGTGGTGATTTTGGTGGTGGTGGTGATGGTGGTGGTGGTGATGGTGGTGGTGGTGGTGGTGGTGATGGTGGTGGTGGTGATGGTGGTGGTGGTGATCATGGTGGTAGTGGTGGTGATGGTGGTGGTGATGGTGGTAATGGTGGTGGTGGTGATGGTGATGGTGGTAGTGGTGGTGGTCATGGTGGTAGTGGTCATGGTGATGGTGGTAATGGTGGTGGTAGCAATGGTGATTGTGGTGATGGTGGTGATGGTGCTTGTGTGGTGGTGATGGTGGTGATTGGTGGTGCTGGTGGTGCTGGTGGTGGTGGTTGTGGTGATGGTGGTGGTTGTGGTGATGGTGGTAATGGTGGTGGTAGCGATGGTGGTTGTGGTGATGGTGGTAATGGTGGTGGTGTTGGTGGTGCTTGTATTTGCTGTCTCCTACTTCTGCAACCATTCCTACTATTTTCAGCTCCACTCCTCGCCCCATCTCCAAGCTACCTGCTATCCAATTCCTGCGATGTTTTGGGGTCCTCTGACTTCTCTCTTGTAGGCTTAGGTTAAAGCTTCCTCTGGTTGGCAAAGCTGATTACTATTCACCTGTATGTTGTCCTTTTCATAAAATTAATTGATATATCTGAGTTCCTATTTTTTGGTAAACTATACCTTTTATATTCCTTTGTCATTTTAGTGCTGTTTGAGGACAAAGCAGATGAAAATGAATGGATTTGATCCCTATTTTAAAATAAAAGTTCCCCACTGCTCTTTTATAAACCTAAATTTTGTTTCTTTTCATCTTATTTTCGGCTTTTTTCCTATTTCTCTTATTTTGTTTTCAACATGAAGAATAGGATCCGTTTGCAAGCACCCTGAATGGTCCAAAATGCACGAAGAGCTACAAGCTTCTCCAAACCATACGAACTCAGACACCAGGGGCCTGGATTTCTCAGAAAATAAAACAGCCCTGGGCCACTTCAATTTTTTCAGTATTTCTGAGTAAATTTTTTTAAAAATGAAGATATGCTGAAACAAAATTTAGGAAAATTGAGATATATTTTAAACATTTGCATTTGCCAAATGTATGCTTTCAACACCGAAAAAAATTCCAAAGCAATATAATTATGCTATTCACAAGATAATTACAGGATTTATTAAATATATTAACTCATGACACACAGGCGGAGTGGTACAGTAATGAGATGCAAGCTTAAAGCACTATGATGAATATCTTCTTTGAATTGTCTCAACTCAGTTAGAGGTAGCATCAGCCTTCTAGCCCTTGGGACTTCCATGAATAGGGTGACGTGGAGTGTGCTTCCATCCTCCATGCGCCCCTGCCTCCGCGCAGCACTCACACCCCAGTGATGAGATGCTCCCCGAAACATCAGCCGGGCAGCTCCCACCAAACGCGGCGAGAGCAGAGTAGCAGGGGCGGTGAGCAAATACTTGCCCCTGTGCCGTGAGCAGGCGAGCCAGACTCGCTCAGCAGCATGCCACAGGGCAGCTGATGCTTTCTGCTCCTGACTCCCAATCACAGGCCTGGGTCTTACACATGACTGTCTCTTTGCAGCTGAATGTCTCCTGGGCCCCGACAGCGGAAAAGGAGTGAAGTGACCAACATGGTATCTCCCTTTAAGATATTCAGGTTACCCAGAGTCAACCCTACAAGGGCTTGGAAACTTCAGTGTATTCCTCTCTTTTCAGGCCACCCTAACATTTAAAGAAATGATATACAAAACAGGAAAAAAAATTACCCCCCATCTCACTGCTCGCCAGCCAAGTAAATCATCTAGATTTTCTTCCCATGTTCTCTGTGGATGCTATGATGATATAGATACACAGACACACAGGTACACACTTGTGTATCCTAAAATAAATAGAACACTGGCTCAGAAGTCAGACAGGGCTGGATTCAAGTCCTGTCTCCTTTCCTTATCAAATGCATGGCCTTGAACGTGTGACAACTTCTCTGAACTCCAATCTCTCATCTGTACGATGGGGGTAATAATAGTATCAACTTCAAAAGATTATCTCAGAATAAAATAACGTGACATAATGCATGGGAAATGCTGATCACAACGCCTGCCACATAGTAAGTGCTCAATAAACAGTAGTCAGTTACTGTCATTGATTCTTTAATTCAATAAACATTTATTCAGCATTTTTTAAGGTCAGGCAGCAGGAGAGAGAAAAGTGTGCCTTTCCTCCTAAAGAGTGCCTTTCCTCCTAAAATGCATCACCTAGGGCCAGAGGTGGACATGTAGACAGAAAATGAGAATTTCTATTGCATGCATGCTAGCAAGGATGAGGCCTGAACTGGGCTAGACAGGAAGCTAGGGAGGAAAGACCAGACTGATAAGGATCTGGTTAGCACAGGCTGTCGGGGGTCTGGGAGAACTTGCAGGGAGACAATTTGGTATTCTGCCTTTTTATGCTGAACATTAAATGACAAGCACTTTTGATGTTGCTACCTAATCTTCCCGTCAGTTTTAATGACTGCATAATATTACACTGTTTCAAAGGACTGTATTTTCCCTCACCTTTCCCCTGTCATTTGGTTCTGAGGTTACCAATTTGGAGCTATTAGAGATATCACCACAATGAACACGGGTGTGACAGTTTTTCCTTTCAGGAATTATGTCTGTAGGATAAATTCTAGGTCAAAGGGGATGAACATTGTTTAATAGCTCCAGCAGCTCACTGCCAAGTTGTTGTCAACGGGTTCACGCACTGAATATGATCATCACTTTGTGTGTTTTGTCAGAACAGGTAAAGGTGGTACTTCAGTGTTGTTTCTGTTTCCATTTCTGTGATGAGTTGTTTGGTGGGGGAAATTGAATGCAAACGAGTGTCTTGGGTAGATCTAAGGGAAGGAGAGTGCAGGAAATTGTGACTGCGGGGACTGGGTTTGAGAGGCGGATTTCTGCCATGCCTCAGTGAGGCAGAGGAGGAGAAGGTGGCTTATAAGCCAACGCCAAGTGCGTTTCTTAATTGCATTGCTTGTATTTTCCCTCTCTTCCATGGCGGACTAAATGAGTCATTAACATGGTAATCCTCACTCCTGTATGTAACCATCACAATGTACGAAAAACTTGTCATTTCTAACCCTGACTGCCTTCTCAGGAAGGTGGTGACTGTTGAGTAGCAGCCCTTTGTTCTGCTGAGCCCTGGGAAATGTTTGGAAAAGCAATTGAAGGCAGGATAATATTTGCGGATCTTCCACTATTGATTGGCAAGTTGTTGGAAGTGTTGCAGTTCTCTGCCTGCTCCATCTATCATGGCCTCAGGGAAGGAACAGTGTAAAGGCCACCCCAGGACAGAGGAGAAGATGAGATTGCCATGAAGTCCTGAGCTGAAGGAGGCAAGGAAGGGGAGGCCTGCTTCTTCTGCTCCCGTGTGACTGTTCCATGGAGAAGAAGATGCTGAGATGAACAGGCCAGAAGGATGTGTGTCTGGTTTTTCCGGGTCAGAGAGGACCTCCAAAGGAGGAATGGTAGACACATCCAGGTGGGAGGGAGGATGCTGAGAACAGGGGATGGGGTGGGGGAGGAGGCGTGCTTGTGACTTGCTTTCCTGGGCATGGTGAGCAGGCTGCATAGCTGAAGGAGGACGCTACACAAGGTCATGTCCAGCTGTCAGGGACAGCAGCGCATGTCCCAACAGTGCAGGGACAGGAGCGGGCAGCTGGATAAATGAACCTGAGGCGGCATGAGGTGTGCGAGGTTTTGGCAAGTTCCCAGGGGCCCCAGCAAGGGACACTGAGACACAGAGAAGGGCTAGTGTAAATGGGCTTTAAAACCAGAGGCAAATAGCTGGACCACAGACTTCAGCAATAGTGGCCACCCAATGCCCCAAAGGCCAGTGAGAACAGTTACCCTTGGCAGGCACCAATCCAGAGACCAGGCTAAAGTAGGCAGTCCACAGCAGAATGGACACCAAGAAGAATACAGAAGAGGGATTAACATACATACACGACTATATATAAAATAGATAACCAAAAAGGACCTACTGTATAGCACAGGGAATTCTACTCAATATTCTATAATAACCTACGTTGGAAAAGAATCTGAATAAGAAGAATGAATATGTGTATATGTATAACTGAATCACTTTGCTGTACACCTGAAACTAACA
This sequence comes from Neophocaena asiaeorientalis asiaeorientalis, assembly GCF_003031525.2. Taxonomy (NCBI): domain Eukaryota; kingdom Metazoa; phylum Chordata; class Mammalia; order Artiodactyla; family Phocoenidae; genus Neophocaena; species Neophocaena asiaeorientalis. Next base: position 1,811,644 of record NW_020173979.1, on the reverse strand, counting down.
CAACATTGTAAATCAACTGTACTCCAATAAAAGTTAAAAAAAAAAAAAAAAGACCACAGAAGATGTATGTCTTACAAGGCTCCATCAACCCTGACACCAACTGCTATTTCATGCCACCCATATTTGGGAGAAGATGCTGAACTACTTCGGATAACAAAGGGAAAAGAATTTAGAATTCTGAATTTTAGGAATTCTAGGAAGGAGGGAGAAAGTAACGGAGATAGATGGGAAGATGTCTCAGACAGCTTGACTCCTATAATGGAATACCATTGACTAGGTGGCTTAAATGGCAAACATTTAGTTCTCACAGTTCTGGAGGCTGAGAAGTCCATGTCGGGGTGCCGGCATTGTTAGGTTCTGATGTAGATCCTCTTCTTGGTCTGCCATCTTCTTTCTGTGTCCTCCTATGGCACAGAGCAGAGAGAAAGGAATAGCTCTCTTCCTCTTCCTATAAAGGCACTAATCCCATCATGGGGCTCCACCCTCATGACCTAATCACCTCCCAACCCCACCTCCTGATACTATCCCATTGGAAGTTAGGGTTTCGACACATGGATTTGGGGGGATAAAGCATGCCGGCCATAACAGAAGGGAAGAGACGACTTAAACGCCAGAAAGATGGTGGAAGGCTGTGTGCTTTGAGCTAATCTTCCTTCCTTTGACCCCTAAATTTCCACTAAAATCTACTCACCTAACTTAACTGCTTGTCATCAGCTGATATTTTGTACAAACCAAAAAAAAAAAAAGTCATTTTCCAGTCCATGATGTGAAATAGCTGTGTGGCCTGGCCAAGTCACTCATCTCTATGCCTCAGTTTCCTCTTCTGTAACCTGGGGCTGGTCATGGCACCATAGAATTGCCTGTAAGTCATTTAGTAAGTGAATGGCCACAAAAAGCACTCAGTGAATGGAAAGTATTGTTGTTGATGTTATTATCATTACTTTTGTGCCTAGAGAGCATCGGGGTCACTTAGAGGGCTTCTTACACACAGACGGCTGGGTTCTACCCCTAGAACTTCTGATTCAGTAGGTCTGGACTAGTAGGATCCAAGAATTTTCATCTCTTCCAAGACTCAGGTGATGCTGATGCTGCCAGCCCGAGAACGGCACTTCGAGAACCACTGGCCTAACCTTCTGTTTATGAAGCCACAGGGCAGGCTGTGGTGCTCAGCAGAAGGCAGTGAAGTGGTACAAAGAAGTGAAGGAAGAAAGGCAACAAAAGCCTGGCAGTTCCAGCACAGAGCTTCCCAGCCCGTATATCGCGGCTGGAGATGTGTGTGCCCAGAAATTGATCCCTCATCCTCAGCAGGATCCTGAAGACAAGGGCATCCAGCTTCAGCTTCAAGGGGAAATGGGGCTGAAACCCCCAGACAAGATGCCTTTCCCTGATATGCATATGGTCCAGCCCATAAGGGGGTTTGGCAGGGTGGGGGAACACTGGGATACCTGGCCTATTGCCTCTGGCCTTAATCACGGTCAACTATTTACTCCAGGCGACCGTACAAGCATGCTCGTTTCTGACATGTGCTGTGACTTGAAAACATTTGGGAAGCCTTTCTCTACAACTGCACTGTCCAATTCAGTAGCCACTAGAAACATGTGTCTAGTGCAAACTGAGATGTGCCATAAGTCTAAAATACATACCAGATTGTGAACATTTAGAACAAAAATGAGAAACTCATTAATAATTTGTTTTATATGGATTACATGCTGAAATGTTAATATTTGGAACATATTAAATATGCTGCTAAAATTACTTTTACTGCTTTCTTTTTAGTTTTCTTAATGGGGCTATTAGAAAATTTTGAATTGCATATGTGGCTCCCATTACATGTACGGAAAGTGCTGTCCTAGGAAGAAAAGTTAACACTTTGCAGAAACTGTAGGTGGTTTGGCCTACCTGCAAGGGTGTGTGTGTGTGTGTGTGTGTGTGTGTGTGTGTGTGTGTGTGTGTAGTCGAGCTATCAGGGGAGGCCGAGCAGACCCAGTGGCAGGCTAAGTACTTGGACTTGAGTCTGTAGGAGACAGAGAATGATTCAGAAGCTGTGAGAGGCAGAATGACAGGATTAGATGTTTAGAACGATACCTGGAAGCAAAGTGGAGGAGGGATTGGGAGGTCTCACAAAAAACAAAAGCCCTGAGAAGCAGTGCAGTGGAAGTGAAAGAGAAGCCAGCTGATGGTTGGTTCACACAGCTCAAGTCCACACCAGATCCATTCAGGCTCAGGCCAGCCTAGTGGTTAAGAGTATGGGCTTTGGCGTCAGACCGCTCTATTTGATTCTCAGCCCTTCCACTTAAGGTCAGCTGTTTTACTTAACCTTCTGGGTCTCAGTTTATTCACCTATAAAATGGGAATCAGTATCACTGCGTTGTTACGAGGCGTAAAGCTGTGCAGAGATGTAAAGTGCTTAAAACAGTGTCTGTTTGGTCCCGCTTGGTCACATACTCCTCTCTCATTTTTCCAGGAGGATGTGGTCTTATGATTGGATTAGCCTGGGTCTCGTGCCCAGCTCAGGTGGACAGGCAGCTGGATCTGTTACCCCACGAAGCAGGGAAGCGTGCCAGCACCCACAAACAGCAGCTGCCCTGTCTGCACCACCCTCCTGGCTCAGTGACCTTGGGCAAATGACTCGATGAATCAGAAGCCCAACTTCCACTTCTATAAAACCTTTCTAGAGAGATTGTAAGGATTACACGATCCCTGCCCCCACCGAAGGTGACCAGCAAATAATTTAAGGCGGTGATGCCGTCATTGGCAGTAAAGACCTGAGGCTAGGCGATTATCTGAATCGGGGAGCTGTCCTTTCGGGGGGTCAGATCACACCTCAAACTCCCAAATCAGTGTCAACAGAAAGGTCAGCGGGGACTCTGGGGCTGAGATCTGATGGGTGGGTCCTGGTCCGTGTCTGTTTAATAAACATCCCCTAGCCTTCTGGAAAGCTTCCTTCACTGGCTATGCAGTTTTGGTCCAACCTGTTCTCCTTTTTGCGAGCTGGGGTTTCGTAAGAGGCCAAATTCCAGGCTGGGGCAGGATAAACAGAATCTCATGGCTGATGATTGGTGAGCCGGCCTGGAATGCAATTTACTGCAGATTTCCGTGGAGGAGAGCCGGTCACCCCCTGGACAGTTTACAGGGAGGCTGTTAAAACAGGAAGGAGCTTCTAGGCTCTGCGGGATGGCTGCTTGGCATTTTTCTCTACCCTTTTTAAAGGAATGGAGACACCAGCTACCAGCTGGGAATTCTCTGCGTCAATCTGCTTTACAAAGAATTAAAAGCCTCTTGGCCAAAGCTTTATGTTTGTCCAATGCTTTGCAGCTTACAAAAGATGGTCAATTCTAGCACCACTCCAGTTTTGCAGGTGGGGAATTTGGAACTCAGAGAGGGGAAGTGACTTGCCCAAGGACACATAGCCAGGACATGGCAGGGCCAGGATGAGAAAATTTTCCACAAAGCAAATCGGGCAAAAATAGTGTTTGTGCTCAGTCTTCTAGTTCATCAGCTAACCCTTCTCACTGGGGGTTAGCTTGACTTGAGTACAATCTGAGGGTGACGGGATTGAGAGGGTCCCTTGTTCCAACGTGGGTATCATCATGAGGAAATATTTTTCCTTTTACCTAGCTCAGAATTTTAGAAATCTGCTTTCTTTTTTTTGAATCTGGTCAGTGTTTATTCATTAATTATGCAATCTTTTTTTTGAAAATTGAAGCATAGTTAATTTACAATGCTGTGTTAGTTTTAAGTGCACAGCAAAGTGATTCGGTTATATATACATATACATACATACATATGTATATACACATACGTACGTGTATATACACATACGTATGTGTATACATATTCTTTTTCAGATTCTTTTCCATTATAGATTATTACAAGATTTTGTTGAAATCTGTTTTCTTGACCTCACACTGTTCCCTTCTCTTTAAACACAGCCCCAGCCTCTTCAACCTAACCCTGGTACCTGTCCCATCTCTAAAGGGATTTCAAGGCAGATAGGTCAGTAGGAAGAGATTTGAGTTCAGTTCCTAGCATGGCTACAACCCTACTGCCTGACCTCTCTCTGGACCTCAGTTTTCTTATCTGAAAAAGGGGTATATAAAGTGGAGCTAAGCCCCCAAAGCCCATCCATGCTTCTAAAGCTTCTAGTCTGAACCCCCTGCCTGTAGCTCGACCATGGGAGAGCTGGGGCCCGGGGCAACATCTGGCCCTTCCCTGCTCCTTGGTGACTTGCCCTGTTGGGGACATACACAGGCCTCCCCAGGCCTCTGAGGGATGGCCCTGGCTGCCCTCTCTGGTGAGCTAAGTGCAGCATCCGTGAGAACTGACGGTGGAGATGAAGACAGCCCCACTGAAATAAGGCACGCTCGCCCTCTGCCCCAAAGCAGCCTGCCTTCCTCAGGGTAGCTGCCGACTGGCCTGGGGGAGGACTGGTTGCCATCCCAGAATGAGCAGGGCTTGGGGTGGGCAGGTTCCATGAGCTCATTCTCCTAATTGTTCTGGCTGGTGATTGTTTCTCCTGATTAATTTCCAATTAGCACCAGGAAGCCCAGTTTGGGGTGGATTCTGCCAGTTTTTCAGAGCCAGTTCTCAGCTATTTCTGGCTTGGCCAGACCCAGGACCTTCCTGCTTCCATGGGAGCTGCCATTCTGGGAGGGCCTCCTGGGCACTGACATCCTGTTGCCGCCCTCAGGACAACACTGAGAAACTGGTCTCATTATTGCCAAGTTACAAACGTGGAAACTGAGGCTCAGTGAGGTGAAGTGACCTGCCCAGGTTCCCGCAGGCAGTAAGTGAGCGGTGAAGTTGAATCCTGCCTTACAGATTTTCAAACACACGTGCATTTTCGTAAAACTGCCGCCTCCATGTTCTTCTCTTCCCAACGCAGTGCTTGAATCATTTAGAAACAGTTAATCCACAAATAAACCTCGGGCTTTGTCTTTCCAATTGGAAACCCAGATTCTGTGACAATCGGGCCTTTTTTCTAAGCTAGCCAGGAAATCTGGTCATATTAGGAAGAAGCAAAGCCATTTAGGTTTTAATAACATGGTGAGAAAATAGTGTGACTTTAAAGTCTTTATGAGCCCTGGAATGCATTTTCCAAAGCGGGAATTAGCTGACACAGGCAGAGTGTCAGCTGGAAAAACAAGGTCTGTGTTAGGTGGCCCAGAAAAAAACCTGCTTCTGTGCCCAGAGCCTCCCATTGATTTCAATTGCTGGTTAGCACAGGCCAGCAGAACAATTGTCCCATCGGTGAATGTGCCATTAGGAATGACCCCACGCAGCTAATGGGGGTTTAATACTGGCTTGCTTGGTCCTTGGTATGGTTCCTGTCCTCATTTTCAGTAAGACAATTACCTGTGTCTGTCATTCCCTTTAAACTTGTACAGTAATAATTAGCCAGCCCCCAAAGAGAAGCTGGTTACCTTTAACCTTGGCTGGATGAAAGCTCAGTGACCCATGAAAGTGTATGAAGTCATCGGACTCTGGCCGGCTAGGGAGGAATGCAGCAGGTATTTGGTAGCAAATGGTTATGATATCTCACATTTGTTCATCATTTCACAATCTTCAGAGCTCAGGGTAACCTTGAGGTCATGAGCCAGAATTCTCACTTAAGGGTCAGCAAACCATGGCCAGCCACCGGCCAAATCAGGCCCACCCTGTATTTTTGCAAATGAAGTTTCATCGGAGTACCTCTATGCCCATTCATTTACATACTGTTTGTGGTTGTTTTTGCACTGCAACGGCAGAGATGAGGCCCTGTAACAGAGATTGTGTGGCCGGCAAAGCCTAAAATATTCACTATCAGACCCTTGATAGAAGTTTGCTAACCTCTGCTCTAATTCACAAAAGCCAAGATTGAATCCTGCATCAACCATTCACCAGCTGCTTGATCTTGGACAAATTACCTCCTTTCTCTGCTTCAGTTTCTCCATCTGTTAATTAAAGGTAGTGTCTATGTGGTAGACGCTACCAGCTCTCACCAACTCCTTCAGTTACGCACGCTGTCTTGCACTTAGGCGTGACCAGGGGACTTGCCCTTAGCAATGAAATGTAGGTGGAAGTGATGTGTATCACTTCTAGACAGAAGCATTTAGAGCTGGGGTTGGTTTTCCATGCTCTCTTACTCTGCCACTTAGACCAAGGAGGCCATGTGCCCTGGATGTTTTAATTACAGGATGGTCAGTTGGGTTCCCAAATTCTTGAAATGAATAGAGACCCCCTCAACTTACAATGGATGTTTAGTATGGGTGAGAAATAAATTTTTGGTGTTTAAACCACTGAGATGGAAGTATTATTCGTTACTTCAGCAAGATCTAGCTTATGCTAACTAATCAGTCTACTTCATAGGGTTTTTTTTTTTTTTTTTTTTTTTTTTGCGGTACGCGGGTCTCTCACTGTTGTAGCCTCTCCCATTGCAGAGAACAGGCTCCGGACGCGCAGGCTCAGCGGCCATGGTTCACGGGCCCAGCCGCTCTGTGGCACGTGGGATCTTCCCAGACCTGGGCACGAACCCACGTCCCCTGCATTGGCAGGCAGACTCTCAACCACTGCGCCACCAGGGAAGCCCCTTCATAGGGTTTTTGTTAGGATTAGATGAGTTAGGTGTGTAAGATCTTAAGAATAGTGGCAGGCATATACTAAGTGCTCAGTAAATGCTAGCTGATATTAGTTATTACATCAATTATTATGCATTAAAATAATATGCATTATTTTTATGAAATAAAATATGAAAACTTTTTTTCATAAATTATCTCATTTTTAACTTCATAATAACTATGAGGTGGTAATTATTATCCTCATTTATTTAGTCAATAAACATTTAATGGGTACCTTTTTTCTGTTAGGTAATATGCTAGATTCTAGGATGTAGAAATCAATCAGAAAAGCTTTATGTTCACAGAGGCGAGGTCTGTTGAACCCAGATTTTAGAGTGGAAGTGATGTTAAAGGAAGTTGTTGCACAGCTGAATCTTGGAAGGTAAGTGAGGGTTTACCAGATGAAGAAGGTGAGGAAAGGCATTCCAGGCAGAGGGAGCCATCATATGCAATGACATAGAAGCTGAAATTATATGCTCTTCTGGGGGAACATTGAGTGAATTGGTGCATTAGAGGGACAAGATTTTGGTTAGGGATATAGCAGATAATATTGTTTGGCTACTCAACATATATTTGCAATCTACTTCTCTCTTACCAGCTTTACACTACAGAGAGAGAGCAAGGTATATGATTTACCAGCCTCCCTTGCAGCTAGTGAAGGCCATGTGACACAGTATCATCCAAAAAAGATGTCAGGAGACATTTCTTTGGAAATTTCAGATTAAAGCAAAGAAGCCAATGAAGAGAGCTCCTCACTGTAGGGACTTCCCTGGTGGTCCAGTGGTAAAGAATCCACCTTACAATGCAGGGGACGCAGGTTCAATCCCTGGACAGGGAAATAGAATCCCGCATGCCGCAGGGCAACTGAGCCTGCGCGTCACAACTACTGAGCTCGCACGCCTCAACTAGAGAGCCTGCATGCCGCAAACTACAGAGCCCACGTGCTCTGGACCCCACACGCCACAACTACAGAGCCCATGAGCCCTGGAGCCTGCGTGCCACAATTAGAGATGAGAAAACCCCCATGCCACAACTAGAGAGAAGCCTGCCCACCACAACGAAGAGCCCGCATGCCTCAATGAAGATTCCGCAGGCCACAACTAAGACCCAACACAGCCAAAAATAAATTAAAAATAAATAAATCTTGAAAAAAAAAAAGAGAGAGAGAGAGAGAGCGCCTCACTGTTATTTGTAAGTGTAATGCCTGGAGCTATGGCAGCCATCTTGTGATAATAAGGGGAAGGCCAAGAGAATTGGGGAGACATGGAACCAATATCTGGACCTTGAGCTGCTGCTGAAGCAACTCTGGAAGCATGTCCCCCTAGACTTCTTGCCAAGTAAACAATATACATCCTTGTGATTTAAATGACTGCTCATTTGTTATTTGTAGCCAAAAGTATCCTAATGCGTAGTTATGAGAAGTGAGACTGGAGAGGTTAGCAGGGCCTAGATCGTGCAGGGCAACAGGGGCAAGTCAAGGATTTTGCACAGGAAGGGGAAACGCAGGTTTAAAGAGGGCAAGTCCCTACCCAGGATCCCACTGCTAATTGGTGTCAGAGCTGGGATTTACACAGAGATCTTCCAAGCCAAGACCAAGTCTCTTTCCACTGATGTGTACGGCATTTTGTCTCTTCAGCTGAACGGTCCTAGCCAATCTCTACAGGAGAGACTTGCTCATGGCTTGTTTTGGCCCACTGGGGTCATTCTGAAACAGGAGGGAAGGAGGCAGGGCACAACTTTTGAAAGAATGACATAGCCGGAGGACATGACATAAACTGATTAGAACCAAATGGGTCTAAGATGGTGGACAAGTCGACTTCCTCTAGACCTTGAGCCTCAGTATACGCTCACATCAGCAAGCTAAATGACACCCCCACACGGGCCATGACAGTTCCAAGACTGATCATAAGGATCAAAAAGTGGGCAGTGGCCCAATTCCTGGAAATCCCCGCCCCTTCCTGAAATAGCTAGAATACTCCTCCCACTCATTAGCATATGAAATTACCCACCCCTTTAAAAACTAACAACCCCATACCCTGGTGCCTTTCTCACCTTCTGAGATGGCCCACACTCTGTCTGTGGAGTGTGTTTCTCTCTAAATAAACCCACTTCTTACCTACCACTTTGTCTCTCACTGAATTCTTTCTGCGATGAGACATCAAGAACCTGAGTTTCATTAAGTCCTGAAACCAGGTGTGTGATCTCACTTGGAAGACTGTAGGTTTTGGCTGGGTTCGAGTCCCAGCTGCGTAGGTTCAAATCCAATCCGAGGCACACAGTTTCCATTTCTAACCACATGCTGTATAATTTGGGATTTTGCCAAAGCATCTTCCTATTTGGGGATGACATCTGTGAACTTCATAAATAAGGAGACTTGAGGAGGTGTGTGGAGAAATCAGAGAAGGTGAGGAGGTAAAGCAAATTAAAACCGAACTGGGGACTTCCCTGGTGGCCCAGTGTTTAAGAATCCGCCTGCCAATGCAAGGGACATGGGTTTGAGCCCTGGTCCTTGAAGACCCCACATGCGCGGAGCAACTAAGCCCGTGCGCCACAACTACTGAGCCTGCGCTCTAGAGCCCATGAGCCACAACTACTGAAGCCCGCGCGCCTAGAGCCCGTGCTCTGCAACAAGAGAAGCCACCGCAATGAGAAGCCTGTGCGCCGCGACGATGAGTAGCCCCCGCTCACCGCAACTAGAGAAAACCTGCGCACAGCAACGAAGACCCAACACAGCCAAAAATAAATTAATTAATTAAAAAAAATGAAACTAGATAGCTTAAAATCTATTAAAAAAAAACAAAAACCGAATTGGGTTTGGGGGAAAGACTCACAAAGACCCAGGACATGGAGGAAATTAGAAGCAGGAAGAATAGTGCCAACCCTTCCACCATCTAGGTTTCATTGGCTGAGAAGAAAGTTTACAGCCACAGCATCCTCCCCTGCTTCTCTGTAGTTTGCACCTCTCCGACACATGTTACTGCAACAGGCAGCTATGAGACCCTGAGCTCCTCAGGGCCAGGACAGTGCCAGACCCAGCTGTGTCTCCCAGAGCCTGGCTCCGTGTGTCACCCAGATGGGCACTTACCATATCTGCCCCGTGTGGACTGAAACTTAAGATAAAGTAAAATTAGGAGTGACCTCATCTCTAGGGTGGCCACCCCCTCCAAAGATAGTGTCATAAGTTATCCTAATTTTTCTCCCCCTAGGCTCCTTAAGCCAGGTAGACCCAACTCACACATCAACCCCACACCCACCCCCGAAAATAGCATCAAAGACCAGCTGATATTCAGTCTAGTTTAACAGTTAAGAGAGCCAGTTCTGAAAGCCCAAGGGCCTGGCTCTGCCACTTCCTGGCTGTGTGACTGTGGGCAAGTAGTTTACCATCTCTTCTTCTTGGTCCTCTCATTTGTTTAAGAAAGTATTGATTTCACATACTTGTGAGGATGAGGTAACACAGAGGAACTGCTGACATGCACTAAGCCCTTGATGCATGTTATTATCATGTCGTTATTATGTTATTATATGTTATTATTATGTTATTACAACGATGTCAGTTGTTACTGTTATGGTGATCGTGATTCAAGGCAGCCCTCAGGACCCTGACCCTCACTTTCACCCTCTCTGGCTCCCAGTGCTTATAGAACACGTATCTGGAGACTCCTGACTGCTGACATCTGTCCTGCCATTATCCACTCTGGATTTGGAATCAATGTACTTGTCCCCAGGACTTGGAGCCCAGCATTCCCCTATAGGTCCTGGCTGAGTCAGCCCCTCAGGCCCCCGTGTCCCGTGTTGCCCCAGGTAGGACAGCCCTGACCCCACACTACCCCCGTCCCTTCCAGACTCGCCTCCAGCCTGCCACCGCTCTCCGCTCTCATCTATGGGGGGACGAGGGAGGGGACGGACGTGTGCCCTGGCAGCCCTGGCTATGCTGAGCCTTGTTTGTGTATTTCCACCTTCACGCTTCAGTGGCTGTTGCCCCTGACTCATCAGTTAGTTAACAAGCTCCAGAACCATGCTTCTTCCCTGCGGCACTTCATCAAACAGCCCATCTAGGCTGCGAGGGTGCGGGCTCCGTGGGGATATTTCCGTGGGAGAAGTTTGCTTGTCTGTTTTGCGATGCAGCTGCCCTCCCTTTCTCATTGCACCCAGAGAGCATCTCGAGGGCAAAGTCCCTGTCTCTTCTTTCTTTTGCAGTTTCTGAATATGGGTGGAGAACTTTGCTTTTCACAGCAAGGAGTCATGAGCCGTCTGGCTGGCTGCTGGGGAAGGTGATTATTTTTAACAATAATAGTAGCTCACACTTACTGAGAACTTACTATGAACCAGGAAGTCTGCAAAGCACTTTCTGTGCATTAACTTATAGAATTTTCACAATAATGCTGGGAGGGCAGGTGCTTTTTTAAATTACTATTTTACAAATAAAGGGACTGCGGCTTAGAGAATGACTTGCCCAAGTCACACAACTAGTAAGTAACCAAGGCAGGACTTCACCCCAGCCTTTCTGACCCCAAAACCGTGCTGAATCTGTGCTTCTCAAACTCTGGGGGACACAAAATCACTTAAAGACCTTGTTAAAGTGTAGCTTCTGGGTTGAGACCTAAGATTTAGCATTTCCAAGGAGCTCTCACAGGATGGTGATGCTACTAGCATACACTTTAAGTAACGGGAGATCGAAATTGTACTATATTCCCTCCTGGTATGTTAGGTTGACAACAGGATGTTCAGTTAAGTTCTTTCCTGGAAGGAATTTCCTGAAACAGAGTCATGGAGAGGGTTCGTGGCTAGGAGTCCCGGGTGTGAACTCCAGCAGCTATTTAGTTATCATGATCTCAGGCAACTTCCATTCTTAGAAACTCAGCTTCCTCGTGGGCAGCGTGAGGCTAATTGTACCACCTGATGACGTGATGATGCCTCTGAGACAGGGCTCTGTAGACTGTCCAGAGAGGATGGCTGTTCAAGGAAGAAAAACCAAAAGAATATTTTTACTAGTAACAACTCCCACTTGAATGGATCGTGGGCAGAGTCATTCAAGTTTTCATTCATTCCCCAAAGTTTTAATTTTTTTTTTGCCATCTGATGATCAGAGGTTAAGAGATTCATCAGTGTTTCATTGCACTAATTAGGAGCTTTCACTACTTCAGTATCTGAGTCCTATAGAACCCTCGGTGAAGTGTGGTTTTATACCCACAGACCGATTCTCCCAAGCACCTTCCATCTTTGGCATAATAGACGAAACAGGAAAATAGCCTGGGTCCAAAAAAAAAGAGATCACAAGGAGAGCTTGCCTGAGCAGGAATGCTGAGCGAAGCTGACACCCACCACTGCATTCCCAGCCATGGACATCCAGCGTGGAGGGCAAGAGATGCCTGGGATAGACATTGCTGGTCTGACCAGCTGACGGGTTAATGGGATTTTATGTACTTCCCTTTCAGTCTCTTAATTTGTCCTCTGTAAAAAACGAGATACAGGGGGTTCGTGATGGCTACAACTTCTTTGCTGCTCCTCCCATTAAGAGATGGAGACTTAGTTTTCCTCCCCTTGAATATAAGCTGGCCTTGAGGCTTGGTTTATAATAACCAACAGAACATAGGAAAACTGGTGTTCTGGGGTTTCCAAACTCAGGCCTTCAAAAGAAGACTGACGGGGCTTCCCCGGTGGTGCAGCGGTTGAGAGTCCGCCTGCCGATGCAGGGGACGCGGGTTCGTGCCCCGGTCCGGGAAGATCCCACATGCCGCGGGGCGGCTGGGCCCGTGAGCCATGGCCGCTGAGCCTGCGCGTCTGGAGCCTGTGCTCCGCAACGGGAGAGGCCACAGCAGTGAGAGGCCCGCATACCGCAAAAAAAAAAAAAAAAGAAGAAGAAGACTGACAGCTTCTGCCTTCTCCCTCTTGGAAGCCAGCTGCATGCTCTAAAGGAGCTTCAGCCAGACTAGTGAAGGGTACGAAACCAAGGCATGGAGAGAGGCCCTGAGGGTGAGAGGCTGCCTTGAGCAGTGTAGTTCAGCCAAGATTCCAGGGGAAGGCAGGTCATGAGTGCCTTCAGTTACACCGTGTGGAGCAAAAGAACCACCCAGCTGAGCCCAGTCAACCCCCAGGATTTTGAAATATAATACATTACTGTTGCTTTAAGCCCCTATGTTTGGGGATGGCTAGTTGTACAACCACTTATAACTAAAATACTGGACATTTCTTGAATCTAAATTTTTTTCTAATCATCCTTTCTATTTACACATCCAGCAAATATTTCCTATGTGTTAGGCCTATGGCTCTCAGTGTGATCCCTATAAGCAGCAGCATCACTGGGAAACTTGTTAGAAGTGCAAATTCTGAGCCCCACCCCAATCTACTCCATCAGAAATTCTGGGGTGGGACCCAGAAACCTGAATTAAGGAGCCTTTCAGGTAATACAACACTCAAGTTTAAGGACCACTGGGCTAAGCCAATGGTTCTCTACCCTACCTGTGCATCTTAATCACCCGTGAAATTTAAAAATCTATACTTGCTCAGGGCTTACTTACCCCCTGACCTACTGAGTCAGGTGAGGCCTAGGTGTATGTGATGTTTAAAGAGTTCCATACTGATTCTCTTGTGTAACCATGTACGATGGAGGAATGAAAGATGACCCTCATGAAGTTGGGCCCTGGAGACCAAGGCTTCTCCAACTTTAATGCATAAATGATTTACCTGAAGCTTTGGTAAAAGTGCAGACTCTGATTCTGTAGATCTGGGATGGGGCCTGAGGTTATGCATTTCTAATAAACTCTCACGTGGGGCTGCAAACTTCACTTGGAATAGCAAAGCTCTAGGGAGTCACCAGCCTCTTTGACAGGTAAATGGCTTAAAAGACAGGTTTTTTTTTTTTTGCACTACGCAGGCCTCTCACTGTTGTGGCCTCTCCCGTTGCGGAGCACAGGCTCCGGACGCGCAGGCTCAGCGGCCATGGCTCACGGGCTCAGCCGCTCCGCGGCATGGGGGATCTTCCCAGACCAGGGCACGAACCCGCGTCCCCTGCATCGGCAGGCGGACTCTCAACCACTGCGCCACCAGGGAAGCCCAAAAAGACAGTTTTATATTACACACACACACACACACACACACACACACACACACACACACACACACAGAGAGAGAGAAACCCACACATACCCTTCTATAAATCTATAAAGGCTTCAGTCGGAGATAGGTCTAAAAAGTGCTGTTGAGGCAGTCTCACTGTCTGCATTGCACGGCCTTTAAGGCCCTGCAAGAGACGTTATCTGAGTTTGCCTCAACAGATGAAAGACGAAAAGGATGTTGTCCAGTAGACATGGAGAACGACATTCTTTTTCTCTTTTTAAATTGTGGTCAAATTCACATAAAATAAAACTTACTATCTCAACCGGTTTTCAGCGTACAATTCAGTGGTATTCAATGCATTCACAGTGCTGTGCAACCGTCACCACCATCCATTCCCCATACTTCTTTTCATTTTTTAAAGCTGAAATTCTATATCATTAAACAATAGCTCTCCGTTCCCCTCTCGCCTCAGCCCCTGGTAACCGCTCTGCTTTCTGTCCCTAGGGTTTTGACTTTTCCAAGTACCTCACCGAAGTACAGTATTCATTGCTTTGTGACTGGCTTATTTCACTTAGCATGATGTCTTCAAGGTTCATCTGCGTTGTAGCGTGTTGTGGAATCTCCTTCCTTTTTAAGCCTGAATAATATTCCACTACGTGTATATATCCCATTTTGCTTATCCATTCATCCATTTCTGGACACTGGGGATGCTTCCGTGTTTTAGCTATCGTAAATAATGCTCCTGTGGACGTGGATGTACAAATACCTCTTTGAAATCTTGGTTGCAGTTCTTTTGGGTACATACGCAGAAACGGAATTGTTGCATCATATGATAATTCTATTTTTAATTTGTGGAGGAACTGCCATACTGTTTTCCATAGCAGCTGTGCCATTTTACATTTTCACCGACAGTGCACAAGGGTTCCAATATTTCCACATCCTAGCCAACACTTGTTATTTTCTGTTTTTATTTATTTTATTTTTTTATAGTAGCTACCCTAATGGGTGTGAGGTTGGGAAGAGCCTTTGTTAAGGGAGCCGAAAAGAGCCACTCACAGTGTCTGGGGTCTAGCTGGGGCAGCATGGGGAAAGGGAAAACAAGCCAGCAGTGGTTTGTGGCTAGATTATGAACGACCTTGAATTATCAGGCTTTAAAAGTCGAATTTTATCCCGTGGTCCCTGGGGAGCCATGGAAGTTTCTTCAGCAGGGGAGTGATATTTCTGTGCCATCAATTCTGAACCTGGTTCCCACGTAAGGTGGGAGGGCTGCCCTGATTGCCCTGATGACTGCAAGATGTGTATGATGAGATAGAGTGACACAGAGTGACTTGGGGCCTTAGAATGAATGCAGCAGACCAATATTTTGAAACCAGGGTGGCTTGTCTTCCTTTAAAGAGATCAGTTTTCCAATCTCTTTGAGGAATTGTCCCAAGGAGGAGGAAGAGGAAGGTTTCCATTCCCAGAGAGCAAAACTCTAGTCACATGTTCCAGTAAGTAATGTTCTCCTTTACCACGATGAACAGAAAAATGTACGTGATGGAATGAAAATCCCACAGGCCAGCTTGCCGTGGGCAGCCTCGCTTACTATGGAAAATTCCTGATAAAAGTCAGCAGAAGAATTTCCTAGCTAGTGACTATTATTAACAGGCGCTTCAGCCTTGCGCTGACATTCAAGATTGGGTTCTTTCATATGCCATTGCACAAGCCAGGTGATTAAACCCCTCTTGTTTTTTAAAAGCAAAGAGAATGCACCCAACTTTGCCAGGCTGACGACCCTTTTTAATAACCCACACGTCCCTGCTCAGTTAGCATGAGAACAAAACTGCAACCATGAAATTATTTTAACAAGTACCATAAAAAAAACAATTTGCTTGAGCGATGTTTAAGGAGAAGGGGGGACCCACCCCCCACCCTCTCTCTAAACTAATTAAACTATGCTATATGTCCTTGTGTAGCTCCTGACATGTTTCTGGTTCACTCAGTTTGAATGGTTGTGCAAGGATCAGCGCCAAGCTCCCAAATGGCTAACTCAAAACAAAAGCGAGGTCTCCAGGGTATTCTCGAGCATCCAGCAAATTGAGGGAAAGTTATTTTGGGTTAATCAATGTACTTCAGGTGCAATCACATCTTGCCTCATAGATAAGACTGAACACAAATAATCAGTGTTTGAAGTCCAACCCAGAATGAACTAGGAAGTGACACTGACCTTACTTTATTCCTTTTATTTTATTTTAATTTTTCGTAAAATCATACTCTACCCGGATAAAACCGTTGACAATGGTCCCTCATTGTCTATCCACTCAACGCCCCCCTGCCCTGATAACTTACGTTTTTCCCACTCATACCACCTATTCCTGGAAGCAACTGGCAGTTTCCTTGAACGTCTTTACAGGCAAGTGGTCTATTCTCAGCCTGATAGGGACCAGACATTGACTAATGGCTGGAAACTTTGGTTTCTGGCAAGACAAACCTCAGTTTAGGCTGAAGAGGCCTTTGGGTGTCGGTCAGGCTCTCATCAAAGCCAAACTTAAAAGCTTACTAAGAGTCTTGGACACAGCACAATTGCGTACGTGTGAGACATGAGACCCCTTCTGAGAAATGAGCTGGGGGGATATCGTGCCCTTATACTCCTTCAAACCCATGTTTACCAACCCCTTTGGAGTTTAAAGAAAATGTTCCCTTTTGAAAAGTTCTTTACCATTGACAAAGCAGTAAAACTTGTGGACTGCCGGCTCCCTTTTAAATTCCGAAGAACTGCAAAGCACAGATAAAACATATAATTCAATTCATTTCCTTTTACGCATAACACAGCCAGCACCTGCCACGTGTGAGATATTAATGGGGTACCATCCTTTGGGTGAACAAGATGAAACAGATAGAGGTGCTTCCTGACTTCAAGGAAATTAGACTGTTCTAACTTAAGAGGGGAATCAGTATGATAAATAGGAGAGCTGCTCATAATGAGAAACCCTAACGTTTTCGTTACCTTCTACAATGTGCAAAGTGCATGCATATCTGTGTATGTGTATACACAACTATGAGGCTGTTCTTATCTCCTGGCAGTAGATGCTGGCAGTCTCTGACTGGTCTGAGTGCTTCTCCAACTCAGTGGAGTCATGGGTTCACTGTGGACGTGAAGACGACCAGGTGATTGACTAAGAAAGTACAGACTTTTGGAGTCCGACAGAGATGTGAGTCCTGGCTGCACCATTTACTAACTCTGAGCTTATCCCATGAGAGATACAATGCCCACCTCTCAGGGTCACTGAAAGCCATCTCCAAGATAAAACATCCTAACCCAACCCCTGGCACATGGCTAGCTCTCAATGCCTCTCGTGTCCCTTTCCCTCTCATGCGGTTCTTGCTTGATTAATCCCAAGCGTGCCTTGTAGAGCGGTAGCGGGCCATGCCGAAGCTCTGCCATGCTTCCCAGGGTCCCCCGTCCAGGGCCATTCATGTCTCCAGCCCCAGAGCTCCACGAAGGGTGTGGTCTCACTGTGGAACAGCTGCCTTGCCTCTGTCTGAAGGAGGGGCTGCTGAGAAGGGAAGCTGCCAGGCAGAACAGCAGCCCAAGTTGGGCTACTTCCTGTTTTGAAATCCAAGGACTCACTTGCAATCAAGGATGAGCAGTAGAGGCTTGGAGAAGACAGTTCCCAACTCCCCATGCCTAAGGACTGCCTGTCACCCGTGGTTACATGACTGGTGGTGTGCTCTTGAGTTTGCTTCTGGCTTTGCAGTAAGCCCTTCCTCCATGGGGTTCCTTTTTATAGAAATCCAAGATCAAAGGAAGGCATTATCTGGTGGCCTGACCTGATATAGGAAGGATAGCCTGTTATTCAGCCTTGCAGATGCGCCCATGGTATGTATTGCCTCACCTTGGTCCCTCTGGCATCCTCTGTCCCTATGCACACGGATAAGAAGAAGCAGAGCTACTAGTACAGCTGGGAGAACGCATTACTCACTGCCCACAGCTTGCCAGGAACACAATGCCTGGACCTCACGTCTGGTGAGGTCACCACCCTCTTTCAAACCACGACCATCTCTTGCCTTGATCTCTGCAATAGGCTCCTAATCAGTGCTTCCCACGCTTTCCTTTCTGCAACCCCTAGTCCATGCCCACGCTGCAATCAATATCATCTCTCAGAGTGTAACTCTGTGACCCAAGCCAGGCCAAGGAGAGGACAACATCCCTCTGGCCAGCGTGACGGGTCCAGGGATGGGCTGTAATCCAAGCTACTGAATAATTATAACTCCCATCTATTAGGCACTTTCTGTGTGCCGGACATGGGACAAAACTGCCCGCATCTCACTCTTTACCTGCACAACAACCCTATGGGGTCAGAGCTGCTATTATTAGAGGACGTAGATAACTGGCCAAGGGAATCTAGTGAGGGCACAGCCAGAACTTGAACTCGATTCTTTCACACTCCAGAACCCAGGCTTACACTTAAGTGAGAATGTGGACGAAGAGTGCTCTGGAGATGTTTTCTCCAAACAACAGGATTTGTCCTTTTTAGTATTTGTCTTCTAATAAGGATGGCATTATGGTGCAATATGGGCAAAATCAAGGAAAACTGAACAGCTTGGCTGCCCGAGGCTTGTCCCCCTCTGTCTCCTGCAAGCAATTGTGAGGGCAACATATTTGCCACCTTATAATGAACATTTTATGTTTTGTACGTAATACGTCACCACATTATAGCGATCTGGTGGATCTTGGTGGGATCTTTGTGGATTGATCAGTTTCTCCCTCTGAAACTGATGTGGACATTGTTGTGCATTCATCTTGGGATGAAATCTCCTGTAAGAGTCTTCCTTTGGGGTTTGATATGAAATAAAATTGGCTTTGTGACCAATACCCACATCCTCAGCAAACGTCACAGACTCCCCAGAGAGGAAGAGTCTCGTGCTCTGGGGCAGAAACCTGGGGTCTAAAGGACTAGTCTTAAGAGCTGTCTGATCTCTGGCAAGGTGTGAGAACGCGCTAAGCCCATCAGTCGATGGGATGATAATCCATCCTCTGAGGACTGGGGGAGGACTGGGCTCATGTATGTCACCTGCTTAGCATAGAGCTGGGCACATAAAAAAGACTCAATAAATTGTAGCTCTTTTTATTCATTTTTCTACCAAGAGGAAAAATTGATTTCAAAACTCAAGCTTAGAACCCTCTGTTCGCTTGTTTATGTTCTAACTTCCTTCCTGGTCTGAATCTGTTAAAAGCTATCTTTCCGTAATCTTGATTTGGTCTCTATTCGTAAATTTCTACTTTATGGTATTATTGTATTGTATACTATTATTGTACATATATACTATTGTGTCTGTTACTGTAAGGTGCACATAGAAAGGGGTCAATTAGATATATATAAATTGTTAGTGGGAAAATAATTTATCAAAATATTAAAATTTTAAAAGTCTGCTGTTATCACATAATCTTGTAAACCCAGATGATAATGAAGCAGATTGATGGGGGAAGGGGTTGTGTGTGTGCGTGAGAGAGAGACAGAGAGACAGACAGGGAGACAGAGAGACAGAGAGACAGAGAAGTTTCAACCACAGCATATATAACTCTATAGTCTATAGTCGGCTTGGGTCCTGGTGACAGTTTGTCACCTGAGACAGTTTGTGATCTTTAAATGCTATCTTCTGATAAGCCTGGGTGATTCATTTCTCTCTGGCCTGCACATCTGTCACAGTCTCTTGGCCACTCCCTGGGCTCCAGAATGGGCACATTCGATCCACTTCCTATTGGGTCCCAGTATTACCCACAAAGTAACCTTTGAACTTCCTAATCTAGTACAACCCTCTCATTTTATAATTGAGACTCAGAGAGGTCTTGGGAGTTTCCTGAGATAACACAGCAAGTGAGTGGCACAATAAAGACCAGAATTGAGGTTTCATTCATTCCTACAGGTGCACATTTGTTTATTCAAAAAATATTTTTGAACATGAATAGGCATCAGGCATATTGCAGGCTCTAGAGACGCAGCAGTGGGCGAGATGAGCACAGTGCCTGCAGTCTCTGGGCTCCCATTCTAGAGGGGCAGATGGACAAGGGGATTTCAGATTGTGCCAAGTGCTACACAGCCTATGAAGGGGCTCTGGGCTACAGAGTGAGGGGTCGGTGTGAGGAGGTGACCGAGGCCACTTTAGGGAAGGTGGTCGGAAAGGGCCACTTTGATTATGACATCTGAGCCAGCAGCCAGCCCTGGGAAGATCTGGGTCTGGGCATGTGCATGAGGTCCCGGGGAGAACACCAGCTTGGTTTGTTCCAGGATCAGGGACATGCTTTGTGGGGCTGGAGCCCAGGGAGCAAGCCGGAAGGAGGCCGCAGGAGAGGAGGTTGAAGGGAACGGTAGAGCCACTGTAAGGTCTCAGGCTCTGTCCGCTGGGCCTTTCCTTCCACATACAACCCAACCAAACTCACCCCTTCTCGCTGGATCAGATTTACACCCGGTGGTATTTTTAGCCTTCTCTCTCCAGCTCAGCGAATGCACCCCACATGAAAGAGGAGACGCATTTATCTTCGTGGTTGAGAAATGCTCACATGGGAGAGGCAACGTGACAGCAGGAAAGAGCATGGGCTTTGAAGCGCAGGAAAGCTGGGTCTGAACCTCAGCTCTGCCACTGAACTAGGTGTCCTTAAACAAGATTCCCTCACTGCTCCACACCTTGGTGTCCCACCTGTAAGATGGGCTTAGTGATAACCAGTGTTATCAGTGCTTGGGCAGAGCCAGGCACTGTTTTAGGTCCTTTCTAAGTAGTATCTCAATTCGTCTTCTTAAGGACCCACTTACGGTACCTCATAAAGCAGGCATACCTCACTTAACTGCACTTTGCAGATACTGTGTTTTTTTTTTTTTTTTTACAAATTGAAGGTTTGTGGCAACCCTGAGTTGAGCAAGTCTATCAGTGTCATTTTTCCAACCGCATCCCCTCACTTTGTGTCACCGTGTCACATTTTGGTAAATCTTACAATATTTCAAAGTTTTTCATTATTATTATATTCGTTAGGGTGATCTATGACCAGCGATGTTACTACTATAACTGGCTGAAGGGTCAGATGATAGTTAGCATTTTTTAGCAATAAAGTATTTTTTAATTAACGTATGTACATTGTTATTTTAGGCATAATGCTACCGCACATTTAACAGAGTACAGTATAGTGTAAACGTAACTCTTATACGCTCTGGGAAACAAAAAAAAAATTCACGTGACTTTCTTTATTGCAATATTTGCTTTATTGAGGTGGTCTGGGAACAAACCCCCAAAATCTCTGAGGTCTGCCTGTATTATCAAGCCCATTTTATACTGATGAGGAAACTGAGACTCAGAGAGGGGAACCCAGAATTCAAATCCCAGTGGTCCTGCATCCTGCATGTGATGCTGCTGTCAGGAGGCTTCGAAGAACTAAGTTCGCAGCCTGGGCCCTCACGGTACTTAATCAATCTTCTGTTTCCCCTAAGGAAGCAGATGGATGGTGTCGCAACCAGATGGTCCGTGGCTACAAATGTAAGGCAGTGGAGACAAGCAAAGCTGGTTGGCTGTGTTGCTCACCGGGATCCCCAGCTCAGCAGCTAGTTGCCCAGGACATTCCTCCTGCCTTTCTGTCATGGAAAAATAAATGGGTTCAACTTCTTCCCACTGTACTTACTAGTGGTCCTTCAGCTATGATTTTTTTCCTCTGAAGTTCAACATTCTTCAAGGTCCCTGTGAAGCAGGCAGAGCGTGGCCCTCCTCTGGGCTCCGACTGCACCCTAGACATCCTGCATCAGCCCTTACGAAGCTCTGTGGTAATTACCTTACTTGCCCAGGGCAAGAACACAGACAAAGGCCCACATATCATAGGTCTAAATATTGAAAGTTATAAATCAAGCTAACAAACTGTTAAATAAAATATGTCCTATCCACATACCTTGAAAAATACATCTGCCTAACAATCTGGAAGCTAAGATGGAATTGAGAAATCTCACATGCCTCAGAACTCTGTGCCTCAGTCTGATGACGTTAGGAGAGCTGGTCCCCAGCCCCAGGCCGGGCCCCTGCCCCACCCTGATCTCTGTCCTGAGATGGGCCTTGTGCAGGCAAACACCTGACAGTACCCCAGCCTCATGTCCAAGCCCCATCATCTACACCCTCTCCCCTCCAACAGCTGCCCTTTGACCTCCACTGGGCTTTCAGGTTTGGACATAGGCAGCTTGCTCAGCCTTTGGGAGGACAGATGGGGGAAGGAGTCTATGCAGTGCCCAGAACTGGGCTTTTAGCCATTTGGGCAAGGCTTCCATGGTCCCCAGAACGTGTGCATGGAGCATGATCTAGAAAAGCACTATCTGATAGAAAAATAACATGAGCTACAGGTGCTGGCCACGTATGGAATTTAAAATTTACTGTTAGGACTTCCCTGATGGCGCAGTGGTTAAGAATCCGCCTGCCAGTGCAGGCGACACGGGCTCGGTCCCTGGTCTGGGAAGACCCCACATGCCGCGGAGCGACTAAACCCGTGCACCACAACTACCGAGCTTGCACTCTAGAGCCTGCGAGCCACAGCTACTGATCCCGCGTGTTACAACTACTGAAGCCCGTGCGTCTAGAGCCTGTGCTCCGCAACAAGGGAAGCCATTGCAATGAGAAGCCAGTGCACTGCAACGAAGAGTAGCCCCCGCCTGACGCAACTAGAGAAAGCCTGTGCGCAGCAAAGAAGACCCAACGCAGCCAAAAATAAATAAATAGGTTTAGTTTATTTTAAAAAAATAAAATTCACTCTTAGCTCACATTAGGAACAAAGAGTAAAAAGTAACAGGGCAGGGCTTCCCCGGTGGTGCAGCGGTTGAGAGTCTGCCTGCCGATGCAGGGGACATGGGTTCGTGCCCCGGTCCGGGAAGATCCCACATGCCGCCAAGCGGCTAGGCCCGTGAGCCATGGCCGCTGAGCCTGCGCGTCTGGAGCCTGTGCTCTGCAACGGGAGAGGCCACAACAGTGAGAGGCCCGCGTACCGCAAAAAAAAAAAAAAGTAACAGGGCAAATTAATTTTAGTAATCCATTTTATGTAACGCAATATATTCAAAATACTATCCCTTTAACATGTAAGCAAATGTAAAAACATATTCACGAGAAATTGTGCGTCCTCTGTTTTGTGCTAAGCCTTAGAATTCCAGACAGCCCATCTCAGTTAAGTCCAGCCACATTTCAGATGCTTGACAGCCACTCAATAGCTAGCGGCTGCCTTGTTTGGCAGTGCAGGTCTAGAACCCCGCTGCTCCAAGTGTGGTCTGGGGATCAGCAGAATTCACAGCACCTGCAAAATCTCAGGCCCCACCCTAGACAGAATCAGCCTTTTAGCAGCCTTAGATCACCAGGCAATGGATATGTATATTAAAGTTTGAGAAGCTGGCTGCTACCAAATGCCCCTGAACCCACTGACTCCACTGAGAGAGGGCTGGGCAGGGGTTCCTCTTATTTTTTTTTTTTTTTTTTTCGGTACACGGGCCTCTCACGGTTGTGGCCTCTCCCGTGGCAGAGCACAGGCTCCGGACGCGCAGGCTCAGCGGCCATGGCTCACGGGCCCAGCCGCTCCGCGGCATGTGGGATCTTCCCAGACCGGGGCACGAACCCGTGTCCCCTGCATCGGCAGGCGGACTCTCAACCACTGCGCCACCAGGGAAGCCCAGAGGTTCCTCTTAAGGGAAGCTTTGCCAGACTGTTTCTACTGATCCACACTGCCTCCCTTTGAGCCCTTTCAGCTGGGCAGAAAACACCAGCACAGCCTGAAAGGGGAAAATGTGCAGGGCTTGGGTATAGGAAAAGGATTCATAGGAAGTAGGAATAGAGACGTGAAAAGGAAAACAGAAGAAAAAGCCTGGTCATAAAGGGACAGCAAGCCAAGAGGCAGGTCTGGGGAGGGAAGCTTTGAAGAGACTCCACTATAATGAGAGATAATGGTAAATAGTTACACTGGTTTCTGGGCATGATTAGGTGGGTGTTTAGTAAATGAGAGAAGTCCAAAGTCACCAAGTGGGAGGCTTCTGAAAAGAACTGTACAGGGAAATTCTTGATCTCAAGCCCTTCCACTGCAAAGGTTTGAACTGACATTTTGTACTGAAGGTAGAAGCCAGTCCCATATTGCACATTTCATAGAGGTTTCTCAAACATGCTGGAGGTGAGAGGTTCTATGGGAAGTTACACGGGGGAAAATTTCACTGTCCTTTCCATTTGCATAATGAATATTTTTTGAGAGCAGCCCTCCAGGTATATTTCAGAGTCTTAGTTCAAGCTGGACCTGTATCAAGTTGGCTTGGGTGGACAATGACACCTTTTCAGGTGTCTTCAGATGAAAATAAAGACAGAACGAAAGAAACTAAGGTCTCCCTGAGCACTATGGCTTTGCTTGATACATAAGGTATCTCCAAGAATGGGCATAATCTCCTCCAATATGTGCAGTAAGCTCACTGCTGCCCCTCCAACGCCTGAACAAAGTTATTTCCTATTAGGAAGAGCCAATCAGGGGGTGGGAGTAGGAGATGACCGCTTGCAGGCAACCAAGAGCCTGCAGTGGGGACGATTATTGCACCCATTTCACAGATGTGAAAAGTAAGGCTCGGTGAAGACCACATACCTAGAAAATTATGAAGTTGAGTTTCAAACCCATTTTTTTTCTGACCCCCAAAAATCTTTCCACTGCCTTGTTCTACCTGTGGATTTATCAATAACCCAGACCTGGGAAAGTTCCTGCAGTAGAAAACATTCAGATACAGATTATAATTTGGACACATGCTGTCAATAGAAAAGAGGTCACCAACTGGACACCTTGCCTGTGCTTTGCTTGGCAAGAGACTTTTTAAATTCTATAAATTCATGTTTGATATTTAACATTGGGAGAGATTCCACATCAAAATTCCAGTTTCTGGGTATAGCTGAAGAAACATGAGAAGATCTGGCATCCCTAACCTGACATTCCCTCCTGGCAAAAGCCACTGGGAGCTGGGTAGCAGCGGCTGCATTTGGATGGAGCAGGGCACCCTGATTTGCCTCATTCCCCACCTTTCTCTACCGCCTTACCCTTGGCCAGTGCACCTATTTGTGTCATTGGCCTTGTCCCAGTTGGCCTTTTGCAGTCTCCCCCACGGATCTGATGCCTGCAATGCTGATGGTAGGATCCGATGGCGTCTGTTCCTCACTCCAACCACCCAGATCTGCAGCCAAGAGTCCTTGAAGAAGGGCAGGGATGGGACAGTGGGAGCATTTGGAGGGAATCTGAGTTTTCCTGTGGGACCAAAAGTACGGGGACTCTGGGACTTCTTCGCAGGCACTGCTCTACAGCCCAAGACACAGCCCTAGGCAGGAGGCCTGGGGCATTGCCCCCCGGGTGTATGGTGTGGGTGTGAAGCCCCAGCCTGCGAGCAGGTTGGGCAAGGGGTCTGGGATCAAAGAAGTATGGACAAGCCAGGCTGCTTTAGCTCCCAGAAGCTGGCTTCTGCTGAAGCTCTCCAATTTTCCTGTGCAATTTCACATGCCTTAGACTCTCCATATGTCCCCTGGGACTTGTTTGAGTTGTAAAACATTACCCGGGGACTCATTCTCCTCTTGTTGAAACCACTACCACAGGAAGTTGTGTATAAACTTTGGCCTTCTTTCTTTAGTTGTTCAATTCTGAAATGCTGTTTGCTTGTTGCTTGTTTTTTCTTAAGTACATCTATGAATTCCTCTGGACAGGGTTGCCCCAAGAGTACTCCCTTACAGAGGTGAAGCATAAACAATAATAAAAATGCTGCTGATGGTAGAAAAGCTAAGCAATGAGGTAATGCAGGGGAAACGTCCTAGCCCAGATATGAGCCAGCTCTGAGGACACAAATACCCAGGGAATTCTCAGTCCAGTGGGAGAGCCAGACACATAAAACAGGCCATTACAATGGAATCCGAGCAGGGCGGCTCCAAAAGTAAACAGAGGGTATTCTCGGATCTTGGAGGATTGACGCCTACCCTGAGATGGGAAAGCTTCTGGAGGAGGTGATGACTGAATCTTGACAAAAGATTCAGCAGAGCAAAGAAGAGAAGGATGATCCAGGCAAGAGGAATCGTGGGAGCGAAGGTCTGGAAATAGACAAGAGCACGGTGCACAGTGGGACCTACGTGTTCTTGGAACTTGCTGAGAAAGGTTGTGGAGGAGGCTGGAAGAGTAAGGAGCAAGCCAGTGAGGACTGTGGATTCATCTTAAAAGAATGGAGATGCCATGAAGGGTCTTAAGTATCAATGTGTCATGATCAGACGTGCTTATTGGAATAATCACCCAGGCTTCGGATCTCCTAAGGTGGGAGGATAAATCAGAGTGTGGATCTGAAGCCAGCAACTGCTCAGTACTATTGCCTACTAAGGAAAGATGGAAATTAATATTCACCTTTCTGTCTCCAGGGTTCTTGATCTCTGTAACTGGAACTTCCATCCATCCAGTTGATCAAGTCAGAAACTTGGACATCTTCCTTACCTCCTACCTCTCTCTTACCCCCTGTATCACCAAGACATATAAAGACTACATTTTCAGTATCTTCCCAAAGTGCTTATTTTCTCCCTGCCACCGCCAAGTTGACATCATCATCACCCTTAGCGACCTCCTAACTGGTCTCCCCGCCTTCTGGTGTTCTCCCTCTCCCAGGCGTTCTCCAAGTCACAGCCAAAGTGGTCTTTGTAAAATGCAGACTTATCCTGACGCTGCTTAGCAAAAATGCCTTCAGTGGCTCCCATCAGTCAGGGTTCCTACTGCAATCAGAGCTCCAGCCCACTTACACAGAAGATACATTTATAAAAAGGGTATAGGGCAGCACAGGGAAATCATCAGAAGTTTGTTTGTAAGCTCTCGTATGGCGAAGGACATGACTTACTCTGCTGAGCTCCACATGGTGTTGGCAGAGGCTACTTTCATCTAGAGGCACAGCTCAGCTGAGATGGCTTGCTCTTGTGGTTGGTCGTTGGTCCTGGCTGTCAGCTGGGAACTCAGCTGGGGCTGTCAACCAGACGACTCTGTTCTCTCCATGGTCTCCCCATGTGGCATGCGCAGCTGGATTCCAAAAGGAAGTATCTCAAAGGTGTGAAAGTGGAAGCTGCAAATCTCCTAAAGCCCAGCATCATGATCACTTCTGCTGAATTCTCTTCGTCAAAGCAAGTCACACGTCAATCCAGATTCGAAATAGACTCTTCATGGGAAAAGGGGCAAAAGATGTGCAGCCATCTTTGAATGCACCATCCCTTACCTGCATAACCTCCTGAATCACCTACATGGAGTAGGATTGGGAATTGAGTGATCAGTTGATCCCATCATTTATTATTTATTTATTTGGGAATCACTGACCTTGATATAGGTTAACAGTCTTCTTGGAATAAGTGAGAAGGCAGCTCCATATACTGAAGAGAGCTCACCAGACCCGTGGTCAGACCTTGCTCCTCCTATGACCTTAGGTAAGTCACTTAGTCTTTTTGGATCTCAGTTTGCCCATCAGTAAAATGGGGATAACTACACCTACAGGTGAGAATAACAACACCCACCTCACAAGGTATTTCCAGGTTTCACTGGTCATGTCCTAGCCTTGTTGGTTAATCTTGTGGTGTTATGACCTAGTAGAAGAAAAACTTAGTCTCCAGAGAAACAAGTTTATTTTGGGGAAAAAAGAAACAAAAGAAAAGAAAACAAAAAAACCTCTTATGTCACTTTCAAGCAAACCATCTGGAACAGTTAGAACACCATCAGCAAAGAAGACATTGACTTTTTACTTTATAAAGATTGTTCATTGAAGAAAGCCCATAATAGAGGTTGCCTCTGGGGGACCAGGAATTAGAGATGGAGGGAAAAGCTATGCTTTAGTGCTTACTCCTTGGCACTGTCTAGATATTTTTCCTCATGTACATGTAGTCTTTATCATTAAAAAAATTAAGAATTTAAATATGGGAAATTCAAATGTTGAAACAATTTCTCTTTGGTCATGATTATTTTGCTGAGCACATAGCTGGTCATTAATACAACTCACAGCTAAACACAAAGAAGATCAATCCTATTTTCCCTATAACAAGAAGTCTTGAAAAGAGCACACAGAGTGGGACTCTTCACCTGACTTAGTTTCCTCCCGGACCCTCTATTTCTGTAGGGCAGGGCCTCCTATTAGTGAGGGTTCCTGCTGCAATCAGAACTGCAGCCTTTTTAAGCAGAAAATAAAGTTATAAAAAGGGAATCGCTGTTTTATAATGCTCTTGAAGTACTTCTGCCTTTGTTCATTAAGTGCCTGTTCAGACTGCAGACAGCTTGGGCTGTGTCCCATCACTGCTGGAGATGATGTATCTACACACCCACAGCCTCCTCGCCACACACCACCCTCCTTGGTGGCGGCCCCTGCTTCTGCTTGGCTGGATCCTAATCTGTGACTTTCAGGCAGCCTAATGCCTAAACTTATTTAGCAAGATCATGATGTGGGATATACTGGGAGCCAATTGAGGAAGGGAGAGGAGGACGGAAAGAAACATGGATGGAAGAAAAGAAAGAAGGAAAGAGGGGGGGAGGGAGGGAGGGGTGCTGATTCTTGCCTTTTTGTAGACAGCCTCTCCAAAGCTTCTCTTCCTCCAGACCCTTGCCCCTTGCCCCAGGCTTCCCTTGTCCCCTCTGCCCTTGCAGTCCCCTGCTCTTGCCTATTACACTGACTGGCGCAGATAGGTACATGTTACTCTGAAACACAAGAAAAGGGGATTTTTCAAAAGCCTACTGTCATCTCCCAGTCACCCTCTGCTACCCCCACCCGACACTGCATGTGTCCTTAGGTCCTGTTAGTTCTATGAAAATGATCTGTCTAATCGCCCACCCCTTGGGGGTCTCCACCACCACCATCCTCGCCCCTCCAACAGGAATGGGTGTAAGCCAAAGTGTGTAAACACTGCTTAAGGTCATTTAAAAAAAAAAAAAGGTTGCCCTTAAATTTTATTGCGGCTCCTGATCTTTTTCTTTTCTTAAATCTTTTTTGCTAAACCCATCTCCAAGTGACAGTCAGACCCCTACCAAGTTGACCCGCCCCCCAGTCTTCCGCGACAGCTCTGTTATCAGTTAAATTGCGTCAATCAAAAAGATATGTTGAAATCCAGACCCCCTGCCCCCAGGACCTTAGAAAGTGACCATATTTGGACATAGGGCTGTTGAAGATGTAATTGGTTAAGAGGAGGTCAATTTGGAATAGGTGGGCCCCTCATCCCATAAGACTGGTGCCTTAGAAGAAGAGGAGACACAGAGACACATGGGAGAAGGCAGAGATTGGAGTGCTGCAGCTACAAGCCAAGGGACACCAAAGATTGCTGGCCACCACCAAAAGCTGGGAAGAGGCGAGGAAGGACTCCCCCATAGTCTCAGAGGGAGCACAGCCCTGCTGATGCCATAGCTTAGGACTTCTGGCTTCTGGACCCGAGAGAGAACAAATTTCTTTTGTTCTAAGCACCCAGTGTGTGTACTTTGTTACGACAGCCCTGGGAAACTCAGCACAGCTCCGCATAGCTGTCTTCGAATCTACCACGGAACAAGAGTCTTTCAAAAGGAACTAGGTGATAGATGTCAATTGGCTCAATTTGAATAGAATTTTGGAAGCGAAACACATTCACTTTTCACCGGATACTAAAAAGGCCTGTCTTCCTCTAAATGTCCTATCAAAAATACAGAGACATTCGAAGGTGCAACACGGCTCTCTTTTTCTTATCCTCAAAAAATAAGTTCTCAGGATAACAGGGAGCGAGAGAGCAGAATAATGCAGAAGGTAGACAGAGGGAGAATGTGGGATCTCAGAGTCACCCCTTCCCTATCAGCTGCGTGCTCTTGGACAAGTGGACCAGTCAGAGCCCTGGAGGAAAGACCATTCACAGCACGTGGTTAGGGGACAACCAGGGATGCTGAGGCAACAGAGGGAAGCTGGGAGCAGCCTTAGGGCTGGAGGACAAAGGGAGGAAACTGAGTTATTGGAGGTTATGGAAAATTTAGTCATGGAGGGACACAGCTCCTGGCAGAACTCCCTCTTCATTCTGAACTTAGTTTTTTCCTCTGCCAATGGGGGATAAGACCACTGACCTGATAGGCTTGTGAGTAGTTAACCTGGTAACGAATTGTAAGGGACATAGCGCAATGCTTGGCACAGAGGTGCGTCCTCCATAAGCATCTCATAAATGTACAGTGATGGCAGAATGAATATTTTTATAAGGCACACACGTAACAATTTTCTTTTTGTAAAAAAAAAAAGTCTCAAATGATAGACTTGGATAAGTTATGCCTCCACTCCGTGTCATAAAAAGTACAGAGGGAATTGTATAGCATATAAGAGATAATTAACTCCAAGTTGAATCAGGGCTGCCAGAATTCAGAAAGGATTCCTCTAGTCAATCTTGCCCTAAAAAGGCACCGAGGCACACGTACGGGAAGAAAATAGAAGCCAATTAATTCAAAACATTTGGTACCTTGTAGCCTCAAGAGGTTTAGATGGAAGCACTTAGCGACTGTGACTGAAATAGCAAGTGCATTGGTGGCACGTGGTAGGTTGGACAGAGCTGATTCAGCCACCATCCAGGGGAGTCCATGGTGATGTCCATTTCCAGTCACTGTGGACTCAAAGGCAAAAATGCAACATTAGGGCCAGTGGGCTTGGAAGGGGCGTTGACAGCAAAGGCTCTTTCTATTTCTGGGGAATTATATTTGAGTCTACCCAATTGCAAGACGGAAAGGAAGGGAAATAACTGGGCTCCTGCAAACGTGTTGGGTGATGGGCTAGAAGGCTCCTGCACGTTGCTTCTGCGAATCCTCATAGCACGAGGAGAGGCAGAAGAGGAGACACACCAGGGAGGACAAGGGTCTCGTCCAAGGTCCCATCACAGCTGAGTGGCCCAAGAAGAATTCAAACTTAGGTTGTTTTCACTCTTTGCTGTGTATGTTTTCCACCCCATCATGAGTCAAACATGTCGGCCCTACTTTTAAGGTGTGGCCATAACAACCCCTACAGGAACTGTATCACCATACTGGAAGATAAACAGAAATCAAACCACCACATAGGAAGAGAAACAGGGGACCTGGATTTAAATTCCAGTTCTGGCTCTGCCCCGGTGGTTGCTGCCACCATATTTCAATGATTTGAACTCACACTTATTTTTTTCCCCGCATTTTAACATCTGAGGAATCAGAGCGTAATTTACAATTAAGAGCATATGTCATAGTTGGACAGTGGTGATTCTTTCTTCGTAGTTCATAAAATAATGGTGTGCTTTATAATTGCTGGTGCCTTTATTTATGAAATACATGACTATCACCTTCATCTCTCATGGATGAGTAATAGCCTGCTCACAAGTAAATCGGGGGTCTCCTGCCCATCTCCCTGACCTACCCTCCTCCTAGGACACCTCCCTCTTGCTACATTTGCCTTCTCTTCCCACCTCTCACCACAAGCTTGTGCCTATTTATACTGGGTACTGTTGGTTGTCTGGCTAACACTCTTTCCACCTCCCACCACAGCTAACAGAATCCTGATTTGGATAGACATGTCCACCCATGGTGGGTGGGTGGTGGTTATCGTAGCCCATCGCAATTAGATGCCCAATTTAATCATGGATAATGCCATTTCTCTCACTTGTGATTGGTTTGGGGCTGGGCTTGTGAGCCAGTTCTGGTTTAAGAAAAGGTGTCCTGAGTGTGTGTCGGGGTCGGGGGTGGGGTCTCCCGGGGAAATCATCTTCTCTTTTCAAAATGACCCATGAGAAGTTTTCTTCCCTCTCCTAGACACAGGTCTAAATGTGCCTGGAACTACAGGCAGCTATCCTAGGACCCTAAAGGGGATCCAGCCTTGGGATGCTGGGACTGGCAGAGCAGTGACACGCAGAAGACTCCACATTCTAATGACGTGTTTGAACACTGCCGTGTTCCCCGCTTTTCACCCTTGGACTTGAGAACTCCCAGGCAGGGAAGTCAGAAACTTCCTTATCATTTAAGCCACCTTGAGTTGGGTTTTCCGTTACTTTCAGCTGAAAATGTGTGCATAGCCTCAAGGCTTTTCCTCTTGCCTGACCCTCTCCCCCTGGCTGGCTCCACCCCATCCTTCAGGTCCACCTCTGAGGTCACTCCCTGTCACTTCCCTGTTGGATGTGCCTCCTGCCAATCACTCCATCCCATCCTGTTCGGTTTCCTGCAGAACCCTTGGGAATTCATGAAGCCTCTCTTGTTTAGGGACAGCACCATCCTCCCTTGTGTTGGAACACAGGGCCCATGAGGGCTATTCATCTCGCTTTCCAGGACCTAGCCCAGTGCCTGGAATGTAGTAAGCACTCAAGAAATCATCTCCGGGTGAATGAGAAGTGGAGAGCTGGCATTCTAATCCGAGGCATCTCCCACCTTGCTAGACGCCACCTTTCAGAACCCTTCTCCTCCCTCCTTTCGGATTCAGGTTCCTTGTTGCAGAGGCAAGTTCCAGTTGATTAACCTCTCTGGCATTTCCCCCTAATGATCGGCATTCTCCCTTTGCACTTGAACCCTTAAGAAACAGACAACCAACACATAAGTAACTTCCTGGCCTGCAGTTGGTTTCTCTGCCCAGGATTGATGCCTATGGTCCCTAGACTGAGATGCCGGGCCCAGGATTGGAATGGCTTTATTGTCCACCTCCCTGCCTTCTCTGCCAGTAGCCCCCCACCTGATCTGCTGCAGTGGGAAAAAGGTCACCTTGGCAATGGACCCCAAGAATTCCTCAGAAGATGGAAATTTTAGCTCAGACTGGGAAAATGATCTGGCCACAGGCAGTGAGTGGAAGACAACCTTGGTTTCCTCTCTTTTCAGATTCCAAGATCTTTTCAATAACCTGTTACTTCTCTTAGATGGAGACAGAGAAAATGGAGCTCAGACCCCTGAGTTGCCATTACGTCCAGGGTAACCTAGAACATGTCGTTTAAATTCTGTGAGCCTCTGTTTACCCATCTGTCGATTAGTGTGCTCAGCCAGCCTCATGGCTGTGTGTGTGTGTGTGTGTGTTTCTTAGAAGATCGTGCCAGCGCTGATATAATGCTTATAAAAACACCAAAGCAGCTTCTTCTTTAAGGCCAGTTTCAATGTCCATCTAAAGCAGGCATTTAAAAATTTGACCTCTTATAAACATGCATCAGTGTCCTTAAAAAACGCTTAACCTGAAACATCCATTTTCTGCTTGCCTCATCTGACGAGCCATGTCCCCAGCTCCCAGACATCTGGTGCCTGCAGCTGACCCATTAGCTGCCTCTCCTGCCCCCATAGCAGAGAGATCTGTCCTCCAGCTTGATCCAGGCCACCATGAAATATTTAAGCAGCCCTGACAGCAGATAACTTATTTTGACTGGATTCTGCTAGGATCGTGGATTGGATTACAGATGAGAGGTCTGACCAGCTAAGAGAAGTCGGAGGTCTGAAGCAGGGCTGCCTGCAACATGGAGAATGAACACTTAGAAAGAAATTGCAATTTGGGGTGCTACTTTTTCAACAAATGCAAACTTTGCAAGTTCAGACTTGCTGCAGACTCCTAAAACAGTGGCCGAGACCTGAGAACCGATACCAGAGAGAAGAGGATTGCCGTCCTTAGAGTCATAAAGATCTGGGTTCAAACCCAGCCTGGCCATTTTCTGGCTCTATTCCCCTGGCAAGTTACTGAGTTATACTGAGACCCAGTTTCTGTCTGTGTAAGTTGGGGAAAATAAGGCTTACCTCCCAGTATTGCCGTGAGGTCTCAATGTGATAAGGTCATTTGGAGGTACCTGCCAGGTTCTTACTTTATATAAGTTTCCTCCTCCCATCCAATCCGGGGCTTCTTACCTAGGTCAACTTTAAGAGACAGCCAGGCATTACCTGATGGATATTGGGTCACCTGGCAATGGAACCAAATTCACTCCATCCACACACTTAGAACCTACTCGAGACTCCTAGGATTTCTTTACCATTCACCTCATTCCACCTCAAAAGGATCTGAGGCTGTTGACTACATAGTGTGTTTATATACACTCCTGTTAATAAAACAGGAGTAGGCATAATAACAGATAATGTTTACAGAGTGCATACTATATAGCAGGTCCTGAGTTAAGTGCCTTACCCACATTAATGTTTTTCCAGAGATTGGAAAAAAAAAAAGGAACTCTCTGGCAAGCAGGTGAAAGCAGACCTGCTAAGCATTGGTGGCCCATTTCTGGTTTTAATGCCAGCGCAGCCCCGAGTTCAGGGCCATGGTTATAAAATAAATTGTTCCGATCGCAGAAAAAAATAAGGGGGTTTGGACTAGAAAGCTTTAGCGTCGCAATAACACAAATAATCTTTCCTCCAGGAGTCCCAGCAGTAGAAGTGTTTCTGTAGCTGGGTGTTCACAGCCTTAAAACCTAAATGTCAGCAGCTCCTGCTGTGTTGGATCATGTGCTGTTCCCCTTACGGCCACCAGCTCTGACATCGGGGCAAAGTATCTTAGGTATTTTTTTATCCTCTTTATCGTCTTTTTTCAGCCAGTGTTGTGACGAAGTCTCTCAAAGCAAATGTTATAACTTCAAAGCCATTCACCTATCACCCTTGTGGTTCCCTCAGGGGGCCCGGTAAGGCCAATTGTATACTGTAAATAATCCATTGGGTTATAGCCAGTTTGCACAATGGACACTCACACTACAGGAGAAAAGTCTATGGTTGAGGGCCCAAGATCTCTCTGAGCTCCCTGGCAGCCCATTCCCCCAGGGAAATTCGGTGAAGTCCGGAGGGTGTTGGTGCTTTGGCTTGGCTCTTTTGAAGTGGGCACCATCTACCAGGCTTTGGGCTGGTTACTTTTTACCCCTCTGGCTGTGGCTTCCCCGGCATGAACACAGGATCTGTCTACTCGCACAGTGCAGAATGCCTGTAGGATTTGACAGACCCTAGGCTCCGCTCCCATCATTCCCAGAATGTGTCAGTCTCTGTCTACCTGCCCAGATTCCACACACACCATTTCAAGGAATCTTGACAAGTCCCCTGTGAGGTGGACAGTATACTCCTCTTTGACGGATGAGGAAACGGAGGCTCAAAGAGATAAGGTAAGCTGTCCAATCTCACGTAACCTGCGAGTGGCAGAGCCTGGGCTAGACCCCAGGTCTCCTGACTCCACTGCAGCTTCAGAGGGGTCCAAGGCTGGGCTTAACAGCACACAGGGGTCATAGTGCTGGGACTCAAACCCAAGGCTCTGGACAAGGGTCCAGCACGCACCCCATAACACAACATGACTGCCTAGCTGCTGTGCACCCATGTAATAAATTTTTGCTGCCCACTTACCAGGCACTAGGAGCTATTGGATGTCATGACGATGCAGCTGTGAGCAAGACAGACAGGATCTGTGTTTCTTGGGCTCACCTTCTAGTGGGGGAGGGAGACTCTAAAGAAGGAACTGATAAATTGACAATCACTGTGGTTGGGATGAGTCTCATGGTGGAAATATGCAGGGTCTGTGGAGGGAAGAAGGGGTGAGGGTGTGGGGTCACTGCTTTAGACAGGAGGTCAGGGAGGGCTTCTCTGCGGAAGTGACATTATCTGAGAACTGCATGATAAGCAGGAGGCAGATATGGAAGAGAGAACAGGACGGGGGAGGGCCTGGAGGTGCGAAGGCTCTGTGACAGGGACAGGGTAGTGTGGCTAGAAGGTCACGAATGAAGACAAGAAGGGCTTGGGGTGAAGGTGGGTTAAGCACAGGCCTTGAGGACACATGGAGGGGCTGAATATTTTCCTATGAGCGACACCGAGACACTGAAGTTTTTAGGCATGGAGGTGACGTGACCAGATTTGCATTTTAGAAACATTACTCTTAGCTGCCGCCACTGCTGTTGCTGCTGCCGCCGCCGTGTGTGTGTGTGTGTGTGTGTGTGTGTGTGTGTGTGTGTGTGTGTGTGAGTGAGTGCGCACGCATGCATATACACGCACTGGGGGTGGGGATGGGGGTTGCACGTGGGGATCAGGGAAGCCAGAGAGATGCTGCTGTGGGAGCCCCAGCACGCCTGGACTAGGCTGTGGTAACAGGAATGGAAGAAGGGGGCAGATTTGGGTCATGCTGAAAAACAAAATTATCACAACTTACGGATGGCCTGAAAGTGAGCAGCAAGAGAGGGGAAGGTGTTCAGAATGACTTCCAGGCTCTGGGCTCAAACACACCAGATGCAGAATAGGTCTTCTAATTTGGGGCTGTTAGAACGGGTCCGTGAGGGCGGGGCCCGGGGGGAGGATCGAGGACCTTGCTGGGAGGCTTGAGTTTTGAGTCCCACCCTGCAGCAGGAGTCCTTCCAGCAGCCACCAGACCCCTCTGCCCACAGAGCAAGCAGATAACAATCCCCACTGTGCCCAGAGCCTTCCGGGAGCCCCCGCCAGCCAGGCTCTGCAGCAGCCAGGGCACTGCACTCTCTAGATTGGGTTCCTGGAAAAACTGTTCAATAATTGATAAGGAGCCCTCCTGACATCAGTGAAAGATGAAGAGGCTCTCTCCTCACTTAAGTAAGGCCTCCCTGGCCTGCAGATCTGGGTCCTGCAGCTCGGCAGTTGGAATATGAGGGAAGTGAGGGAGGGGGCAATGCAACAGCCATAAGAAAAACACTCAGCACAGAATAATAATAATGACAATACTGTCATAACTATCATTTTCTGAACACTTGCTGTGTGCCAGGCAGGGTTCCAAGGGACCACATGTTTCTTAAGAACTCTAAGAGGGAAGTCCTATAATTATTCCCACTTTATAGGTGAAAAAACTGAGGCAAAGGGAGGTTAAGTAAGTTGTCCCAGGTCACTTGGCTTGCAAATGGTGAAGCCAGATTTAAACCCCAATAGTCTGGCTCCAGAGTCCCTGGAAACCCTCTCTGCTCTGTTCTGTCTCCGTGTGCTAACCGAGGTGGAGAGCTGGAACTTGCAGCAGTGGGGGCTACTTTGTCTCTTCCCAAAAAAAAAAAAAAAAAAAAAAAGAATTTATTAGATAGAATGATGTGGGAAACATTTAACTAAGGCCCCTGTTAGGGGCTTGTGTTCACTACTTAATTTGATTTACCAGCCCCCTGTGAAATGAGGACATGCCAATTTTACAAATGAGGAAACTGAGGTTAAGAGACATAAGAAGTTTTATCCAAGGCTGGGCAGCTAGGAAAGGATAGACCTGGAATTTGATCCTTGGTCACTTAACTCCAAGGGCAGAGACCTCTAACTTCACTGCACGTGTAGGTATATGTATATCATATCTATAAATTGCTCAAGTTCATTGAAAAGAATCTTACTGTTTGGACACAGAGCTATGAGGCATATCCTGATGCTGTGAGGTGGACCTTCTGAGTGTGTCTATCCCCACAGAGAGCCCAGTGAATGGTCCACTGGGAAGCTCAAATTCCAGCTGCTTCCGTGCTTTCCTTTTTCTGATCTTGGGGGTGTGCCTGTCTTTTCGTGGCCTTAGAAGAAAGGAAGTTAGACCCTAGACCCATTTCTCTAATCTTCCATCAATTTACTGCTTTGAAAAATTCTGTTGTTTCTCTTTATTTTGCTATCTTCAACAGTTTTCAATGTCCCTCCTTCTTCTCCTTCCTTGCCTCCTTCCTTTGTCATTCAAGGAGGACATTTACAGAGCACCTGCTCAGCAGATGTAGCTGCTGATGTTGCACAGAGATCACTGATAGTGGGGCTACACAGCTGGTGCTCAGTTCCCGGCTCTGCCCTTGACTAGCTCTGTGGCCTTGGGCAACTTCTTTCCCCACTCCCAGCCTCAATATTCTCATCTGTAAAATGGGTTAATTGTACCGTCGATTCCACATGGGTTGCCACAAACAGGAAAGATGGTTACAGTTATGAAAGTGTCTGATGTGGAAAGTGCTCGGTGAATGTTGATGGACACTGAGACTTTGAGTGTGAGAGGAGACAAAAGGATCAGATGCAGACGCTGCCCTTGAAGAGCCCCCTACCTAGAAGGGGAGATAGGGCCATAGGAGGAGACACTTAAAGTGTCCTGAGGACTGGCAGGCATTGTCATGGAAATGCCTTAGGTTCTATAGAACAGCCTAGAAACACATTCCTTCGTGTCTCTCTCTCTCTTTCTCTCTCTCTCTCCCTCTCTGAGGGGTCAGGAAGATGTTTTTCTAGGCCAGATTCAAATCTGCCCTGAATCTTCAGTAAAATAGGGCAGAAGGTAATGAGCAGGAATCGAGGTGATACTACCTGTGATTGAGGCCAGCAGGTTTAAAAGCAGCAGAAAGCTCCCTCGGGCTGGTCTCATCCACGGGCAAGAGACAGAAGTCCAGATCTGCCCTGAGTCCGCACCCTGTCACTTCCTAGCTGTGTGACTTTGGACAAACACCTCACCATCTGGAAGCCTCAGGCCCATCACCTATAAAATACAGTTAACAATAAATAGTGCTATCTTCAGGGTTGCTCTGAGGATTGAGAGAACTATATGCAAGTTCAGGGCATATGGAATATGCATAACAAGGACCAGCTTCTAACTTTTGTTCTTTTTTTGGTGGGTGGGGGTGTGCTTGGGGATCTTCTAAGACAGGTGGATTTTATTGGGCAACTAGAATTTTGGCAGCTCCATTGCAGAACAACCGAAGGGTAGGCACTTGACAATTTCATGTTTTCAGTATTTGACAGAGGAAACTGTCAGAAATAGATGTGCTTCGAATCAATGGGAGCAAGCCGATTAGGAGAGAGCCAGGTTCCTGCATCCAACTTGGAGCTGAGTTCAGGGGCAGCATCCATCTGATCTGATCTCATGGTCATATTGCAGGGTGGGTTTAGGGAGACTTTACAGGGAGGATATCCATGAGTGCTTTAGTTGGCAGCAGCCATCCACCTGGGATGAGCACTGTGAACAGGTCAGCACCATCAGTGATGTTCAGAGCTTCACAAACCACATACACACACATAGCCTCCGCTGAGCTCATTCATGCAGTCAGCTCATGCATATGCATGAGGTTACTGCTCGATGACCAATCAAAGGACACCTTCTGAGCAGGAAAGGAAAGAGTGTTAGACCAGGGAAGTGGAACTCTGTTCAAATCCGGGTTCTGCCTCTTTCATCTCTCTGAGCCTCAGTTTCCTCATTTGTAAAAATGGGCAGAATAACAGGGGCTGTTGGGAATATTAAATTAGAGAACTGATATGAAAATGACCTGACACAGTGCTTAGAAAGTGGTAGGGGTTTAATAAACGCCGGTTAAATTGGAATCTGCTGTGGACTATAGGGACATAAAGATTTAACGAATATTTTTGGGATCCTACAGTATGTCAGTCTCGTGTCAGGTACCAGGCATACAGAGGTGAATAAAACATGCCAGGGGCTTCCCTGGTGGCGCAGTGGTTGAGAGTCCGCCTGCCGATGCAGGGGACATGGGATCGTGCCCCGGTCCGGGAAGATCCCATATGCCGCGGAGCGGCTAGGCCCGTGAGCCACGGCTGCTGAGCCTGTGCGTCCGGAGCCTGTGCTCCGCAATGGGAGAGGCCACAACAGTGAGAGGCCTGCAAAAAACAAAAAAACAAACAAACAAAAAAACATGCCATTGTGGGGTCTATATTTAAATAGTGGGACACATACACCCAAACATCATGAGAGACATCACAAAAGGGAAATGTATGCCACGTTTGAAGGACACAAATGGGTTTGTAGTCAGAGACATCTTATGTTTGCAAAGTCCTCTTTGGCTACTTCCGGCTTTTAAGAGAATATAGCCATAGAGAAAAATGAGATTCAATAGTTGATTCGATTTGAATTGGTTGAGAGAATCCATCCAAAGTGTGGAGGGACAGAAGTTGATGTCAGGCTCCCAGCTGGGCCAACACGAGTCTAGTCAGGTACCAGCCATCCACCTCCACATTCCCTGGAACAGGCCACCATCTCTATGATCCAAAACTTCTCTTTGCCTTTGAATCTCCAGTCCCAGGGTGGGCAACGGCCTCTCTGTGGTTCCAGTTGAGAACCAGTGTCCCAGAAATCTTCCCTGTGCCCATCCAGACCCATACTCCACCCACTTCCACCCTGCTCTGTGCCTGCCCCTGGGAGGCTGACCTTGGTGGATTCAATCAATGGAGCCCCGTACCCTCTGGTTCCTGGTTAGGCTCAAACAATGGGGAGCCTGAACAGGAGATGGGAAGGTGGGAGGAAGGTGAGACTGGGGTATTTATTCCCCTGCCTCCGCCTTGCTGGGCCTCTGTGGGTTGGCTGAGTCCCTCTACCCAAGGCCACAGCTCCTGCCAGGTGGAACTCTCCACACAGTACTCTGTCTCACGGTTCTGGTCACCACTTTTTCCCCTCTCTCTTCAGGCCTTAGGGGAGGTGACAGAACTCAGTTATTACCAGTCCCAGGGAATTGGGCTATCTTTGTGGTTCCCCCACACCTTTGTAAATAGCTCTTTTATTAAACGCTCCTCGAATTGCCTAATTTGAGCATGCCATCTGTTTCCTGCCAGCCCCTGACTGACACCTCCAGGTTCTCAGCCTGGAGATCACTTTGCTCTGCGCATATATTTTTCTGGCCCACGTGGAAAATAAGGTTGGAAATTTGGCCATGATGAAGCTGCCCTTCCGAATCTCTGCACATCCTGTTTGCTCTTTGGTTTGGACCAGCCAGTCACTTTTTTCCCCAGCTCTAAGGAAAAGTGGTTTTCAAGCCTCATCTGATATTAGGAACCTCGAATATATGTGTGGACAGAATTCACATGAGCCACCAGGGCCTATTCATCTACCACGCATGGTGGTTCTCAGAATTAATTTGCAGCTACACACGCCAAACCCTCAGGAGAACACCTGGTATACAGTAGGCACTCTTAACCTCATTTGGTTGTATCATCGGCTTGCCTATATTCCCTAATGATTCACAGATTCACACAGACATTGTCTCAAGCATCCATTCTGCTCTGTCGCCTTGTCATTTTACATCTGCAACATGTAGAAATATAATTCACATTTTTTTGAACTCCTATGGTAGACAGTGGAATTGACAGAGTGACTAGACATGCTGACTCTACCCACTCCCCGCCTTATTTATTTACCAACTTGTGACCTTGAGCCAGTTACTTAAGGCCCTTGTTAACGCCTGTCTCCTCACATGTGAAGTGTATACGATAATGGTACCTACCTCCTAGATTTGTTGTGAGGATGAAGTGAGTTAGCTGTGTAAAGCACTTATATATGCTTATTATGATGTACTTACTTTATCCTCACAGGATTAGGAGCTATATGTGACTGTCAGAGCTCTGCAGGTCTGTCTGACTCCAAAGCCTGGTTCCAGCACACTGTTTCTATGGCCATAGGGATTATTTGGGGGACAGAGCTTGAGAAGGGATGTAACGAAGATATTAACAATGGCTGCCGTGTGTTGGGTCATTACCATGCTTGTCAGGAGCTATGCTAAGCACCTTCCATACGTTATCCCGATTTCAACTTCCAATGGTGCAACAAGGAAACCATTATTAACCTCATTGTACACGAGGAAACTGGGGCACTGAGGGTTAAGTTACACACGTAGGGTCATGCATATTAAGTGACTCTGGCAGGACGGAATCCTGGTCTGCTCTGACTCAGACATTCACGTTCTTAACCACCAAGAAGACAGTACCATGCTTCTCAACTGACAAAACTCAGGGATCCTACAGAAGCCTGTCTGGGGGGATTCTGCCCTGTGAATTCCCTCCCAATATAAACGAGGTTGGCGTCACCCTCTACTGCAGCAGTGAGATGCGTAGCTTAGCACCGAGGCTGGCAAACACAGCATCTGATGTAATCTATTCCATTACTGAATGCGCAGTAGCTCGCATTAAAAAAAATAAATAAATAAAAGGAAAGAAAGGAAAAAAAGGCTGTAGAAATGGTAGGAAGGCGGGAGGCCCAGAACCCAGACAATTGAAAAGCAGTGGCTGGTATTATCCAAGCTGATCATGGTGGCCATCAAACAGGAAGCAGGGGAGGACCCTAACTGTTGAGGTCATCACCATCCCTGCCTGTGGGACAATGAAGGATGAGGGCACTTTGACAAGGCCCGGTTCAGCCGAGCGCCCACAGCCAGGCCCAGCTGTACACAGCAGTGTCACTGCCTCAGAGGAGACCATCTGGGGGGACAAGAGCCCCAGTATATAGTCTGTCTTCTGCCTCCCCTGGCTGTCTGCACCAGGGCAGGGGGAGACTACCCTGTTTCCTCCTTAAAGGCCTTCACTCACAGAGGAGAGATGGACAAAAAGCAACAGGAAAATAAGATCTGGCTTCATCCAACACCAAAGGGGGACAATGTGTGTCAATCCCAGCATGAAAGAGACTGGGGACAAAGCTGATAAGGGAGGGGCCCTGCTGAAAGGGAAAGCCAATAGGACCTAGCAGCGGGCAGCTGCCACTATGGAGGGCTGAAGCCTTGCTAGAACCAGATCCAAGGCAGGTTGACATCTTCTGGCTGGGTTGGCTTCAAGAACCGGATGCCCTGGATTCCACACCGAAGCCAGCCTCCTGGCTGGGCTTCCAGCCACGGAGGCTATCCTCTGTGATCCCGCCCCTGGGCACATTCGATTGGGCTGGGGGAAGAGGTCAGCTGACCTGAGATAGACCAATCAGAATCTCACTGGAAGGGACACCACCACCAAAGGCAGCATTTGTTTTGTTTTGTTTCTTTTTTTCCTATTTTGTGCAATGTTAAATCCCAAGTGCCTAAGATTAGGCCAGGCACAGTATATATTGAACTGACTCTTTCTCTGCACTTGGAATCAGGATTCAGCCAACCGTCCTCTGCAGGCCTGGCACTGAGGGACCCTTAACCCGAGAGTTGAGGCAGCCACAATCTGCAAAAGGATTAAGGACTGTGCAGAGGGAAAAGGAGGAGGAATAAGAACTAGAAAGGAGAGGGGTGGAGGCAGAGAGGGACGAACAGGCTTCCAGAATATGTCCCTGTATCTTTATGATGATGTTCTTCTCCCCGCTCTCTCCTTAAGCTAGCCTGAGTGGGTCTTGAGATTTAAAACCAAGTCATTCTAACTAAAACATGTCTCCTTGAAGTCCTTCCCCAAAGGGATTGTGAAAATTCCTGTGAACCCTTGAAGTATTTTTAGCTGCGTATACTTGGACAACTTGAGCCCTTGTCTGATCTGCCTACTGAGACACAGAAGTGGGAAGGCAGGATGGCAGTCTAGAGCCTGACTCCTGGCTCCCAATCCCGGCCCCTCGCCATCCATCCTGCAACCTGTGTCAGATTATCTCACTCTTCTGAACCTCAGTTTCTTCCCCTGCAAAATGGACATTATAATAGCACCCACCTCTGTGGTTATTTTGAAAATATAAAGTGCTTTGCACAGTACTTAGCACATGCTTAGTGCTAGCTTAGTAAAAATAATGTATCCAATACATTGAACAAGCAGGATTCTTATAAAAACAACTTGATTTTTGTCTCCCGTTTCCCTTTAAACCTATTCATTGCAAGTAATCTGTTCCTCACTCCTGAATGAGATTATGGGCAGTCCCGTGAGTTTTCTAATCACTGTTAGGTAATA
This sequence comes from Neophocaena asiaeorientalis asiaeorientalis, assembly GCF_003031525.2. Classification (NCBI taxonomy): domain Eukaryota; kingdom Metazoa; phylum Chordata; class Mammalia; order Artiodactyla; family Phocoenidae; genus Neophocaena; species Neophocaena asiaeorientalis. The sequence goes on along the minus strand of NW_020173979.1, from coordinate 1,768,504 downwards.
AAAGGTCATGTGGTCACTTTAAGTCAGGGACAACTGCCTCAATTCGTTACTTACTTCTTCTCCCCTCTTTCCACCAGGGCCTGCTGCCAGCAGGATCCTGCGGGTTGGGTCTTTCTGCTCCCCCACTAGCATGATAACCTAGTTTCTGGTCCCTCCAAGGATCACATGCGGATAGAGAAGGAAAGTAAGGGGGATAGGAAAGTTCTCAATTGTTTGGTACTGTCAAAGGCTGGCATTGCCCTCTCTGAGTCTGACAGATGTTTGAAGTTGACAGTTTCGCACTTAGGTTTTCTGGAGATATCCCTGCTGGACCACCCATGATGACAAGTCCAGGCTTTCCATTTGGCCAGTCCCCGCCATTCCCCATCTTGGCCTCTCCCTTCCAGCACTTCCTTCAGCACTGGATCTCTTTCACAAAGATCCCAGGCTGACATTCCTACTGTGGTTCTGAATGTGACAGCCCCCCAGTCCCCAATACCTGGCCCCCGTTTCACCTATCTCTGGCCTGCCATCGTAGGGCCATGTCCCTCTTCCCCTTCTCTGCTGCCACCAGCCACTGTAGCTCCCTTGAGCACAGGTCAGGCCCAGGCCCACCACGTCCTCCAGCTGCAGGGCACACAAAACAAGCTCTCTGAGAGTCCCAATGGGCTAAGACTCAGGGTGAAAGCACAGACTCCTTCTCCAAAGAAGGCTTCACAAAACCTTCCCAAAATTTCAACAGCCCACCCCTTTTCTACCTTCCAAAGTGGTGGAGAGCCTTGAGAAGGGTTTGACTGGTTTTTGGAATTTTCTTTTGTAAATTCTGCACTTAGCTGGCATCGCCCCTCCTGTGGAATGCAGCAGCTGTCATACCTTGGTACCTCAGCTGGAACTTCAACTTGAACCTCCTGTTAATAATGAATTGACGTGTGCATCTAACCTCTCCGTTCACCAAATGTGATCAGATGCGTTATCTCACCTATTCCTCACAGTAACTGTATCGAGGTGGCAATTCTGCTCTCCCCATTTTTCTGATGAGGAAACTGAGAGGTCAGAGAGCTTGTCTTAGATCACTCAGCTGAAGACTTAGAGCCACAGTGGTGCTATCTGCCTGACTCCTTTCCACTGTAGCACAGCTTCCCGAGGAAGAAGGCATATCAGGGCTCTGTGCCCTTGCCCTGTGCTACCTGGCGCTTGGGCTGTGGGCCTTCCACGGCCCCGGGACACTCCTGACTCAAGGGATATCCTAAAGGCCTGCCTGAAAAGGCAGCAGCCTCCTCAACACAGAGCTAAAACACAGACGGGAGACTTCCTTGAAGTGGATCGAGGCAGCCAGCCCTGTGACTGGCAGCTGGGTTCAGAGAAGCAGCCAAAGAAAAGCCTCGCTTCCTTTGCACATAAAGCGTCCATTCTCAGCCACACACACTGGCACAGACACTCACAGACCAGCGCCTCAAAGGGTCGGACAATGAAACAGACACAGGCGAGAGCAAGAGATTTTTTTTTTTCCCTTTCCAAATGTAAAACTCAGATAATACTCAACATTTATATACAATTTGCATATGAGCTGACATTTTTATAGGAAAGGCAGAGATTTCTTGTGCCAGAGTTTTGGGGCAGATGGCTGGGGGAGGTGTCTATAAAGACAGCTTTATAGCCTGTGGCCACTTCTTCATGGTGATCAGCACATGGGCCAAAAATATACCAGTTCCCTTTCCCCCCGTGTTTCTTACCTTCTATCCATCTTGCTCTCTCCTCTCCCTCTCTCTCCATTATTGATATTTTCTAGTGGCCAGCCCTGGAGATGAGTGATACTCCACCCTGCCCTCCAGGGGCTCACAGTCAGGTAGGGGAGCTAGGAGAGGAAAAACCAACAATGAAAATGCGGGATAATAAAGTAAAGATGGAGATGCATGCAAAGTGCTGTGGGACCCCAGAGTGGAGTAAGGGAAAGAGGGATGGGGCGGGAGGTCGGGGGGATTTTCCAGATATTTTACAACTGGTACTAACGTACCAGGCAGAATGGTTGCCTAACCCATCAGAACAGATTCCAGCCTTTACATGGACTTGGGTGAGTATCAGCTCGTGGTGAATTGAGAGAGAGCTTCACAGAGGAGGAGATGCCTGAGCTGAGTTGTGAGGGTTTGGTCATTGGGCAAACAAACTTCAAGAGCGGAGACAGGAGACAGAGTCAGTTAGGGGGCTATTGAGACTTCTTTATCTCTGGTGCCTTAGAGGCCCAGAGTGGTCAGGAGATGTTTGTTGAATGAATGAATGAAATGGAGGCCATGGGATGGGTAGTCACAGGGGATGAAACTGAAGAGCAGCGGTAAGACAATAATGGAGCTGCCATTTATTGTAGTCTGCTACATGTTCCCTGCTGCCTGTCAGAGGGAGATGAATTGCCAAGATTAGAGGAGCGAAGATAAATCACCTAAAATCCTCTGGCACATAGTAAGTGTTATATCGGTGTTAGTTATTATTATCCCAAAGTTACAGATACACATGTGGAAACTCAGAGAAATATGATAACAGTTTGGACAGCCAGGCCTGTCTGACACCAAATCTTATTCCCTTAGCCCATACCCTGCAGGGGAGTAGGACTGTTTCACTTATGTAAATTGCACTATACATATTTGAAAAAAAACACAACATTTTAGTTCTCGATGGCCTGCGCCCTGAAGTAACTATGGGGTGAAGCCTGATTCATCTCTCTTCCCACAGGCCTCTCATGGCCAAAGCATCTCGGTGTGACTTCCACACAGCAAAGTTCCTAAATGCAAACATATACTCCTTTGGGGGCTCAATCAAAGAAACCGTGATCTGGTCCAAAAATGGAAGCTAAACCATCTTACTGTACCACATACATCGGATAGGCAAGTGAAGGCATTTGCAAGGGTGGTTTTTATAATATACATTGTAGTACAAGCTGTAGTATATGGTAAGGTGCAGTTGTGCTGTGTACAGCCTCCAGGGTTAGGAATGGTCAGCTGGTATTTGGGTTAAAGGTCCTTGGCTTGGCGGTCATCCCTATGCCCCTATGTCCTTGGAGTGTCTGGAACCTTCTGATTCTCAGTGGCCAAGACACTCAGATTTTGTCTGAAACCCAATATTGGTTTTCCCAGCTGTGGGAACACAATGAAAATCTAATGGACCCCACTGGATGCTACCCCCTGGTTCTCCACTGCCAGTCTTTCTGTAGTTAACCTTTGGACCCAGAAATGAAAGCTCCATAGCAGGGTTGGAAGGTTCTCTCCAGAACAAGATGGAGCTTCTGAGCTGAGACCCTTTCTCTTGACAATCTGAAAATCAAGATTCAATCAAGGAGAACAGCCATCACCCATATTTCTTAAGTGACCCAGCCCGTCAGGCACCAAATAACATCCAAATGTTAACCCACATGGTGAGAAAGAAATAAAAATAAAATCAGGCTACTTCATCATTAGTCTCTCATAAAAGCATCTTATGAATATTTTTCTTTCAGAGACATGTACTGAATACTTGGGAAACAGTATTTGTGTGTGCTTTCATTAAGTCTCCGACTCCGAAACACATTCTGGGACTAATTATTTTTTAACTAACTAATCAGCATGTTTCATTCATAAATTGGGATTTATCAGTACAGCACATGAAAGGAGAGAACATATTATTCTTTTAATTTGGCTAATATGCAAAAACGCGCTGTGTTTGTAATGACCTGCTTTCAGTGAATAGAGGCAGGCTGGAAATAGTAGCAGCTTCCTCTAATGAGGGTGCTGGCTCCTGGCCCCAGCTGTTCACCACCAGACACTCAATGTGCTCCCTGACCTATCAGAGCACGTGTTCCTCCGGTGAGGACGCAGGAGCGATTTCCTCACCAGGGGAAGAACTGATGGCCTTGTGTTTGTTCGACTGATGGAACCAGTTACACCCGCTTTGTTAGTGAGAAGTAAAAGCCTGGGGGAGGAGGGTGGTGGGAAGGAGTGTTCATTTTTGTTGACTATAACACACAA
>NW_020173979.1:1764154-1764449 GCF_003031525.2 Neophocaena asiaeorientalis asiaeorientalis | reverse complement strand
CCACCGTAATCTAGTGATTCTTGTCTTTCTCACCCTATTGTGCCTGCCAACCAGTGCGCAGCTTGTCGGCTATGCAAATAAATCCTCCGCTCTGAAGTCCCCTGATAAAGGGATTTATTTATCGGCCCGACCTGAGTGTCCCATTTGTTCCTGCAAATTTGCTCCTCCCCGTTCTTGCGCACTCTGATTTAGAGCCACGGACGCAGGTTCGCCTGGTTGATCAGGAGCCGGGACAATCTCCCCACCCCCTCGAAACCCCAGGTCCGGCTTTGAACCCGAATCCTCTTGCGCCTCT
>NW_020173979.1:1667191-1763961 GCF_003031525.2 Neophocaena asiaeorientalis asiaeorientalis | reverse complement strand
GTGACACACTGGAGCAGGGTCCAGCCGCATTCTTTCTGTCCAGCCCTGGTGCCAGCCTGCCGAGGACTCCGCCCGGGGACATCCTGATGTGGCACATTTTCCAGCCAGGCGCTGCTTTTGTGTTTTAAAGGAGGACGCTTCCTCTTCTGTGTTTTTGTTTTGTTTTGTTTTTCTCCCGTTTGTTTTCAAAACTCTTATTCTAGGAGCTTTTTTTTTTTTTTTTTTTAAATTGAAGTATAGTTAATTTACAATGTTGTGTTAGTTTCAAGTGTACAGCAAAGTGATTCAGTTATACACAAATATTTTTTTTTCAGATTTTTGCCATTATAGGTTATTACAAGATATTGAGTAGAGTTCCCTGTTCTCTACAGCAGGTCCTTGTTGTTTACCTATTTTATATACAGTAGTGTGTATATGTTACTCCAAACTCCTAATTTATCATGCTCATTGTAGAAAATTTAGGAAAAACAGAAAACTAGCCATTAAAAAAATCTAAATCCCACTGCCAAGAGGCAACCAGCTTGTATACTCCCGTTCGGGGTATTTCCTTCTGATCCTCTGTACCTGTGGCAGAACGGGGTCTCTCAGCCAGTGAGACCAGTCTGGCTTCCTCTATTTGTGAAGCAAATGCTAAAGCAGGATGGAAAAAAACTGTGCTGTATTTTAAATATTTACAGGCAACAATCAGAGTCACGTGATATTAGCAAGAGTATATCTGTGACTATGTGCGAGTATCCCTATGATTATTTATAGAACTGCATTTAGAGGTGATGTCAAAAATCTAAATCTGAGACCTTAGGTGAACATGAGGTGCAGTCAAATAGCTCTCCCTTACCTCACCCCCCTGGGTCTTATGTATGTGTATTTGTGCTTATACCATATTTGAGATCATTCTACCTTCACCTTTCTATATTAATATGACTTCGGTCACATTTTTACAAGTCAACAAAATTCTTCTGCAACAGGTTTTGATGGTTACTCAGCATTCCATTATGCAAACTTACCATTTACGCTTTCACCCATTACTGGACATTTCAGATGATTCCCTTTTTTTTTCACTCTGGTAAATAATACTGCATTGAACACCTTTATGTGAAAATCTTTGTGACTCTCTGGGGTTATTTCCTTTGGCTGGACTCCCAAGAGGAAAATTACTGGGTCATAGGGTAGGAACAATTTAGTGTCTTGTTTCATGTTCCTCAGTTCGGTTCTGAATAAGTGGTACTGATTTACCCTGAAAGAACATTTTCACCATTTTAGTTAACCTTTAATTGCAGAAGTCATTCACAGCATACACGCTCATTGTAAAAGGATTTAAAAGGTAAGGCCCGTATATCTTATCACCACTTCCTCCAATCTCTGAACCCCTCAAAGGCAGCCACCGTTTTCAGTTAAAAAGCCCTTAATCAATGCATTTAATTAGTTATCTGTGTGCTTATATAAAATGTATATCTACGAGCTAATAAAAACTCTCATATCTCTGTGACTACAGAAAACATGGTGGTTTTTGTGTGTGGAATTTTTTTTACGTGAATGATATGTTGTATGCGTATTATGTAACTTTTTTCCTCAGCTATCTGTCTCATAGCCTTTACTGTGTATATATAAATCAACTTTACTCTTTCTAACTTTCCATACATTTCTATGGGATAGATTCAGCCTAGTTTTGACAGCCATTCATCTATGCATAAATATTTGGGTTGATCCCGACTGTTTTTCATTTTGACAAAAAGTGCTGCAATATATACCCTTTTACACAAGCAAGTGATTTGAACAGGTTTTGTCTCTACAGTAGGAACCAAGAAATAGAATTTCTGGGTCGTGGGATATGCACACTTTTTATTTTAATAGATATTGCCGAATTGTAGAGGACATTTTAAATTACTTGAATTAGGGATCACGTAGAATGCCTTGGATTTGGGCTTAATTATCAGGATGTAGTTCTGAAGTATCCTATCAGGTAGGATGTCACCCAAAGGTCTGTTCATGTATTCATTCACCAGCCTAGCCATTTCTGTCTTCTGAGGACCCAGCATGGCCCCTGATACATAGTGCAGAGTCACTAAATGTTGCTAAGGTCCTCTCCTCTGCACCAGCCACACCCTCAAGGGGCCTCAACCCAACACCCGATTCCTTTCTGCAGCTGCCAACCCCCAGCTCAGCTTTCCAGACAGCTCTCAAATATCCCCTCTTCTTGGAAGCCCTCCCTGGAGCTCAGGCTGAGTAAGGCAGCTTCTCTTCCGTGTCCCCATGGCACCCTTATTTATAGGCTTGTCATGCTTATTGCAATTTGGAATTTAGTCACCTCTCCCCTGTTACACTGGATAGTCTCAGCATTTCAGTGGCGCATGGTATTCAGGCATCACCTGATCAGGGTTTGTGGACGGTTGGCAGCACAACAAGCATGTATGCATGGCAGTCTGTTGGCTTTGAAAGAGAGGGGGCCAAGTGTAGGCAGCATTCTTCATATCGAGCTTAACAGAAAAGGGCTGTAAAAAATTAGATGGCAAATATTTGACCCTTGACAGTGATCATGATGTTGATAAAAATGATGAATGATCGCTCAGTAGGGTAAATCACAAACTCTCGCACGCACAAAAATTTAGAAGCACACCACTCACCTCTTGGGAAAATGTTTGTAATGCTCCTCGCTTCAATATTTCTCCGTGAAATCTAGAAGTTCCTTATGTAATTTATCTTTTAAAAGGCATCACAGGGAGTGACAAACAGCAGCCAGAAAGCTGCTCAAAGTTTGGAACATGGCAGCTTATTGTCATCGATCTCCGGGTAGGATCTCAACTCTGAAAAGAAACATATGATAAAAGACCGAAATAAATATATCAAAATGTTAATAGTGGCCTTACCAGTGGAATGAGGGTGATGTGTGATGTTCTTTTCTTCTCCTTTTTACTTTTTTTACAAAACCTTTCAGATTATGTTACCGTGTACATAAATTCATTTTACGTCAGAAAAACAAATAACCAAAATCATTTCTAGCAATTAATGAAGTTGCTAAGGAGACAATTTAAAATAATCTGTGATGTGTGGACATCTATGACAGAAGATAATTCCAAGGGGACTAACCTGAACTATCAACTCTCAGGTCAGACAGTCACTCATTCAGTATGAATTGGGTACCCCAGCCGAGGACTGTGCTAGGGGCGAGGAGATAAAGTGCAAACATCAGGTATACTTCCCACCCTCACGAAGCTCACAGTCTACTGGGAACCACAAACTCAGCACTATTGGGGGTCAGGCAGCAGGGAGAAAGGAGTGAAATCCACCAGCTGGCCCACTCCTCATATTTTGCATGCCCTGGGAAAAAGTTTAAATGGAAGTCCATCTACCAGATCACCAAATACTTTACAAGCTATAAATCGAGTTAACAAATTGAAGTAACTTCTAGTCTCCTACCCTGACAGATGTACCTTTATGATGACCTGGAAGGCCAAGTTCAATGTAGAATTCTCAGACTCCTCAGGGTTCCTTACCTGAAGATGATGGGGAGAACTGGTCCCCAGGCCAAGGGCTTCCCCACCCCACTCAACACACCGTCTGCTCTTCTTCTCTTCCCATGCCTGACTCCATCTCCCACAGCAAGAAACTCTGTACAGGTGGATGGACACCAGGGCCTGCACATTCAAGCTTCAGTCCCTTCCCTCCCTCCAGCTTTTGTCTTGGCCACCCCTTGGGCATGGGGTATACTCCCTAGCAGTGCTATTCGCCCTTGGGAGAACAAACTGGGAAAGAGGTCTCTGCAGGCTCTGGAAGCAGGCTTGGGTCACGCGGCCAGGGCCCAGCAGCCTGGTCTAGACGAGGCAGTGCAGGCATCCCTTGGTTGCATGGGGTCAAGGGCAGGGGCCCCACTTGCCGGAGTCTTAGGGCAGCACTGTCGCCTTGGGAGTGTTGCAGAGCAAATGCCCCATCGTACAAGAGCAGCAGCTACTCAATGCCAGCCCTAATTTGCCATATGCGGGGAATGGATTCAGATGGCTACATCTTCCACTTTTTTTAAAGAGAGAACACAAATCTCGGTTTTCCTATGCAACTGCATAGTTTTTACATTACCAAGTAATAATAATAATGAAAAAAACACAAAAATCATCCGGCTGGCCAAATTAAAAAGTATTTGTGAATCACTGTGGCCTCTATGAAAGGAAAGAAAATTAAAATTCCATTTACAAGTTGCTTGACCACCATTTAGTTTTGAAAATGATATTCACCAATTCATTAATGTCACTTAAGCCCATAAGTAAATGGTATGTCTCCACTGCTGTATATATGTCTGAAGTTCATGCACTTTCTCCTCCCCAGCAGAAATCCAATTTACTTGGTACCTCCTAGTACTGATGTATGTCCCCCGTAAGCTATCAGGAAAGGCCTGACTTGGGGATCTGTTCATTTTTCTTCCCTGACACTGACTCTCATCATGTCCTCCTCTGGTCTGCCATAATAACCTGGGAACCTACCTCTCCCTGCACTTCCCATGTACCACTGTCATTAGCTCTGTACACGTCTGTCACTTCAAGAATTACCTCCATGTCCCCAGGGCCTACCACAGAGCCTGTCATATGGTAGACACCTAGCACATTTTGTTTGTTCTGGACTGAATTTGTTGGTGGTTGGTTCTCTGTGATGACCCACATCTCCCCAATCACAAATGAATAATAATCATAGGTGACATTTCTTGGACACTTGCTACAGGTAGGCACCATCCTAAGAGCTTTACATGTATTACCTATAAAATCCTCTCAACTAACTGCTCAACAATTTTTTATCCCCGCTTTCCAGATGCAGAAACTGTGGCTCAGAGAGACAAAAAGACCCGCTCGTGAGTCATTCAGCTGGCAAATGTCAGAGGTGGGACTTGAACAAATCTTGCCTGATTCGAAAGGTACGTATTACTCAACCAGTAAGCCAGGCTTCCCTAAAAGTGCCACCGACGGTTTCTGAGATGTCTTTAGATGGCACAGAAGAACTCTTATTTCTATTACTAGGCATTTGCTTGACTCATTTATTTTAGTGTGGGTTATGAAAAAATAAATGACAGCATCCATTTATGGTATGGTGTATTGATTTTCCTATTTACATTAGTGATAACAGAATCTTTCTTTCCAACCCGTTTAGTTAAGTTCTAAAAACTTGAGTCCATTTACAAATAATGGTGGGTGAATAATAAGATAGGTCATACAACAATAAAGCAAAAATTATGTGTCTGAGATAACAAAAAGAACTAGAATTTGAAAAAAACTGCTGCATCAGTTGCCATACATGGATTAAAGAGACATACACACACACACAAGGAAACTAATTTGTAAACTCACTTGCTTAAAAAACACATCCCAGAGCCTAAGAGGACTCCAACTAGCCTCTAAACTTCTAAATTTGAAGCGTGTTTCTTCTTCCTCTTTCTATTTTTGGAATTTAAATAGCCAAATGGATTAAAAACAAACAAACAAAAAATCCTGCCTCTAAATAAGCAATGAGCTAGGGGCCTGGAGCCCTCCTCTGCCTCATTTCAACTCCAAGCAAATGGTGAATTACAACACCCTTGGACACAGTGGTTTCTAACTACCAAGCTGCCAGGCTTTTAAATAAGAGCAGCACAGAAGTGCGGCCATAATGCTACCTATTTCCCTTGCTAAATTATTTATGCATTTATTATATTTTACATGGGCTGTTGAACCTGAAGGTACTTCTGTGGGGGCCAGGTCATTTCAAGAAACCCATTATTGAGAATCAACTCAGCTACGTTAGAAACTGGCACATCCAATTGTATGTGATATTGCTCGTTAATATTATATAATTACTGCCTCTGCCATTGTTTTCAGGTGATAACTTTGTGTGTGTGTGTGTGTACGTGTGTGTATGTGCACTATTCTATGGCTTCAAGGCAATCCACTTCATTAACAGGCTGTTTAACATTGAGGGTGTATCAACAAAGACTAGCTTTATGCAATCGTGGAACTGCACCTAAGATGACTTAGCCAAATGAAGCTATTACCCTGTACAGTGTGTTTTACACAAGACTGAAATGGTTTACTAAGTTTATAAAGCCACTGATCTGCCAAAAGATCAGCAGTGTGGTAGAAGTTTTATGCTATGCCAATAGAAACTTGATGTACGCTATTAGGAGATTCCCCAAATTTTCCAAGGCTTGTTGTTAAAGTCAACCTAACATTTATTACTTCGGACTTCCTTATGACTTGTATATCGAGAGGAAAGAAAACTGATTAATTCAACCTGAAACACTCATTAAAGCCCTACTGTGTGCTGGGCATAATGCCGGGCTTAGGGATTCCACAACAGAAAAGTGCCTGACCTGGAGGAGCAACTCCAGTGGGTGGATCTAAATAGCCAATTACATAAATAGTCAGTTATGTGGCCAAGTGTCTGTGCCAACCTGGGAGAAGATGCCCACCTCTGCTGGGGGTGGGGGTCAGAGAAGGCAGTGAGGGTGCTTGTCCGATCTCCCCTGGCAAACGAGATAGCTGTTCTTGGCAGACAGACATACACTGAAAGGCCTAAGAAAGTTGTGTGGTGAGCATAGGACACGCTTGTTGATTCCTCCAAAGACTTTCCTGCTCCTTCGCTAGCAGAATTCTGATTCTGTTTGTTTCACATTAGGGTCCTTTGGTCTCAGGGAAGGTGGGCCCAGATCTCGTCTAGATCAAGGCATGTGACCCCATCCTGAGCAAAAACATATAACAGGAAGTGTGCTTGGAGGGTCCTTGAGGTAGACCTTTCCTCCCTGATCAGAGGAAAGCTTGTGACCAGAAACTCTCAGCTCTTTGAAGCCCTCTGTGTCTTGCTGCTGAGCAACTGCTCACCTCTAGACTTCTTGATGTGTGAGAAAAGTCACCACTTACTGTTTGTCACTCTCACTCACGCATTCTGTTACTTCCAGCAAACAGTATTCTTGACATTGTAAGTACTTGGAACCTCAAGTGTTTCAGAATGGTTGGGACAGTGCTCTCAGAGAGTGGCAGGAGATGATGCTAAAATGTTAGGCAGGCGCCAGTTCCTCAGGTGCATGGGGTGCCACACTCAGGAGTCTGGCAGTGCCTTCCAGAGAATGGGTCCCTTCCCAGTGGGGTATATGAGATAGTTGTAGGTGGTACACAGACAAGACAGTATATAATCTTGAATCACACAATAAGAAATTTCGCTCCTTTTCCATTCTTTTTCAGCCCTTCTCATTAGGTAAAGACGACCTTTCCAGGTTGGGCTAGTAAGTCTTTAGCACCTCTCTCTAACCTTATTAATCTTCCTTTTTAACAAAGAGAAAGAAAGCCTCAGACTTAGGGCCTGTGATATACTCACAGGATCTAGGAGCAATTCAATACCATTATTTTGTTTTCATTATTTTAAATGTGATAATTACCTCTTGGTTATAGCATTTCGGGTGGCTAATCAAGTTGTTGTAAACAAATATTTATTTGTTTGTTTTTTTAAAGATAAACCAGTTTATAAAAAATGTTAAAGGAATGACAATGCAGGAACTACATCCATATGGCAAAAACTGGGATGCTGGAATGAAAATCACTCAAGTTTGAAAAATAGAGTTGAATACATAAGGAAGCCACTTGAAAGTATTTAAGCAATGGAGTAAGCTCATTAGATTCTCTACTTAGAAAAATTCAGTGAGCAGGTCCAGGAAGGAAATTCAAAAAAGAGGGATATGTATACGTACAGCTGATTCACTTTGCTGTACAGTAGAAACTAACACAATATGATAAAGCAACTATACCCCAATAAAAATTAAAAAAAATAAAAGTAATAGGGCAATGAAAAAAAAAAAAGAAAAAAGGGAAAATTCTTGGCTCTATCCCATACCTATTTAATCAGAAATTCCAGTTTAACTAGTCTTCCAGGTGATTCTGATGCTTACTAAAATTTGAGGACCACCGAGTAGAGGGAAGAGTTTTGAGTCAAGATACCTGGGCAAAAGAACTGAGTTATTTTAGACAAGGCCCTTCCTTGGGCCTCAGTTTCCTCAACTGCAAAATGAGGGCATTGACTTGTCTATAAGACTTCCTTAAGACCTCAGGTAGTCATGAAACCTCTCTGGTCTACATGCCCCACCCCCAATATCCACCTCCCTTTGCTTTTTTGACAATAGAATATACATTTTTAGCTTAATACATAAGGCATGAAATAAAGACTATACTTCCCAACTTCTTTTGCCATTAGGTGTGTCCATATGGCCAAATTCTGGCCAATGAGAAGAGAACGAAAATGATGTGTATGTCTTCTGAAGTTCCCTCAAAGAATGGTTGTGTCCTTCTTCATCTTCTTCTATTTCCTTTGGTCTGAAATACAGACGTGATAGCTGGAGCTAGATCAACTATCTTAGATCCTAGGTAGAAGCTGAATTCTGAGGAGGGAAAAGCAATGAAATAAAAGGAACCCTGGTTTCTGATGACTTCTTGAAACTACCCCACCAGCGCTATATGGACTCTTGCAAACTTCTTTCATGTGAGAAAGACATTTCTTTTAGGCATGCTTCATTTGGATTTTCTGTGCTTTTGCATTATTATGAGAAAATCTTTAGTACCTTATAACTTTATGAGAAAATACTATGAGAAAACAATCAGAATATCGTGGGGGCAGGGCCCGGGAATTTGCATTTGATGGGCTCCCATGGGGACTGCATGCTAAAGTTTGAGGTTGGATGCTTACAAATCAACTCTTATAATTGTTTTTTAGTTTTATATATATATATATATATATATATTCCAAGAATAGGGGAGCAAGAAATTTGGACATAAAAGGAAAGGACCATCTTTAGTGTTTTTTTATATAGATGACTTTCTCTGAAACTTTATTGCTTACGGGTTCCAAAGAGAAACTCCTTTGGCAGTAAAAATTCTGGCTGAAAGGAAATCATTGGACAAACTGGACCAGTGCCTGTGAGCTCAAGGCTATGCTGGGGCTAAAATTTTGGTCTCTGACTCCCAGATCTCTGATCTCTGGACTCTGCAGCTTCCCTGCAAGCTCCAAAAAGCTCTTCTTTTTCCAGCATCGTAGGTGAAGATCCTCTAGTCTAGCCACAGAGTGTGAGATGGTGGCTGTTTGGCAGCCTGGCCATGGTTTTGATACAGGGAAGTGAAGTGTGTCCAATCAAAACAGCCAAGGGTAATCTAGGTCAACAGCCCATCCACATATGTGGCTGGAACCACAAAAGAATCCAAGTCATCCCATGTGATACATGTCACAGTTTGGAAGGTCAACCCTCCATCCCAGCTCACCTAAATCTTTGCCGGGATATGGCGAAATCAAGTGAAGCGCGTCTCTGTCCTGGACCTTTCCAAACCTTTTGTTCAGTGACATTGTGTTGGAAGAACTGACTTCACCGCTCTCCACCAAAATGGATTGTTAACTATGGACTCCATGTTAATGACAACACCTTAAGTGGGAAAGCAGGAAGAAAACAGTATTTAAAATGCAGAGGGCTTTTGCAGGTTATAAAACAACAAACAAAAGGAGAAAATGTAACCCAGCAATTAACTGTAAAAAAACCAATGGTGCTTTCTAAGTAAATGTGCCCGCTTTCCAACGCTGAAACAGGGTGAAGATCAGAGGTGGGTTTAACAAAACCTGCCTTCAGGACGTGGTTCTCTTTCTGTCTGTCTTGCCTTCTGGTAGTGAGCTTTCAGGTAGTTTTGGCAAAGAGGATATTGCAAAAGTAATTCCATCCTTCCCTCTTCCCCTACCTTCACAAGACCTGCTTTTAAATATTATATGTTTTTCGTTTCAGTAACATATATATTCCTCTACTATGTTAGAATCCTTATTAACGCTGCTAAGCAAAATAACTGCTGGGTATTAATCTCTTAGGGGACTGGACCGTGTACTTGCCTGGACTTGTCTTCTCACTACAGCTCCCTACCCAAAACAACACCAAGGACACGGTGTCCTTCAGTTCCATCAGAGAAAGCTCCTGGGCCACCAAATCTAAAAAGATCAACTGCTTTACATATTTCTCCATGTGATGAGCGTGTGTTCATGTAATTTATGGTAGTATCTGGTGGCTTTGTGTATGAGTGTCATAGTTCCATAATGTGCCTCGGTGTCTCACGGAAATGAACCAAAGCAGGGCCACTGCATTGTGCAACAGGGGGATGAGTATTCACATCATAGTCTGTGGTGCCTTATGGAGTTGCACAGTGCACAACCTGGGCAACGTTGGGTGGTGGCCCTGATTGCTAAAGTCATTAGACAGGCCCCTGGGGAGCTTGGGTGTGTGCTGTTGGGAGAAGACAGTGTGTGCTTCAAGGGCAGTGGTGAAGGACATTAGCTAGCACGGGGAAGGGTTCACTCTGTGTGATTATGAGGTGAGATTTATATCGCCTGCCAAGCTTTAAGAGAGGCTGATGAAGGAAATATTAGGGCCCTGCTTCCTGGGAGGCTCTGACTTTGGGGTGTGGTTGACCTCAAACCCCAGAGGGGGCTGGGCTGTAGCCAGCAGGGTCCATTCACTAGCCTACAACTTTTCTGAAGGTGTGTCAGCCCTTAATGGACAGGGAGGGAGGGTTTTAAAAAAAATCTTTTTAATTAATAAAAAAAATCTGGTAGCACCTTAATGTCCAGGGAGAGCTTGCTTTCTCTGCAACCTGGAGGCTTCCCAGTGAGCATGTTTCATGGGAGGTGCTCTCTTCTGCCAGCAAAGTGTTCAAGCCAGAACTCATCTGCAACTGTTGATCTCTTTGGAAATCCTAAATAGAGCTGCTGAATTGTTGTCATGGTTACCTGGGACAGTTTCTGAGGCCAGAATGTTTTCAAGGAGGGCAGCCCTGAGCTGGGTATCCTGGGTTTCTGAGTAGGCAACTGACTCAAGAGAATTGCTTCCCGCTTCCTTCTCCCATGCTCCTAATCCCTAGCCAGGAACCTGATGTCTGCAGAGATCATTTTAGCTTCAGCCCAGCCCAAACCTACTACTGCCCATGCTTGATTTAGCCTTAAAAGATCAGGCTGACCTAGCAGCACCCTGACTATGGCTCTGGTGTGTCTCCTCCCTCTACAAACCAACATAGGTTCCTGGATTCACTCATGCATGCAGCTTCTAGGCAAAAGGCACTTGAGAAGTGGTTCTCTGCACTTCATATGTTAATAAGGAACTGACATTTTTGAAAACCTCTTATGAGCCCAGCACTTCACTTGTATCTCATGTAATTTACCACCTCCTAGCCAGGGAGGAATATCATTCACATTTTATCTATGAGGAACCAGGGGCTTGTAGTGGTGATGAGCTCTACAACTAGGACGTAGCAGATCTGGAATTCAAATTACCTGTTTGGTTCTAAAGATAGCCCTCTTTCCTTCAAATATGGCAGCCAGTTTAGTCACTAAGAATTGGCAGCCCCAAAAGACTCTCAACCATCTACTGGACATTGAAGATTCATTCATTCATTCATTCAATAAACATGTCCTGAGTCTGCTCTGTGCCAGACCCTCTGATGGCCACTGGGGACACACAGATAAATCAGACACAAGCTCTGCTCATGAAAAAACTAACTCACTGACAACCAGCAGTGAGTAAATGAGAGGAATCTGTAAGATGCTACAAAAAGGAGCAGTCAGGGAACTCATTTTGGAGGAAGTGACACCTAACTGAACCAGCTAAGTCTCAAGGTATGTCCAGTTGTGGGGAATAAACAGCAGAATCAGACCCAATCCCTAACACTTAAGGAACTCAAAGTAGAGTTACAGAGACAAGACTCATGTTCATGGCACAATGAAAAGACAAAAAAATCACCGATTAAGGTCCCAAACAGGTGTTCTACATGGAAGTATGGGAGGATTGATAAACTCAAGCAGCAGAAGTTGGGGTCATTGAAGAAAGGCTAGGGAAATGAAATGGAAGCCACCTTTTTTCATGAGATTCTTCTTAAAAGTCTTTGATCTCTCCCTTTTTTATTCCCGACTCTTGCCATAGTCACTTGTGGCTCTCCTCTGATTTCTTTTCATTTCTCATTTTCTACTAAAGGAAAACACTCACTTATTCAACATCTTTAGAGCGAGTGCTGAGAGCAAGACATTAATCTAGGTCCTGATTGTGGTCATAGTGGTGAGAACGTACAAATATGAACAAGACATGGAGCCCTTGAGCAGCAAATGAACAACCTAAATGATTAAAGTTTGAGAGATGTGAGTCCCAAACCAAATGGCATAAGGTATGAAATTATTCAGATTTGGAAAAGGGACTGTCATTCAGGAAAGATTTCATTGTAGTTGGTTTGTTCACTCATTTCTTCAGCATTCATTCACTGATGACTCCTATCTACAAGATTCTCGCCTCAAAGAGCCCACAGCTGACCACAGGTCCAGGAGACATAAACCACCATTACAATAGAGGGTGATAAAGAAGCATGAGATGTACACTGGGCCATGGATGTTCGTAAGAGGGAGCTCGGAAGACAGAGTTGGTAGCTTTTGAACCGATTCCTAAAACTAAGTAGGAGTTTACCAGGTGGAGAAGAGAGGAAAGGGAAAGTAAAAAGGCGCTGAGATTATATTTGGAGCACCTTGGTGTGGAGCGGTTGGAGAGAGACGAGGTGTTAAGATATACTGCCCCCAGAGTGGAAAAGCCTTGAACACCAGACTAAAAAGTTTGGTCTTTTTCAAGGAGGTAATGGGCAGTCGCAGAGAGGTCTGAGCAGGTGAGGACCCTAACAAGCTTTTCGTTTTGGAAATGACCCTCTAGTAAGCGAGAAGGGTGCACTAGAGCCGGATGGGGATGAGGGCTCAGCCACAGACGTTTACAGCAGCTGTATCTTTGTGCCTGAGACTGCACCAGACGGGAGCCTAAACTAAGCTGGAGGAGTTGGGGTGCGGGAATGGAAGGTGAAAGGAGAGTCCCGCGTGAGGTCTACATTGAGGACAAGGACATACGCAACTCCAGGCACCGCACAGCTGCCGGGAAAACCCGCCTCCTCTTCCAGATCCCTCTGGGGAGGAGCTCCGGTCAAAGCACGTGATGCCCGCGGAACCACGTTTACTATGGGCAGTCCTCCCGTTCATCCGCGGTTTCAGGGGTTGCCCCACCGATCTCCCACACCTGGACTCTTTACCGCAGTGCTAGAGGAATCCGTTCTCTTCCACGCGTCCCGCTATACTCCTCCTGCAGAGCGTGGTTAGGCGAGATAAACAGCGCAGGAGCCCTTTGCCCACACTAAAGATGGCGACCAGTTGCGTTCACTCTGGGTCGGGGGAGCGGGTTCCAGGCGCCAGGCCTCACTGGGCGAGGCGCAGACGGAAGGGGCGTCTCTCGAGATAACTTTTCGACCTTCCTGGGAGGGCGCCTGAGCCTAGGGGTGTGGCCTAATCTGAATTCTAGCAGATGATTGGCTTTTCGGCAGGTGGGCGGGGGTGTCTGCCCTAACCCACCCCTCCCTCTTCGAACCGGAAGTGTCTCTCGGTCTTTCCAGCTGGTTGTCATTTCACTCGGCTCGGTCCTACGAGAAGGACTCAGCCGCGGCTGCTGAACCCGGGCACCGGGAGGCGGTGGCAGCGGCGGCGGCGGCGGCGGCAGCGGCGACAGCAGAGGAGGAAGGAGGAGAGAAGAAGAGCCAGGCGGAGTCCGCAACTACGACAGCGGGGACTGCGGGACCGGGGTAAAGCGACGGCGGCGGCGACGACGGCCCAGCAACCGTGAGGAGAAACAAAAGCCTTCTAAATTACAGTTTTTTAAAAAATCTGGGGGAAAAAAGAGAGAGAGCGAGCAAAGGGGGGAAGGCCCTTCTCTTTTAGAGTAACTACGCTGGTGGGGTTTTCCTATTTTTCCTCTTTTTTCCCCCCTGCGGAGAATCGAACTGAGAGAACTGAACAAACCGCCCCTGGGTCCCATGAGGGAAAAAAACCCCGGAGCCGCAGAGAGGGGTAGAGGCCGAAACCGCAGGACCTTCCAGGTCGCCCCCTTGGTCCCCGCACCCCGGGGCCGCCAGCTTGTTCTCGTCGAGTCTCTCTAATCCGTCCTGATCGCGACACCCCCAAGAGGGAGAAACGGGTGTTTCCAACCCATTTCATGGGGGAGAGGAGGCCGGGGGGAGCCCCAGGAACAGCGACCGCAGCAAGATCTGCACCCAGAGCTTCAGGAACAGCCCCAGAGGCCAAAACTGCACCCCGTGAAAGATCAGAAACAGGACCAGGAACAGCAGAAACTTCCTTGCAATCATCTTTCCATTAGTCAATGCTGATTTCCTCTTCTGCAACCAGGAATTCGCCTCCCACCCCAAATAACCTAATATAATCTATATATATAAATATATAATATATAATGTTCTTAAATTATTCCTGATTTTTTTTAACCAAGCTGCCAAGAAAAGAACGTATTCTCCCCTTAGCCCTATTCTAATTTTTACGTGAGTGAATCTAAACTGCTGAAGAAGACCATATGTGATTGTTAAATTATATATATATATATTTTTACTCCGCGCAATGCTTATTCTTCTACATCCATAGATGCTTGAGAAGCTGTGTTTTTGTCATTCATGTACGTTTTCCTTTGGAAAAAGAAAGCGCCTATTTTACTAACCAAAGACTTGATTTTTACCCTCTTCGTTTTTATTCCCTCCTAGAATAAGTTGGATTCATGTCAATGTTTTAAGACATTTTTTTCTTTTTTAGTTTTTTTCTTTCAGAGACCAGAATTCCAAATCTGAACTATTTAGGGTGATAAGCTGCGATCTTTGAGCTAGCTAAAAATAAGACATTTCAAACAAGCAACTTAAATTTGGGGTAGAGGATACAAAGGCGTGAGACATCAGGTTGTTTTTTTTTTTTATCATAAGATTCTGAGCCTAAAAATAATAAATGGGGGATTACGGGTTTGGAGTGCTAGTGCAAAGCAATACTGGGAATAAATCTGCTTTTCCAGTCAGATTCCATCCACATCTGCAGCCTCCACACCATCACCAAAATGCCACCCCCAGCCCCGCTGCTTTTATAAATAATAACACAGCTGCCAATGGCAGCAGTGCCGGGTCAGCTTGGCTCTTTCCTGCCCCGGCTACCCATAACATTCAGGATGAGATCTTGGGATCAGAAAAGGCAAAAAGTCAGCAACAGGAACAGCAAGACCCTTTAGAAAAGCAGCAGCTCTCCCCCAGTCCAGGTCAGGAAGCTGGAATACTGCCTGAAACTGAGAAGGCAAAATCTGAAGAAAATCAAGGGGACAATTCTTCAGAAAATGGCAACGGGAAGGAGAAAATAAGAATCGAATCACCAGTGTTGACAGGGTTTGATTATCAAGAAGCCACGGGGCTAGGTACTTCAACCCAACCCTTGACATCTAGCGCGTCGTCTCTTACTGGTTTCAGTAACTGGTCAGCAGCGATAGCGCCTTCTTCCTCTACAATCATCAATGAAGATGCAAGTTTCTTTCACCAGGGAGGGGTCCCGGCTGCTTCGGCTAATAACGGTGCTCTGTTGTTTCAAAATTTTCCCCATCATGTCAGCCCTGGCTTTGGAGGCAGTTTCTCTCCTCAGATCGGGCCTCTCTCACAGCACCACCCCCATCACCCTCATTTCCAGCATCATCACAGCCAGCATCAGCAGCAGAGGAGGTCTCCTGCCAGTCCCCATCCCCCACCTTTCACACATAGAAATGCTGCTTTTAACCAGCTGCCTCATTTGGCGAATAATCTTAACAAGCCCCCCTCTCCATGGAGCAGCTACCAGAGTCCCTCTCCTACACCGTCTTCTTCCTGGAGCCCAGGAGGTGGTGGATATGGTGGCTGGGGAGGTTCCCAAGGCCGAGATCACCGCAGAGGGCTGAATGGAGGAATAACGCCCCTGAACTCCATCTCGCCTTTGAAGAAAAATTTTGCAAGCAATCATATTCAGCTCCAGAAGTACGCTCGCCCCAGCTCTGCCTTTGCTCCTAAATCCTGGATGGAAGATAGCTTGAACAGGGCTGACAACATTTTTCCTTTTCCGGTAAGATTATGTTCCATTAATAGATTAAGATGAAATAAGGAAACGGCAGGGTGTAATATCTAAGTAACGAAGAGAGTTTGAATTGTCTGTATTCATATCAGAGCTCTTCTTAGAAAACGAGTTAATTACCAGACATGATTTTGGCAGGAGAGGAGTATAATTTGGAACAAAATATTCAGCTTTTTTTTTGGTAAATTTCTAATTGTTATCTTCCCCTAGATAATCGTCTAAATCATCATAATTATGAATACCAGGTAGCTAGTGATGTCATGATTATTAACTATAATACCCTTCTAGCCTGACAAGAGAATCGTGGTTGGTTTTTCCCTACTTATTTAAGTGAGAATAAATAATGTAGATATAAATATATTTCATTGTGGAAACTGATGAGCATTTTCTACCCATTTGCATAACTATATAACCTCGCAAATTAATTTTTGTCCACTGTAAGGTAGTGATTCACTGAAAACCAGCTACTGAATTATAGTTTTCTCACTGGTTGTATTTTAAACCTGAAACCTCTCTGAACCCTGCGGTCTGAACAGTTTGAATTCATCAATTCGGCAATTCCTGTTAAACCTTTTTGCAAATTCTGGCCTGCCTTGTGTCAGTTAAGGACTGCTAGAAAAATGATCTAAATATTTTCTTCATCCCCAATTATTTTTGCATACTATGAAACTGTTGATCTCAGAGTGACTCTTTTATGATGCCTTTCACCCATTTGTTTATTTTACAGTGTTAACACTGGGGGTGTAGATAATTAAACCATTCCTAAAAATAGACCCAGGCAAAGATCACTTGTCTTTCTTGCCACCAGTGTATCCTTATTCTGCAAGAGTCACATTGTTTCATGTTTTTTAATTAATGAGCAGCCAGTCTAGTTGATAGACAGAGGATAAAGGGAATTTCATAGTTAACTGAACATCAGATGCCCCACTAAATTTGTATACTTTGGGGGTATGATCATTTATATGTGTTTAGGAAACTTGTATGGGTTTTAAGCTAACATTGAATCAGTCCTCAGAACAAATCCCACAAGATAAGTTCTGTTATTATTCCCATTTTAGAGATGAGAAAATTGAGTATCAGCAAGATATAATAACTTGCCCAAGAGCACACAGCTGATAAGAGTACAAACTCTAGGTTAAAAAGCAAGGATTAAAAAACGCTACATACATGTGTACGCATACACATGTGCTATATCTAGAGGGTTATTTTAGAGATCTTTTGGCAAAGGCTCAAGCAGATTTCAAAATAATTGCAATGTCTCCATATATGATGTCAACACAAGTAGAATTATCTGTTTTAATTAATAATTTGCTCAGAGGGAGGGGAGGTTTGCTAAGAGAACCCTGTGTCATTCCAAGGAATTAAATATCCCTTCTCGAAGGATTCAGGTATAATGATTAGGATGTATCTTAAAATATTTGGTGAAATCTAGTTAAAAAAATTTTTTTTTAATAATTTTTTTGCCCAGGTATAAAAAAAGCTGTTGGCTTTTGTTTTTAGAACGGGTTTTTACTCAAACTGAAGAGAGCAGTTATCATGCTTTAGTGGTCAGGTGAAAGGCTGTTTGAAGACGTTGGCAATCCCATGAAGTCTATTTTTAAAAAGTTGGTTTTGATATTCCTTTGCACATAAATTTAAGGGAAATTTAATGCAAAGGTAACTTTTATGAATTATTTATATATTCCCAATTGAAAAAATCTAAGACGGCATTCTCAACATTTTAACTGGGTTAAGATTGGCTCAGAATTAAAAATACTTTTCTATTTTGCTACTTATAAAGTGACAGAATGAATTTATGTGACCTCATAGTTTGTTTTCCATTCTCAGTTTACTGACTTTTGATAAAGGTTTGCTTTGGGAAAAATAAAAATTTCAGAAAATGAATAAGCTATATGTATGTGCGCATTATTAATATTTTTATGGAGCTAATGGGATGTGTTTAACATGTGAAATTTTTTTAATCAGATGGTTTCTTAGAGATGAAGCTGGTGTATGAAATACTAGTAGACTAAGATTGATACTAAAAGATACTGTTAGAAACTAACTCTTCCCTTAGAATTGTTGTCTGTTATGCTGAGAATGGAAAATGGATGAAATTTGGTAGGATTAGAAACTAAATTGTTGCTTTCTGTTCACCATCCCCACCATTTTTAGGAGAGTGTGTATATTTCTGTGTGTGAGAGAGTGAAGAGAGAGAAAGAGAGAGGTTGGGAGCTGGGGAGCTGAGAGCAAGCATTGGGTTGAGTTGTAAGTCACAATAAAAATAAGTGATTTGAAAAGAATCTTTATGACAAGAAATTCCTAATAGGGTTTTGAAAATATAAGAAGGTAGTAAACTGAGTACCGTGGTGCTTACTTAAATGAATGCAGTTCTGTGTGTGTGTGTGTGTGTGTGTGTGTGTGTGTGTGTGTGTGTGTTTTAGAGAATTATTCTTTTGAATAATTTTTTGGCAAAAAATACTGTTTTGAGTTGATATGAATTACTTGGTTAAATCTGATATGAAAAGATTTGAAGAAACATTTATTTGACTGGGAGCCCAGGCACCTAGGTTGTGGTCTTGGCCCTATCAGTGTCATAGCATTTGGGGACCTCAGTTTCTTCATAAAATTGGGGCTGGTGGTGACCTAGGTGATTCCTAAGTTCCTTATGATTCTAAAGCAAGCTACTGTGAAATTTAAACTGCTGCAATCACAGTCCATACTTTCTTCTAAACACTGCTATCTTATTTAAATTTATTACCTTAAACACTATTAGTTTTAGGAAAGACATTTTATAGATTAGTAATTCAATTTCTGTTGCTTTTAGAAAGAATTCCTTAGGTGTTATAGAGAGATCTTAAAATTTACCACAGAAATTACAGGATAGAATTTACATGGCTATATTATAATATTGGTATTCAATCAAAGACTAGCATGGAATTATTATATTAAAAGGAAATAATTTACCTGAAATGTAACTAATACTGGGCAGTGTTTATTTTCATTTGAAATGAATCAGAATGGTTTTTACATTTATTTAATATAGGTTTGGGTACATACAGTGAATTAAAATTCATGATGACATTTTAAATTAATTTTGGGGGCCAATCTTAACCTTCTCTTTTATCCATGTTTATGGAGCGGGAGCAAAGATTCCAAATATGTGAATAATCCTCTAAATAACTGATATGACAGGCATTATATTTTGGGATTTTCTTTGTATTAAAATTTGTTTCTAAGTTATTTTTGCTTAGCTTAAAGTTTTCATTATGTGGATGCAGATAACATGCCTGAAATCCAGTTTTCAGATACAACTAAACTAATATGTATTTAATAATAGCTAACATGCCTTTGATAGTCTAAGTGTTTTACATGTATTAACTCATTTAATTCATTCAGCAATCCTATGAAGTAGAAATTATTATTGTTATATTACTATTCACACATGAGATTTGGTTTTTAAACATTATACTACAGTGTCTTTTCACATAGACATGTTACAGATGGCGGGGGGTGGTAAATGCCTCCCGGAAACATGTAAGATGAAAGAAAAATATTTACAGTGAATCATTGATACCTGATGATTAAAAGCTGATTATAAAGTTTTGAAAAGTAGAAAATAATAGAATATATTTATTTGTCAACTTTAAAATATTAAATAATATTCAAATCAATATTTTTTTGTTTGATTTTAGTACGTACTATATACTAGGTACTGAGCTACGTGCTTTCACATATGTTATCTCACTTCGTGTATAGGATTTCTCAACCCTATGAGGCTTAGTTTTATTGTCTTAATTTCAAAATGAAGAAACAAGGGCCATGTTTATGTGACTAAAGGCATGATTTGACCCTTACATTAAGGGGAGGAAAATCCTACCCATCCTGCCAAACACATCCTGGAATCCTGATGTCCAAACCAAATAATATATTGGGGCACCTGCCAATAATTAATTTGAATATAGCAGTTCTTTGGAGGGGTACCTAGATCTTCTGTCCTTACAGGAATGTAAAGGAGAATTGTATGCTATATATCCTAGTACTCTCTTATATTCAGCTCAGTTATGCCCCCATCTCCATTAGCTAAGAACCAAGAAGTAGACCAAAATGAAAAAAAAAAAAAAAAGAGAAAAGAAAAAGGAAAGGGGGGAGACAAAATCTGTTACAAAGATGATCCTAAAACTTGATTGATAGGGAGACATTTTAGGATTTGGAGCCCATTTGCTCTTACTTGGTCACCATGGATTTGTTAAGTTGTCTTAACCAGGCAAATAATTTATGTTACTTTAATAACTCTCCTTGTGTTTTCAGTTTATTGATCCTCAAAATTATATATGGCATCTTACATCTGAAAACAGAAAGTTACTGCATCGCTTCAGGTCTGAAAGTCATGGTGAATTATCAATATTAAAATTATCTAAAGTGCAACGTTATTACATTTTTGTTTTCTCATATAGTCCCAAGAGGGATATAGGAAACATTTTCTTTGACTTTGTATTTATCTATATTAGAAGACGGGAAAGTAATTTTTTTTAACTGTAAAGTATGGGTTGGATGGTTCTGGCTCCAGCAGAATTGAAATATTGGAAAAGTTTGGGAAAAGGCTACCAGATGCCATTTTACACCTTTTTGTAGAAAGCCTTTTAACTAGGTTTAATTGCTTTTCTGATGGAATTGAAACTTGGGCAGGGTAGTTTTTTGATTATTTTTTGATGTGTCTTCAGGGAAGCCATGGAATATCGTCAACACACTGTTCCAACATCTTTCAGGAAAAACCTGGTTATTGCAAGCCTAGTGAACGTGCTTGTTGCTAGTTGCAACTAGAAAGATGTTATTTAGTTCATGAGTTTATGCTTTTGAGAATAATTTTTGTTGGTGTTCACGAGAAAGAATTGGAAAAGTAGTCTTAAAGTTAACATATGCCTATTTTGAATTTTACAGTCTAAATCTATTTTCCTTACGACTTTTTTGCTCTTTCTATTAAGGAAAATAAGCTTGAGGTTCCATTATCACATTTTTTCAGCACTATATTTTACCTCAGTTTTTGGTCCCATCACAGATGAGATAATATATTTCTCTTCAAGGCAGGGAGCTTGTAACATGAGCATTCATTTTAATTTTTCCTGACAAAAGTCATTTTGTATTTAATTGTTCAAACAAAATTGTTCTTGAGGAAATTAAAGTATATTTTTACCATGATAAATTTATAGCAGTGTAGAATTTTTTACTTCAAAGTTAGCGTAGATTCTCATCATATCATATAATATTGGAACAGAAGGCGTTACACTTTCAGGTTTTCAGAAAATTCTCAATAGAAAGATAAAGGATCTATATAGATCCTATTTTTAATCAATTTCTGAAGCTGACACTTGGATAATTACTGAGAAAGGCTATTGTGTGAAGCCAAAAATGTAGTAGACTGAAGCACAGGCCCTGGATCCAAACAGACTTAAGTTTGATCTGAACTCTAGTTAGCTGTGTGACCTTGAGCAAGTCACTTAAATTTGAGAACACAGACCTAGCAGTGAAGGGTTATTCTAAGGTACTTTAAATATGTGGCCGTATTAGGTAGCTTACATTTTTTTGTTTAAAATAAAATTAAAATCTCTAATATTGAGTAAAATCAGGAAATTAAAATAACTACAAAAAGCTTGGGTATCTATGAAAGATTTTGAGCAGTCCTTAGTTTTGCTTATCTTATCATATATGCTCCACTTCTCAGAGTACTACTTTTAAATAAGCTAGATGCAACCCAGGACAGATAAAACATTTAGCAGAATTATCAGCTTTCTTGAAGAGAAGTTTTAATAATTGTTTATATACCTAAACATTTATTAGCATTGGCAACCTGCATCTTTCAGTAGTTTGAAAGATTTTGCCTATTTTTAAGAAATTTAGAACATTTGATTGTTTTTGTATACATTAAAGGAGACTACTTTTTTTTAACATCTTTATTGGAGTATAATTGCTTTACAATGGTGTGTTAGTCTCTGCTTTATAACAAAGTGAATCAGCTATACATATACATATATCCGCATATCTCCTCTCTCTTGCGTCTCCCTCCCACCCTCCCGATCCCACCCCTCTAGGTGGTCACAGAGCACCAAGCTGATCTCCCTGTGCTACGTGGCTGCTTCCCTCTAGCTATCTGTTTTACATTTGGCAGTATATATAAGTATATATAAGTCTCACTTCATCCCAGCTTACCCTTCCCCCTCCCTGTGTCCTCAAGTCCATTCTCTACGTCTGTGTCTTTATTCCTGTCCTGCCCCTAGGTTCTTCAGAACCAATTTTTTTTTGTTTTTTTTTTTTAGGTTCCATATATGTATTAGCATACGGTATTTGTTTTTCTCTTTCTGACTTACTTCACTCTGTATGACAGACTCTAGGTCCATCCACCTCACTACAAATAACTCAATTTCATTTCTTTTTATGGCTGAGTAATATTCCATTGTATATATGTGCCACATCTTCTTTATCCCTTCATCTGTCGATGGACCCTTAGAAGGAGACTGTACTTTAATGAAGAATTTATGATTTTGTTCATTAAAAGACAGGAAAAGGTGCCATAGATTTGAATTGAATATATTTTAGCTTTTATCCTGGAATTAAGTTCTGTTTTTTATATTTTAATTAATTTATTTAGCATATATTTATTGAGTACCTGCTATGTTATGGACTAGGCATAGGTAGATATCTCATAAAAATTGTTTTGATTTGATTCATAATGTATTTCTGACCTGTGCGAATCTTTGAATGATACTGAACATGCATTTTTTATCATTGTAAACAAATTAGCAACTAGCCCAATAGTTATATTTCATTTTAATCCATGAGCTGTTTAAACTTCAAGGCAAACTAACAGGTTCAACTTTAGGTATAACAGAAACAGTGTGTAAATGACAGTTCCAAATATTCTATTAATGGTCACATTTATAAATATACACCTGTACACAACATGTGCTTTTTTAAGTTCTGTGACAAAATGGTACTACAAAAGGCAAACTTTAGCCTGTGGGTCACAGAATTTAGGTCTCATTACATGTCAAGGAAAAAAACTCCATCAGTCACTTACAGGTCCTCCCTCATGTTTGCAAACTGAATTTTTAAAGTTTAAAGTCTTAAGCTGAAGAAGTACTTTTCATATTGTAGAGTATTTAGATTGGGCAATTTCTATTTGCTGCATATTTACCAGATATATCCCAGTCATTGCTTTCTTTTAGCTCTAAAATAAGTTATAGTTAATTCCTCAGTATTATACACTTTAAAGCCATATTTATATTTAAATGTTATGAACATACTTTTAATAATAGTTTTCCCCGGTGTTTTTGAGGAACGCATCTGGTGCTAGTCAGTAAAATAACTGCTGTAGCCTTACTGTCTCTAAGAACCTTAAAAAGAACCAAACAATGTAAGAACAGTTGCTACTCAGAAAAACCTCCTAATTATCATATGGAAGTCAGATCTGAGTTTCAACGATGGCTCTGCCACTTACTAGCTGTGTGACCTAAGGCAAGCTCCTCAACTTTCCTGATCCTTCATTTTCACATTTCTTTTGTCCAGTGTTTTTGAAGTAAAATGAAATATGCCTAATATTTGGCTTCCAAAAGATTCTGTTGGTATAAGAAAGTCATCAAATAGAAATATTAATTCAAAATTTTGCAAATAGCACAGATCCTTAAAAGGTGAAAACCATTGTGTAACTGGTGTATGGTAATTTGAGTTTAACTCTAAAGAAGAATTTTATAATCTGAACTATAATTTTGTTTAATAAACTCAGTGTACTTAATAGTGGGAGTCAGCCCAGATGATGCTCCCATTTTCTTGAACATTGCTGGAAAATTTAGTGACCAACTGGTTTTTTTGTTTGTTTGTTTGTTTCCTCTTTGGATAAAGTTTATCCCCCCAAGTCTTTTTCATTTCTTATTTTGGAAAAGTTTAAACATATTCAATAATAGACAGAGTAGTGTATAGCAAATTCCCATGTACATACATGTCACCTGGCTTCCAACAATGATCAGCTCCTGGACAGTCCTCTTTCATCCATCTTCCTAACTGTCTCTTCCTGCTTTCATGTTATTTTGAAGCATTTCCCAGGTATTGTATCATTTCATCTGTAAATGGTTTAGTATGTGTCTCTAAAAGATAGTCTTTTTTTCCCATCTTAAAAACATACAAAAATATCTTCTAGTTGTTTTTTAAAGAAAGATAGTGAGAAATTGAAGCAAGGCCCACATTTCTGTTGTACCTGCTCAGCCTGTTTCACCGCTCAACCTGATGCTAATCTCTAAAGAAACCACTCTTGGCCGCATCTCCCTTCTAGGTCAAGAAGGGTGCTGGTGGTCACATGGCCGTCAAAAAAAAAAAAAAAAAAAAAAAAGAGATCCAACAAGACACCAAAACATCAGCTGATGACCACAAATTTGGGAGGAGATTGTTCAGTTTTCCTCTCTTCATTACAGCCTTCTCCTGGGTTCAGGCTTCTGTGGACTTGGGGGAAGGATCTCCAAAAGGAGAGAGAACAGGACAGGACTGAGAGCGTTTTGGTTGTGTTTTTGTTTGTTAATGTGTTTTTGTTTTTCCGAAGGGAAATTTAAAGGTTTGGGGTCTTTTGCAGGCCTTTGGACTGCATCACATTTTTTTTCATCTCTTGCTGTTTTTCAACCCACAAATGTTTGATGCTTTCAATGGACTGTGTGCTAGGAGTACATGACCAAGGCAGACATGCTCGTCCTCGTGAACTGTACAGTCTGGTGACCTCTTGCTCTGTGCCTGCGTGTTGAGAAGTGCCTTCTGATCCGGAGACTGGCGAACTAAGGATGTGGCGGGGGGAGCTGTGTGGGCCCAGAGGCCGACACTGGGCACAGGCTGCCTTTTGACGTTGCTGTCAAGGCTCATGAAAGAGAAGAGACATTATGGATGTTATGGGTTATAGGATACAAGCCTCAGTTTAAGAATAAAGATTGTGTATTTGGGTGACCATTTTCTCTGCTGACTCCGGACCCTGATCGGGCCCAGCAGATGTATAGCAGAGGACTGCTGACTGCCAGTAAGCAGCCAAAGATAGAGGAATGGCCAGAGGGTCTAAATGACTTCATTCCTTAGGGCCTAGTTTTAGTAGCTCTTCCCACTTTCCTGAACTAATGACCTCTTGCCCCGAATAGCTTATTAGGTAGGAAATATCCTTTTTTCCCCTTTTTTGTTTCTCTATGAAAATGAGCTATAGGAAATAGCACAGAACAGCTGAATTATTCAGATACAAACAATACCTAATTTAATATGTTAGTTTCGGGCTCTTTTCCATTTCACCAGAGAGAGAAGGGGCAGAGGGAATGTTTATTGAGAGGATCTCCTAGCTGGCGGGCGTGGTGCGGACCTTGTCTCATTTCTCCGCATCCCAGTTTTATAAGGGAGGTGGGATCCTTATTTTCATGATGAAATCAAGGTTCAGAGACAATGCAGAGTCAAGATCAGTTGTCTTCTAAGTGGTGATTTACACGCAGGTCTTGGACTAGATTTTAATTATTTCCCTCTGCCAGGCAAGGTGAAAATGAACAAATAGTTAACAAGAGGAAGGGGTCTATTGATTTAGGACCTGACTAATCAAGTCTAGAATGCCAAGTTGTGTGTTTAATACAGTCAAGTGGTGACAAGAAATATTTACCACTTTAAGGATTTCTAATGGTGAACTTGAATGTGGTTTATTTAGTGAAGGTGGGATAAAAGAAAATTTTCTCAAAGGCTTTCTGGAGAGATCAGATTCATCAGTTCATGTGGAAGAAAATGGAGCTATTGATCCAGTCAGGGTAATACTCCAAAGACATTGATTCATTTTGTTATAGTTTATTATTCTATTAGGAAGCACTTGGTAGCCCAAGATCTGGAAGACTCTGCCTCATTATAAAGCGGTCCTAATGAGAAAGCACTGACTGAAGAGGGATCCTGCTAAGAAATATGAGATGCTATTAAATGTGGTTTCTCCTACTTCAGGTAATTACCTCTTTCACTTTAACCTCTGACACTTGTTCTCTGCATTCAGACCCTGTATACAGTGAAGGATTTCATACCTTGCAGGTGTTGATAGATTGGAATTTCTAGGTCATGACAAAGCTCATTTAAATGGACCACTTTTCTGAGCTTCTGCTCTGAAGTCAGACTCCACCACTTACTTCGTGACTTTGAGGGCAAGTAGTTAACTTCTCAGAACTCGTTTGCCTAAAATGGGGGTGATAATTGTATCCACTTTACATGATGGTTGTGAGGAACTAATGTACATAAATCATACATCATTCATCTGAGACACAACACAGAGCCAGGAGGGACATGTTAGCCGCTTTAATGATGATGGTAACGATGATGAGGTACTTACTGGATGCTCCACAGTTGCTACAGTCTGTGGCTGTGGAGGTGAGTGGAGCTCGCAGTCCAGTGGCAGAGGGGGTGGGTAGCTCTACCAGAACTTGTCAATATCATGTGGGCTGTCAGCGTTCTAGGGGGATGTGGGGAAAAAGGGACTTGTGCCTGCACAGGGATGGAAGGGTCATCTGGTAGTGGAATCTTGAAAGCTGACTATATTGCCAACCTTTGGTATCTGTGGCCTTAAATACTTCATCCAAGAAAAATATTTACATTTTGGCAAATTTTGGATTAAAACTCCCAGAGTTACCTTTGATTAATTATGGGCTGTGCTGGCATCTCAGGCTTCCTATTTATTTTGGCAGCTGATACACTGGCATAGACTTTGCCTTTCAAACCAAAATATTTTCCTTTCCCTTCTTCACCAGGGAAAGTTTAAGCCGGAAAGAGAAACTTCCATAAGCTGATACAGATACCTAGCAGTCTGAGAAGTGATGCTCACAGTAATGTATGTCTTTATAGGAAGGCAATGAGTAAAGGGAGTAGCTGAATTTTGGCTTTGGTTCTTAATAATGTGGGCACGTTCAATTAAGTACATTTTGTGTTTTAGACCAGTTCTAGTAATGCTAAAACATACTAACTCAAGTATAAGAAGACAGGAACAATTAATGGAGTGGTCAAGGTGGTTGTTCTGTTGAAACTGAACTGAATTGTAATCTTTTATCCAATTTATGCATCTTAGAGCTTGGAAGAGAGGGCTTTGATTTGGGTTTTGAGAGCAAAGCCCTTTCTCTTCATAAGGAAACCTTAGAATGGTTGATGTAGAATATTTAAGCTGGACTGCATCACAGCTGTCAACAGAATGTAAGCTACAACTCACACCCCCAAGTATCTAATGAAGTTAACCTGTGGAATGGAATTGCTTAACTCAGTGGTTCTCAAAATGTGGTCCCTGTCTTCACTTGGAAACTTGTTAGAAATGTGAATTCTTGGACCCTACCCAGACCTACTGAATGAGAAACTTGGCGGGTTGACCCGGTAGTCTATGTTTTGACAGGACCTCCAGATGATTCTGATATACTCTTAAGTATGAGAAACACTGGCTTACATTATCCATCTGGATTTTTTTTTAAAAGCTACAAAAATGATAATTTTGGTTTGTGGCATAATTGCAATCTGGTTGTTCATCCTGATTGTAATGGACCCAACAGGTTCACGTCCTTTTTGTGGCTACTCTGGGATGTTATAAAAAGACATGTCATCAGTTCTTTGCTGACATAGGTCTTCCTATTTTGCTGTGGCAGTCAGGATTATTCAGGTGTATATTAAAAGGACAGGTCCTGCTGTTTGAAATACTAATTTGTTTTGTCAGAAGGTTATTTTTATCAACTTTGATTTTCATAGTGGCTTGTGTGGTTTTTCCTTTAGAAATTGTCCTGTGAAGTAGAGATGACAGAAACTGAAACCAACAAGTTACAATTCAATATATTAAATACAATTAATTTTTACAAAATAAGAAGAGGTCTACACATTGTAATCAAGTTTGCTTTGCTGAGCCTTGAAAATAATTGGTGGTCTTTTATTTTCATTCATGGTTATTAAGCTCACATGTTCTAGAGTCAGAAGGCCTGGGTTCAGATTCTGCCTTCTCCATTACCTGATGTTGGTAAAGTTACTTAATCATGCTAAACTTCACTTTTTTCATCTGTGAAATGGAATAATAACTTAACACTTAATTGTATAGGATTTTTGTGAGGAATAAATGAGAATATGCATGTGAAGCATTAGAGCTTGTTAAACGTTAGCTGCTGGTACTATTATTATTGCTATTACTACCACTTCTGCTCCTGTGGTTGGCCGTAGTTAACCTAGAGATGCATTTGTGTTAGGTCTTTAATTTGTGGACCACATCTATCTGTCATCTCAACAGGAAGAAGGAAGATAAAGCTTCTTTATCTCTTCTTATGTTTTTAGTATCTCCGACATTATCCTATATTACTCTTATACTAATTTTTGTTCTTTCTTTCATTTATTGAGTCATATTTGAGTGCCTAATGTTTGCCAGGTGCTAGCCAGCACATTCCTGCCCCTAGGACCCTTATGGCAGACAGAGTATCTCATTTATTCTAATATATCTTAACTAGTGTGGTCTTTTGCCATGACTGTTACTTTACCCAAGGCAGCCCATTTGCTTTGGAGTGAAACTTGGGCTTGCATCCTGACTAAGCTGCTGAACTAGGTAGGCAGTAACCTGTCTGTGCTGCAAACTGTGGATTTTCTCTAGTCTTAGTTTTTGTCATTAAAATGAGAATAATAGGGCTTCCCTGGTGGCACAGTGGTCCAAAAAAAAAAAAAAAAAAAAAAAGAGAATAATACAATCTAACTTAAAAGGAGGTTTGAACATTAATTAAGACGGTATTTAAAGAGTACCTAGAATAATGTCAGGTACTCAGTAGATGCTCAGTAAAGGGTAGCTCTGCTTTTCTGCTTTTTATTTCTGTAGTCTGCCAAGAGAAACTGGCAGCAGTGGGTTGAAGCAGATGAGTGTTTTTTTGTTTTACAATAGAGTCTTTGAACTTTTATTGGAAATCAGGACATCCCCCTTCAATAAATTGTTTTAAGTAAGTTTTTTGGAAAATGCTTCTTATTTTGCATTATGTTTAGCATAATGAAAACGCAGTGACTGTCCTTTTAAGACTATAAAAGTTCATTTTATTATTAATTAGTCATTGATCCCCCCACCTTTTTGTGGGCAAGAAGTGATAAACTTTGATCAGTCATTCTTGTTCACATCTTTGATTCCTTCCATACCCATCATAATTTAAACTGCAAATCTTGAAAGAGCACAGACTATCTTAGGATATCGAAAAGCTAAAATACAAGTGTATTTTGTTTGTGGGAAAGGAATATCAGAGATCTAATCAAACTCTTTCCTTTTTTGGATCAGGAAAAGGGTCTAGAGGATGAAAATGCCAAGCTCACATGACACTGCTGGCTTCCTAGTGCCTAATGCTCGGTTCCACTGATTTAGGCTGATGTTCATATTTTGATAATCAGCTCAAGTTCAATCAAGAAGAGCTGTCACTTAGCAAGGTTTCTATTTTATAGTTAGTTTACTTTCTGGGAAATGGATTCTAGAAAATAGGTAAGTGGTTTTGATATTTGGCTCAATTAGCAAGCCAGAAAGGAAAAATCAAAGGATGAAATATAGAAATCAAAGCACTCTTGACTTGTCACTTTGGTTCTTGGGCAGGAAAACCAACATTGTTTGTGCTGTTCTTATTCCTTGGGTTTATTTGTGTCTGTACCCCTCCACCTACTTCTTAATGACACAGACATTTACATTTTGGTCCTTTTTGTAAAATTAGATACTTAAAATAGACAGAAAAAAGTCGGTGAGGGAGTAATCAAGAATGATAAACTTTGGACCCTCTCTGAGAACAGAATGTTTACTTGACAAAATATGTGGCTTGAAACTCTGAATTACCATAGCATCATAAGAAACAAAGTGTTATACAAATGTAAAGTAGTTTATAATAATTGTAATTGCGAATAAGGTTGGATCGTGGGAGGAGTACATATTAGACCAGGGTTGGCAAAAATGTGGTGCTTGTGCCATTGGGTCTGTATCTTGCACTTACAAGTGTCTGTTGAGACACTGTTTTCTTCTAATTCCATTCAGAGCCTGAAAATTCTTCTCAACACATTGCATCTGAGAGTCAGTACCAGTTGATCAGAGTTTGTGTATTGGTATTTATTTAGCATCCTTGTATTAAATCGTGACAAATGAAAGGAAAGCTAGTATAAGTGTAAAAAGGATAGAGGGCTTTTTGTTTGTTTGTTTTTTAATCCCACAAAGCATTACTGAAAATTTAAATATTCATTTAGGATTTTAGTTCTAATGTACCAATTAGAAGTCAGTGGTTATTTTAGCAAAAATCTTTATATTCTAGGCAATAGGCTGAGGGGGCGGTATGAAGTGGCTTCGCTAAATTATAGGTGAAAAGGAGGCTTCTTTACTTACTGGATGGAAACAGCTGTCATAAAACAAACAAAAACACTGTATAATATTCTTTATCGACTGATTCTCTTGGGTGCTCTTGTCATTCAGTGATTGGCAAAATGCAAGTTCTGGAAGTTCACAGGTTGCTTACTACTTTAGTTGCATTAAAAAAAAAAAAAAAAAGGCTGAGGTCTCCTCTTCCATCTCTCCCCACCACCATTACATTTTGACCCAGAAAACCCCCTACAACTCTACAGCCGGAAAGGGGATGTATAAAAACAAACCTCAAGATAAGGAAATAGGAGAAAAGAAATATTTCCAACATTTAAAATAAATTACTTGAAGGAATTCATTCATTCCTCAGTTGAGGAAACATACGCAGTCTTTCTAAGCTGCCAGGCCCTGTGTGAGGCACAGTGATACGGATACGTGGAACAAGGCTTCTCAACCTGTTTCACATCATGGCACGCATAGAAAATGATAATATAGAAATAGAAATCATCTGCCAGGGAGTTCCTGCCACATCATGCCCTCTGGGCAGTCCTGTGGGTTGAGGAGATGATATCTTGGCACACCCATCACCCTTTGGGAGTTACAAACATTGGGAACTTTTGATGTAAGACATACTTCCTACCCTTGGGAAACTGACAGAGAACATAGGCAAGGGAAC
The DNA here is from genome assembly GCF_003031525.2 of Neophocaena asiaeorientalis asiaeorientalis. Classification (NCBI taxonomy): domain Eukaryota; kingdom Metazoa; phylum Chordata; class Mammalia; order Artiodactyla; family Phocoenidae; genus Neophocaena; species Neophocaena asiaeorientalis. The sequence continues at coordinate 1,733,005 of NW_020173979.1, read as the reverse complement.
AGACACTGAGCATTAGTGTCTCCAAGACTGGTTTTGCTGTGGAGAAGAGATAGTGGCTGGCCTGATTTTGAGTGTGGTGCATAGATTGTTGGAGGGAGGACAAATCCAGCTACTGCAGAAAGAGATAGCGGAATTTTGTCTTAACTTGTTTCTCCAGTTATGCCTCAAATCCACTTGGCTTCCGAAAGAATGTGCAATAAAGTTTTGATTTAATTCAGGGCTTGAGATGAGGAAGGATAAAAACAGAAGAGTTTTTCCTTTTTGTGAACACTAACCTTAGAAATTCTCATTCTGGCCGCCTGTCCTCCTGCCTCTCTATGGACCGTATTGAGAAGATGAGGACAATGAGGAAAGGATCAGGAGGGAAAGTGGGAAAGATATTCTGCAAGAGCCATACCAGTTGGGAGCCGAAGAGCATGTTAAGGCATCTGCTCCCCTCCCATCTTCATCCCCCACCACCCCCGGGAAAAAAACCTGTAATGCTCTCTACTTTAAATATGGATTATATCCCAGTGTAACTGCCCTTGGACCCCTCAGGTTGCAGAAGTTAAAAAAAAAATGTTTGTATCCTAAAACAATTCAGTGAATATTACTGGATATCTGTGTGGTGGGTGGGGTCAGGAGGGGTGGTCCCTATTTCATGGAAGGATAATAATAGTACAGGGTGAGTAGTGTTATGGAAGGACAAAGGAGAAGTGTCAGGATGATCAAAAGGACTACTTTTGCCCTATCAACCTTAAAGTTCTAGAGAAGCTGGAAGGTGGAAAAGTGAGATCCCAACAAGTGTGGAAAAAAAATAAGGGATAAAATGAGGCGAATCCTTTTACAAAGCCAAAGCTTTGAGTTAAGAAGTAATGAGAGAGGGCTTCCCTGGTGGTGCAGTGGTTGAGAGTCCGCCTGCCGATGCGGGGGACACGGGTTCGTGCCCCGGTCCGGGAAGATCCCACATGCCGCGGAGCGGCTGGGCCCGTGAGCCATGGCCGCTGAGCCTGCACGTCCGGAGCCTGTGCTCCACAATGGGAGAGGCCACAACAGTGAGAGGCCCGCGTACCGCCAAAAAAAAAAGTAATGAGAGAGAAAATGTAATAAAGAGGGCTTTGGAAAAAACCTCCTTTTCTTTAATACCCTTGCTGTGGTCTTTATACGTGTTAATGTGTTTATTTATTCTTAAGGTGGGTCAGAAACATGTATTACTTCTTCCCTTCAGTATTTAATTTGAAAACTTTTTCATCTACTTTTCACTGTCAAGCTAAACTTTAATTTTAGTTATCTCTAGTACTTTTTGTCCTGAAGAATGCCCCAGCAGTTGGGGTGGTTGTATATTTTCAGATTCCTCACCCACTCATGAAGTGCATTTTGTTAAGCCGAGGTTTAGACCAGCAGTGTTCTCCACACCCTGTCTTTCCTTTAATGGCAGAAAAATCAAGAATACTTTGCACATACTTGCACAAGAATACTTTGTAAGACCACTTGGTGGTCTTACAGACATTTGATGATTATTTTCAGATCTTGGCTTATAAGTAAATGTAGCTATTCTGAATAGCACATGTAGATGCCACCTTAGTAGATTACTGCCAGAGCAAGTTTGGGAAGCTTTGCCACATGACTGCAATCTTAAGTGACAGAGAAAGATTATGAATTCTATTTTTACATTTATTTAATATTCTTAACCATATGAAAATTAGTTTGTTTTTGCTTTGTTCATGAAAGTTATGCTTTTATTGAAATTATTATTAGAAATCAAATCAATCTTTGCTGAGCCCTGGGTACCTAACTTTTGTGGTTTTGGTGTTTTGGAAGTGTTAAAAATAAAATGTAGTAATAATGTGCCTTATACAGAGAGGGAGGAAAATTGCCACTTTTTGATGTGTCCCATCAAATACAGCTTATTATCCTCTTTTATAATTAAATGCTGTCTTAAAAGTGGTTTGTGGCTGTTTGTGTTTACAGGATCGTCCCAGGACTTTTGACATGCACTCACTGGAGAGTTCACTCATTGACATAATGAGAGCTGAAAATGATTCGATTAAAGGTAATTTTCCAAATGTAACTATTTGATTTTAGTAAATAGTTTAAAATGTGTATTATCTATGTAACATGATGAGCAATATGGCAAATATTATAGATTCATATTTTATATCCAGTCAGTTCCATCAATTTTATACATGTACGTCTTTTTGTTCAAAAACAAACATTTTATGCGCATCCGCTGTAAGCCCTTCACAATACCAATTAAGGGAACTACCTACAAGAGTAGGGAGGGCAGTTAGCTGGAAAGATGGGAACCATACTTCTAATTTTTTTTTTTTTATCTCTCAGGCAAAACCTGCTAAGTGCCGCAAAACCTTTATGTCTGTTCACCAATGACAGTGCCTATACACTAGGAAGAGTTCAAATGTTGATAGATTTTTTGGCCTAGTTTCATGTTTTTTAAAATGGCCAACAGTTTCAAAGTTAAAATGAAGCTTTGTAGTTCTTGAAATACTTCTTCTGTATTATGTTAAAAAAAATAGTGCTATTCCCACTTGGATTCTGGTCTCAATTCTTTTACCCTGAATAAGATATTACAGTTTGACTAGCCCTCAATTCCTTCATCTTTAATAGGGGACTTAGAACCATTCTTATGGTAAGGGACTTAATAATGGGGAGCTTTAAAAATACAGGTGCCTGGACCCCATCCCAAGTGTGGGGTGGGGCTTATGATATTTTTTAGTGTCTCACGTGATGTTCATGTGTAGCCAGAGTTGAGAATGAGCAGATTAGATGTTCTCTAAGGGCCATTCTAGCTCTGATTTTGTGAAAACTACCCCACAAAATAAAATATTTTTCTGCAAAAAAATCTCGTTTTACTAGACTGAAGAGTTTATTTATTTATTTTTTAAAGACATTTGGGTTGTTTGATATATTTGGTCCTGTCACACGTTGTTTGTTCGTTCGCTCATTCATTCATTCATTCATTAATTCATCCAATGTTTCTGAGCCTGCTTTGTGCCAACACAGCTTTGTGCTGGGATCAAAGGTGGCAAAGAGCCTGTGACTTCAAGTGGTAACCAGCTTGGCCTAGTTTTCCTTTGAGTTTGGTTTATCATATTACTGATGCAGTAAAACTATTTTTCAGCAAACGTATAACAATAAATTTTTTTATGAGGAATTTTTTTGAGGTCTGGAGAGATGAAAAATAATATGTGAAAAAATATGTGTCCATCTGATGAACTAACTTTGAAGTGGGATTGTTTTGAAGGGCTTGACTGAATTCCTCAGGGAATTCTGATGGCCTGTAATCTGATTGCATACTTTGTTTCTGAGGAAAGAGATCTCTCAGAATTGGCTTTTTTTTTTTGGTCACTTCTTAGCATTCTGACTTTGGCTAGTCCTTCAGCCTCTTCGAACCTTTGTTTTCCCATCAGAAAAATTAGGAGAGTCTAAGGCTCTGTCTAGCACCAGAAAAACTGCACACTTTAAAATAAAGGAGCTAAAGGAGAAATCTGAGTAGTCTATGAATTATACAGTCTCACTTTCCTGGTTTTGTACTATAGTTATGTAAGATGTTCCCAGTTGAGGACACTGGAAAAAGGGTGTACAGAATCTCTCTGTACTACTCTTTGTAACTTGATGTGAATGTATGATTGTTTCAGAATTAAAAGTTAAGTACAGAAAAAGTTTCTAAAGGACACTTTTTTTCCTTAATTGATTTCCTCAGCAACTTTTTTTTTTTGAGAGCCTCTTCTCTTATGTACTAGATAATAGGGATAATAATTAGAACTCATTTTCATGATAAGTACCTATGTTTTTTATCAGAGAAAACAGTTTACAAATGGCAGCAGTATAAACACTTTATTATGTGATGCTTCTAAGAAATAAGCTTCTAACTAGTGTTTATGTAAGAGTTTGCACACATTATTCTAATAGGATTAACAACATTTCCTTGGTTTATCGGATACAGTGAGGACAACTCAGGTTTATTTTTTCTTCTAGTTTGCTAAGTGGCTCATTGTGTAAACTTCTGCCTTTATTCTACATTCCCTTTTAAATTTATTCTTACCAATTTTTACCTAAATTAGGTTTCTTTAGGCTGATTCTGTAGAGATAATTAAAAGTTAAGTCTGGTGACAGAAAAAATTAACTGATTGACCTAACGTGGGAACACAAACGTTTTGTGAAATTATGTCATGAAAGAGGAAGTGTGGCATGATGGAAAGACCATGGGTCTTGCAGTCACATAGACCTGGATTTAAATTGCCATTCTGGGGCTCCCCTGGTGGGGAAGTGGTTGAGAGTCCGCCTGCCGATGCTGGGGACGCTAAAAAAAAAAAAAAAAAAAAAAAAAAAAAAATATATATAAATTGCCATTCTGCCACTACAGTCTTGTGGTAGTTATGAGGATTAAATGATATCATGTGTCTATAAAATACAGCATACTGTCAGTTCATTGAGAAGACACTCAATAAATGGTATCGAGTATTACTAAACATCTATTAAGTCTGTTTTCATGCTTATCAAATGAGAAAACCGGTTTCAATATGAGTGCCAAGGTGACTTAAGCATATTAAATGAACTTTGTGTATTTTTTCCTTCTAAGAGAAGTAAGGAATTCACAGATGAGTTCATGGTCCTAAAATGCCAGACTGCAGTTATGCTTGATTTTTTTTTTTTTTAAACCAAGATGATGAACTTTATACCGTTGTAGTCTATCGCAATGCAGTTTTGCTCAGGGGAATACTTTATTTCTTGTCAAACTCTCTGCTGATTTAGATAGCTATTTTAGGAAAACTATGTTTGATTTTAACAGTGGTTCTATTGTGAAATTTTGTTTAAAGGTGATAATAAAAGCTGAATATCTTTAAAAAATCTAACACATTGTCCTTTTAAAGTAAGTATATAAAACTGCCTGTCCATTTTGAAAATGAATAAATAGCCTCTTCATGGGCTCTGCTTCCTTAGAAACAGATAAAACAGAAAATGGGCATTATTTCTATGAGACTAGTATAGAATAATATGCCTTTCAAAAAATTAATTTGAAAATTGTTTTAAAAAAACTATCATATGGAGGCAGGTTTTATATTTGGGTTAGTTTTATCTTAAAAATAACTATAAAATATATCATGAATGACTTCATTTATTTACTTATTTATTTTTGTTGTTGTTTTTCATTTATTTTTATTTTCATTTGCAATTCCTCATAGATATGTCATTTGTGTGTATGTGTTTAAATAATGAAGCCTAAAATTGATACAAGACCTGTCAATTGAATGAAGTCGTTAAGGCTGTATTATTTATTTAAATTAAAAAAAAGAAACCCCAAATTGAATTTGCCTTTTCCTTTTGGGAAAAAAGAAAAAAATCTCCCTTAATGAAGTGGGTTTAAAATTTTATTTTATTTTTGCCATCAACAGACAAGATGTTAATATGCCTAGGAACTTTCAAATATAATTTTTGAGTTTATTTTTTATGAATATGCTGTTGATTCCAGTTGGCTTGTTTAGCAACCTTTTTTTTTAAAGAAATGTGCAAACAGAATAGCCAGCCTTCATTTCATAATTTATATATATATATTTTTACAGTTCATTTAAAAATAGTTTTTCTAAGAATTTTAAGGCTACTGTCATTTTCTCCATGTACAGAGGTTTACCTCTTGGAGAAGAAAAGGGTCTTCCCTCTGCCTTATCTCCATGTCCTTTCACTGATCAGCTGGCATGTCTGTATGTAGTATTTTTATCCACGAAATTATGTACTGCCTTCTCCATAACTAACACCAGTGACAGTCTGTAGCACTTCTTCCCCAGAGAACGATTTCATTTTCCTCACTGCACACCCAGTCTTACAAGCTAAGAGCCCGCTCTGTAGACTTTTTTGAATTTTGATCTCTGAGATGGCAGCTTGTGCATTGCTACTATAATTATTAGGCTTATCAAGTATTTTCTTCACCTGGACAGGAAAATCTTTTACTATTGTAGATGCTGAGATGATTATTTGGGAAGTATTGTGTCTTACTGTTACTTACGTTTTTTCCTGCCTGTGAAATTGCTACTTACTGTTTAGAAATGGAGCAGCATGAAATAGATTAAAAACACGTGCGAGTGCATCTGTTTTCAGCCCTTATGAAGCATAGTTTGGACACAGTGAAATAAAGATTCATGAAGTGGTATTACATTCAGTGTACAGTAGGAGAAACCTCTAAAAATTAAGGAGACTTTTAAAATGTTCTTTCCTGTATGTGAAGGGAATAAAGGAATATATGTATAAACCAAGAAGCAGTAGTTCATGGAATGGAAGCAGACGGAGACAGCACTGGAATAAAGAGACAAAAACGAGTATTTGAAAATTATCAGATGTCAGAGTAGAACAATTCAGAGTTTCATAGTAGTGGTTGAGTGTTTTAAATCATATATATGAAAACAATTTAATATCCAGTTTGCTTCATTTACTAGAAAGCCAAATGAGACAGCAAAATTATTGAGAGAACAAAGGCAATCTGTAAATTGTCAAAACATTATATAGTTGTTCTTCAGATATTAATTAACTAAATTATGAATCAGAATATCATTTTATTTTTCCTCAGAATACTGTGAAATTAGAGTCTTCCACTCTTCATATTGTTATAGGAAGTATCTTGCTTCCAGTTTTTGGAAGGGGAAGCTCAGCATATCTACCCCAGTCCCTCTGAGTTTCAGGCATTTTAAATACTTAATTTGCATGTGGGCAATGATGATTGCATTCAGAAATGCAAATTGTTTAAAGCGCCAGTCTTTTACATATTCCCGTTGTGCCCGAGAAACCTATTGCATATGTCATTCAAGTAAGTAGTGGGAGTGTGTTAGACCTTACTGCCTCACTTGCCTCATGCATTAATTTAATAAGAACTTATTTTAAGAGCTGGACCTACTCCAAAAATGCTATGCATTTAATTCCAGACTGCTGAAGGTACCGTGACCTTGCATTTTAAAATACTTCTGAGATTTTTTTTTCCTTATCTACACATTAAATTAGGGGCCCTCTCCAAACTATTTTTCATGGCTGTGAATTTGTTTGAAACAAATGCTTCAACGAGTGGGCAAGTGATGATTCCATCTGTGCCTCTTTTCTTTGCTGCTAAGCAGAACCATTTATAATAATCTCTAGAAGAAAATCATGAAACTCAGTTGAAAGTTTAGTACACAAAGCCAGTTTTGTTAATTTTCTATAAGATTTTTTATGTCACTGCGGGAGAGAGTGACTGTTGGGATAATTATTTAAATTCTATATCTTTACAGTAGGGGAAGGAATAAAGTTAGTGCTGCTTTAAAAAGATATCATAAATAATAAGCAGAAAACCTTAAATTTTCCTTCGATCCACAATTGTTTTAATATTCCTATACTCCAAATTGCAGTCACTTAGCTCAGTATTTTCAAGAACAGATGTTGTATACCGATACAGATGTTTTGAACAGATACTGTATACTGACTTTGTGTACACCGAGATAGCTCTGGAAACCTTCCGTGAGAGTTGCTGACAATAGGACTAAATTTAATATCATTCAGTTATAAATCTGAGTTTCAGAGTAAATACAGTTCTAGAAAATGAAAGGGACTTTTACCGAATAAGTTCTGTTTCTGTAATATTATTTAAATGATTTATTTGAAATAGTTGTGGGGAGATGTAATCTCTTACAGTATTTAACCGTTTCCTATTTAAATCAGTTTGCCTGTGGCAATTTGAGGAGAGACAACTAGGCACTGCTCTGCACCCCACTCCCCAGTCACCTTTTTAAAGGATTAGATGGACGTTTTTCTTCAAGGGATATTTAATGGGCCATGATACAAAGTACCATAAAGAAGACACGGATAAAGCAAAACGGCTAAATTTTACTTGGATTCATAATCAGATTTCTCCTTCTTAACAAATTACCATTATGTGGTATCAAACGTCTTCTGGTGAATTGGGGGATCTTTAAATATTACAAGTGTTGAAGATTCAGAGTCTTCCAGGCAGCAGCTCTGCAAACCTGGCTGGAGCCTTCCTGAACTCGGCTGGTTCTTTCTTGCTCTGCTTGGGTGATACCAAGTAATTCAAAGCAGCATAGCAGGGGAGTGGCTGCGGTCTCTGGGGAGCAGAAAATTACCTTACGCCTAGAAGCTTCATCAGTAATGGAGTAAGGCACACAGCAAAGAATACAGTCCATAAACGTGGCTACAGTTGAACCTCGCGTGTGGCTATTAGAAGTGAGGTGGTTTCCTCTCCTTCCCCACTCTCCCTTTCCTGACTGCTGAAATGGAACATCCTAAACATTCTTTCTCTTTTGCTTGACTTAGTTGTGCCGTAGGATGGGACCTGGGCTTCTGTGTTGAGGTAACTTCCTTTGTGAGGAAGAAGGGGGCAAAGTGGTGGGGCGTGATTTTCTGTGTATTACTGGTGCAGGGTGTATTCGTAATTCGGACCCACTGTCTCCTTTTTGATTTACTGTTGGTCAGGATTTTTCTGATTCCTCACAGCACAGTGCAGGCAGAGTTTACAGAGGTGTCGGTTTCAAACTGTGTGACTATACTTTTCCACGTTGAGGATTGCTGTTGTTTTTTGTTTTGTTTTATTTTGTTTTAAATTTTTCAAGGGGAGGAGGGGAAAGGGCAATGCCTGGGAGGACAAAATGTGATGTTTGTGAACACGGATGTGCTCATAGCCTTGGATTGAAGTCTTCCTTACTCTAGGCTCCGAAGTGAAACCAACTTGGTTCATACTAAATGCTCCTGGGCCTTGGCCAGATCCTCATCTGCCCGATTTTTTATATAATATGTACTGGTAAGTACAAAGTAGTGATCCTCTGTCCTCTGCCCTCCATGTGTTTGTGATAGAATATCGACCCGTGTTCTTATTTGTTCCGAAAATCATACGAGCAGTTGTCACAAAGGGGGAATTTGTCGTATGTCATCGGTGATGGGGGCCCATAATTACTCAAGCAGTCCCTTATCTTAATCCTGAACATTGAGCACAGAGAGTCTTGAGCGCAGGAAAACTGAGTAGGTATCTTAAAACATTGTTGCAACTCTGCTTTTACCTGGGTGAGAGATGAGGGTAAAGGGGGGCAGAGGGGAAAATGACAGTAAACTTTTTCTGTTATTAGAAGGTTGGAGAGCCTAACGATTTCTTTCAAAGGTGCTTTTAACTCACTAACTTTTTTTTTTTTTCTTTACAACTGTATTAAGGCTCACGTACTTTATGGCTGTTGTAACTTGATTTTGTTAGACTCACATTCAGGGCAGGGATTGGTGAAGGAATAAACTATATGTGACAGTTAACACTTAGAAGTACCAAATCAAAAAACAAGCAGCAGTCAGGTAGCAAATTAGTGAGTGCTTTTCTGTGATCTTGTACATTTTCACACTAAGTACTGTGTACAGCTTAGTAAGTATAGATATTACCGTGTGTACAGACAAAAATATTTTCCATTCAGAAATGAAATCTGAATAAATTCAAGTAGTAAAGTTTTCAGATTTTGTCAGCAGTTTGTCAGTGTCAAATATTAGGGACCTCCCTACCGTGTAAAAAAGTAGAAGGAGGTCCAGAACATTTATAGAGATACGTTTTGTTCATGCACCATGTCCAAATTAATAATATATTGTACCTTTTGATAGTGTCACTTATTATTTTTCTGTTTTTTCCTTCTATATTATAAAATTCTGTAGAGAGGTGACTTGCTGTTTCATTTCCTGACAGCTACTAGAACAGTCCTATATGCTAATAATCTGCATAATGAAAGCCCTTTTGATTATGGAGTAAATACAATGGTGAGTTGTCTGTGAAGGTCTTAATACTTTCTTTAATCCTGTTATATAATCCTGGAATATGTTATTTGCTGACTTTAAGGGAGTGGAAGCAATGCCACCTGATTCTTAGCTGTCATAAAAATATGCAAGATTCTCTTTGCATTCAATTTAACAACAGGAAGCAGAATAGTTGCACAATTGTGCCACAAAATTATTTCTTCCTGACAGGCATGGAATTTCTACCTGAATATTGTAGGCAGTTGATTCACTTAGCAGCTGTGTATACCTGATTTGTGAATTTCTTTATTCACTACTCCTTAGTTTTTTCCCCTCACGTTGCCACTGTCCTCATTACCTAAGTTACGGGAGGGCAAAGAGAAAAAACTTGATGCATTTGTTGCTGTTCAACAGTAAAAATTTGCAAAAGGAATACCTTTTAGCTAGTTTTAAACTAGTTACTACTTTTCAAATCAGATATGGAGATGGCTAGGCTGCCTCTGGGCTTCATTATCTTGTCCGATAGACTGAGTCTGAATTCAGTCCCACACTAGCACACTCTGTTCTAAAAGCAAGGCTTTGTTTTATTCTGGGTATTACCTGGTAACCAGTCAATTAAGAACATTAGTGGAATTCGGAAGGGAAAGCAGTTCCATAATCTCTTTGGAATCCAACTGGGCTGATGCCAGTTGTTATGCATTGGGAAGAGGAGGAGGAATCAACCAATTAGAGGACCCTTTTTTAATTTTTGAGAAACCAGCACTAAAGTGCAGATCTTCATTCTGAAGAGCAGCCATGAGTAATTAGTGTTAATTAGTATAAAGAATCTAAAAAAGAAAAAAAGTCTAACTTCTACTGGCTATAGTATTCCAAATAATAAATGTCTGGCATGGTTAATTAAATGGAGATATTTAAATTGGCCACTTGATCTCTTTATTGTAAAAGATCAGAAGTTGTTAGCTTATAATAGACTTTCCCAAATTGTTAGAAATAAAGAGAAGCATGGAGTGTATTAAGACCTGGTTTTGCCATTAACAGTTACATGGCTTAAGTCAGTCACTTCCCGCTAGATCCTGGTTTCTCTACCTGCAGGAGGAAATGGAGGGATTGAATTTAGTGATCTTTAAGTTGCTATCAGCAATTCCACGCAGTCTCTCTGGCATGGTATTTCTCAGTGACAAAGTTGAAGGTTTTTATAGTTGAATGACTGAAAGTATCATGGATTTCATGTGAGTTGGGGTGTGGCAGCATTTAATATTGAGTAGCTTGTAAGAAGGGATATAACCAGAAATCAATCAAATTTATTCAGTTGAGTGAAGGCTTTGTTTCTAGACTGTATTTTTTCTTTTTGAGATAGGCCTAAAAATACTATGTCAAGGAAGCAGTTGTTTAAACTTGGCTTGATATAATGTTTCTGTTCTCAATTTGTGGACCACGGGCCTCTTCAGCCATGGGAATTACTTGATGGGGTCTAGGAACCTATTAGAACCAAGCATTCTAGTTAGATGATAGATTTGTCATGTATGTGTTGCATGATTATCTTCCAAAAGCACATGGATGCTGATGTAATACAATGAAAATATATTTAAAGGTGTTACTGAATTCATAGTAGCCTTTTATTATTAAGGGTTTTTGTTGCGGTTGTTTTACTTGTAGTATCCACTGGCGTGGGGCTTGAGGGCTTCAGGTGTTATGGTGGGGAGCCTCTCTGAAATATTCTGATTGAAGTAGGTCTTAATAATCATGGAAGGTTATGAAACACTGCTGTAGAGAACTTCTCTAATTGTTCTGCTTTAAACTCCTACCGTTAGAATGTCCCCCATTACCAAAAAAGAACATAACAAAAAAAGGAATTTAATAGAGGAAATAGTGGGGACGAGGACAAAGAGGAGTGAGGAGGAGTCGCTTACCTTATCCTAGATTATCATCTCCACCAAGTAGCATTTTGGAATGTTGTCTCTGGCATCTGAAGCCATCTTATTGCCTTTTGAGGCATGTCTAGGAGTGTGGACTTGTCAGGCTACATCTGGCACAGTGCCAGGGGGCAGGGGGAGTCCTGTGACAGGAGGGGTGCACCCTGGAGTGGAGTAACATGGTAGCCCTTGTTAGGAGGGGGAGATGGCTTTCTTCAACCACATGGTTTGGAAGTACCTTACATTTTAGCTTCTGCTTGTATTCCAGCTCCACACACATTTGAGTGTATTCCGTGTCCCGAGTAGTAGTAGACCCACAGGACACATTTGATGCTGAGCTACGTATTTCTTTTTTGAGGTGGACCTGGACATTCTGTATAGGAAGCAGTGTTAACAACCAGTTTCAAGTGAAAGGGCAGTTACTTCTGATACCATTTCTCTGGCTTTTATTCTTTGCCACTTCTGAGAATTATCTCTAATTTAAATCCTTATAATAACCCTCCATGTGAGTTTTGTGATCTCCAGTATACGCTTGCAGAAACTGCAGTTCAGAGAGATAAAACCGCTTTTGTAAAGTCACTCGACTAACTGGTGCCTAGAGAATCGAGATAGGAACACATAGCCTCTGGCTTCTGGTTCAGTAGCTTAGGTATTTATTGTGTAGCATTTGTGAGGGAAACAAACATTAAAAAAGTTTGTCTTAGTATACTCTAGACAGAGAGCAGGCATTCAGGTTTCTTAATTTCTCTGTAGGAGACTGGGGACAGAATTTAAAATCTGTATTTTGTCATAATCTTCTGTAAAAGATTCAGATCTCACACCTGCTGATTTCTTATTGAAGGGTGCCTCTTGGAGGGTGGAGGTCAAAATAGAGTCACTGAGGGGACTTTTCCAAGCTGGCTTATTCTTTTCGCTGATTCTGATTCACCAGGTCTGTCATGAGACTTAAGCATATGTATTCTGGAAGTGATTCAGATAGACTCCGTCCCTCCTCACCCCCAGCCTCGCTCTACTTTGAGAACCACTTTAGATATATATGTAAAGTCTGAAGCTGTGGGAGGCTGTTCTTAAAACAAATAAATATCAAGCACTGTTTCAGGCTGTTGGGATATATCAGGAAATAAAAACTAAGACTCTTGGCCTCATGCAACTTATTCTCCAAATAATTTGCAGTTATCTTTGAACAGCCTGTTTTTTAGTTTTGAGGGCTAATTAATACGAGGAAGACTCAGTGCCTTTAGTATTGATAAAGGAAAATAAGAACTGGCCTTTTGAGACAACAAAAGATGAAATCAGATTAGGTATGAAATCCAAGTGCATTCTTCATGAAGGTTCAGTAAAGTCATCAGAATTTATATTAAGTAAGTGATTAGGGTTGATGATATGTATGCAGAAAGCCAACTACTGACTTTGCTTATGGCTTTTTGGGGTTTGGACTTAAGCAACCAGTGTTAAGAATGGCTTATTTCATCTCTAAAGTTCTCAATCATTTGCAAGTAACTTAGTTCATAGTACCTAGGGATTTCCTAAGTTTGTCTTGGTCGTCTTCACGTCAGTACAGAGAGCCGTTGCTCAACATCATCTTTCCCTTCTGGGCACTTCTACAATTATTTATTTTTATTCACTGGTTCTTTTAAAATATGTCTCTTATAACACATGCTTCTTTTAATCAACCTTTTTGCAAGGTAGAATTTTAATTTACTGCCTTGGCTTTGTTTCTGGATTATTACAGCTTTTCTACTATCCATTGGTCTGTTTTTCCACTTTTCTTTCCATTATATTGTCTTTCTTTTTTTTTTTAACTGGCTTTGGCTGGTTTACTGTGGATAAAAACTATGCCTAATTTTTTAAAGCTTAAAATATTGCCATTAATCACTGGTATCATAACATCCTCTTAAGGCAAGTTATCTTGTTGCTCTGTCCTCTAAATGTAGCATCCAGAGTCAGAAGGCCTCTGGCAGGGATAAAAATAGCCTGCCTTCCTGCTTGCTGGTTTGTTGTTAGATTTACTGGCAGTAGGAAATCTTTCAAATTCCTTAATTGGGTCAGCTCTTTGCTAGTGACTCTCTAGACATTCCCTTCTGCCTGAAATTCTTAGATGCTTTTAGATCTTCCATCTTTGCACCTGCCCTGAGTTATAGTCAAAGCAAACCTTCTTTTGTTATGAAACCTTCTTTTATTGCGAACCCTTCCTCAATCTGTAGAAACAAATCCCATTGACTTTACTTACCTTAAAGATAGAGGTTCTTTTCTTTTTTCTTTTGGCCACTATACATTCTGGTTTTCAGCTATCCTATCACAATTGAAAAATTAGATCTGAGCTATTGGTACAGAAGAGATCCTCCTTGGCTTTTGTTAAAAGGAACATTTTTAAGTTCCTTTGAATTTTCACATTTCCTAAAATATTTCTGCTACTTTGCCTGTTTGGCTATCATAAAAGTAAAGAGTTAGGTTTTTTCTCTTCTCTCCCCCAGAGAAGAGTGATATCCTTGTTTGTAACTCAGAACGTTAGCAAACTCTCATTTCTCTGAAGCCCAAAATCCCGCAGATAGCCACTCCCTTCTCCAAGGTTCCAGTTTGGGTGTTATTTGACTAAGAGGAATCCTTCCTTTCTTTCTCTCACAAGTAGAAAACTGTTGGTTATCTTTGGCTTATAAGTTAGTGACGGAAAAGGAATTAATATTAATTGAGCACATACTCTATACTGGGAGAGTTTTCTGGGCTTTCTGCAAAAATTATCTCATGAATTTGTCACATGTAAACAGAAATACCTCTGTTTTACTTCAGAGAAACTGAGTAATTTGACCTAGCTCACAAGATGGGATTGGTCCAACTCTGCACTTTTCACTGGGTGTTTCATGGCAGAGAGACCACCAGCTGCTAGCTTTGTTTTATTCACTTATTCAACAGCTATTTATTGAGTACCTTTCTCTGCTCTAAGCTCTGGGATGCAAGACGTGAAATCTATCCTCAAAGATTTTGTTGCCCTAGACTAGGAACAGAGCTTAGAGATAGGTGATTTAAATATAGTATAGGGCTTCCCTGGTGGCGCAGTGGTTGAGAGTCTGCCTGCCGATGCAGGGGACACGGGTTCGTGCCCCGGTCCGGGAAGATCCCACATACTGCGGAGCAGCTGGGCCCGTGAGCCATGGCCGCTGAGCCTGCGCGTCCGGAGCCTGTGCTCCGCAACGGGAGAGGCCACAACAGTGAGAGGCCCACGTACCGCAAAACACACACACACACACACACACACACACACATATATAGTATAATAAGTGTAAAGCGTGCTCTGTGGAGCCCATAAGGCTGTCTGAACTGGGGAGCCGGTGGCTTGAGGCAGGGACTTTCCATAAGACGTGAGGCCTAAGAAAGAAGCTACCTGGACAGAACGGCAGAGGCTTGAGTGGTGAAATCCTGGGGCCAGAGGAAAAGGAGGGCGTTCCAGACAGAGGGAGGGACCCAGAAGTAAAAGTTAATGGGCTCGTAGTTCTGAACGTGCAGAGTACCTCATGTGGGAAGGGAAATGGCATTGTGAGAGATGAACCTAGAGAGGTAGGCAAGAGAATTAAAGTATTTTTTACAAGCCCCGGTCTTTAAACTGAAAGTCAAATCTGTCCTGGAGAGGGGTTTTGTGTAGCCTAAACTGTGTGTGTAATTTAAATGGCTCTTTTGGAGGGGGCAAGACTCTCCATCCAGTTGATGTCAGCCCCAGCCAGTGTCTCCTTTGTAATTTTGAGTGGAAGCGTCTTTACTGGAAGTCGGTTGTATCACAGATAGGTCAGGGGGTAGAATAAGGTTACTGATTATGATTTGGGGAGTTACTTCTAGGTCATTGGAAGAAATTAATAAAAATGATTATCCTTGTATCATTAAATGATAGAACATAGTGAGCACATTTTTATTAGTTCATATTGATACGTGTTCTGCGTTTGTGTGAGTATAAAGCTGGTATTCAGAAATTGAATTTATTCCACATTTCTTGGACCTTGCTTGCGTCATCCAGGCCCCCACAGCGCCATCTTGCTGCAAGTCTCAGGCAGTGTTGGTAAAAACAGCAGATGCAGAAAGGCAGTTACAGCACCTCCTTTAAAAAAATTATTTATGGCAGTATAGCTTTGGCTTACTTAGATATGAGCTAAATAACATTAGCAGGAGCAAAATCAGGAGAAGCATCTCTAGTTAAACAATAACAAATAATGTATATGTGTGTATGTATATATGTGTGTGTGTATGTGTGTGTGTGTGTGTGTGTGTGTTGTGTCATGTGCATAAACCTTTTAATCGGTTTTAGAAATGGACCCTAAGTCCATGCCTATCCTTTCCCTATGAGAAATTTTAAACGATGTCCACTGAAAACCTCTCCTTTTTCATTGGAGTATCTAGGTTTTTATACTGTGAGTCAATAAAAATACTAACCCAGAATTTCATGCTTCTTGTCACTTCTTTGGACTGCATGGCTATATTTTAGACAACCTTGCAGAGTTATCCCCTGTTATCATTCCTTGGCCTGTACCATGACCCCAACAATGCTGGCATGACTGAAAAAGAGAAGGCCATAGCATGAAATCTAATAGTGCTATAGACCATTTGATATTTTTCGTTGCTTGTGTGTTTGAAATGGCAACATTTATTGTATCATTTCCTGCTGAATCATCGGTAGCAATAGTATCTGGGTTAATTTTTAGAAAACAAGGGTACTTTACCTAATTTTGAAAATAATGGAAACATTTTAGAGTATTTCCTTCTAGTCTTTTCTCCTTCCATCTCATTAACTCAGTTACTTTAGTTAGTGTCTTAAAAGAATATGATAATACACACTGTTGTTTTGAGCACCTCCTCCCCCCAGCAATTCTTAGTCATTTTGGTTGATAAATATTGGTTCTTTCCAACTCGCAAATGCTTAGCATACAATTGCCTAGTTCGAGTCTGAATCTTTTCTAGGCTGTAGAATTTGGTAGTGTAGTTCCCGAGAGTCACACTGTATCAGTTGCCTATATTTGGCTAGGTTGAGTCATGTCACCAAATATAGTCTATGCCTTTTGCATGATGTATGCCAGGCTTCTGGCTCCAAATGCCACAGCTGGCCTCCAGAGATGACTGCTTTTCCTGTCACTGCGTCCCTTAAGGTTAGGACTGCTGAGCTGGCAGTATTTCTTTGCATTTATAACACAATCAATACCAAGAGCCTCCAAAGATTGAATTTTATCCACTAAATAGGTTTACTTGCCTGAAATCCTAATGCCGTCCTTCTCCCTTGAGGAATTCAATTCTAAATGTGCCCAAACCTGAGTTATGTTTATAGATAGATGAGTTATCAAAAAAACCAATGAAACAAAACCCACAAACCCTGGGTTATATTCATATTTAGATATCTCAGGGATTTTTATTTTACTTCATTTTATTCATTTGTGAAGTGCTGGTGTTTTAAGTTCAGTAGAATGAACTAATTGAATGCTTACCTCGTGCCCAAACAGGAAACTCAAGGTACCTACGTTTTTAAAAAAAAAAAAAAGCTCTTGGGAGCTCCCTGGTGGCCTCGTGGTTAGGATTCTGGGCTTTCACTGCCGTGGCCCAGCTTCAATCCTTGGTTGGGGAACTGAGATCCCACAAGCTGTGTTCTATCGGGGGGGAAAAAAAAAAAAAGCTCTAGTTCCTAAAGGGGGCTATTACTTAAAAGAGATAAGAAAGTTAGCCAGTAGCTGAAATGATTACGTGAGAAGGTTGGCTGTTGCAATATAGATAGAAATAAAATCTGGTGAGTTAATATAACAAGGGGGTTTCCTTTTTGGGAAAGGCACCCTGGAAAAAAATTTGAAAAACAAACAAGCAAACAAAAAAAGATTTGAAAATATCCTCCATTGGAGACAAAGAAAGAGGGCCACTGTCTCAGAGGGAGGGAGGGGGTGGTCAGTAATCTAGCCATGGAATAGAAAATGCAAAAATGCCGGTGAAAATTAGCATCCGTAGAGCAGAGAGAATATTAGAGCAGAAATAAAAGGGGTACAGGGAGAAGGTGAAAGGCTTGTAGAAGACAAGGCACTTGTCCCATGGCACTTATAATGGGAGCTTTCAGAGAATTTCCAGAAAGGAAGTGATATATATTCTCCATAATAGATGTCATGAGTGGATGACTCTAGATATTTTAATTACAGAAGAAATTTAGAGAAGGAAAGGGCAGGTAGGATAGGGAGGCATTATGAAAGTTTTTTTCAAAGGTTTCTTAATGTCACTGCTAATATTTTAAAATTGAAGTAGAAGGCATTGCTGCTGATTGAACAAAATATTACAGGTATCTTTACTACTCAGAGGCCAGAACTGATTCCAGCCTGACAGGACTCATGAGAACAGGTCAAAAAATAAAAACAAGTATCACTTTGAGAGTTAAACTGTGAATTTTGCCACTGATTCTTCAGTGCTCTGTTGTCTTAGCTGAAGGTTAGAACTACTGCATTTAGAAGTCTAAGGATCAGAAAAAGTCTCAAACGATACCTACCTTGGGGGTGGAGGGTGGCATCTCTTTAGGAGGTGTGTGTTGAGGCAGACTCTGAGAGAACTGAGTTAAGGGATATTTTTGTGCCTGTCAAGTTGAAATATTCTTCTCTCTCTCTCCTTAAAAGGTACCCCAAAGGTGAGTTTCTGATAAGGTGGAACTTGATTTGTTAAACTGGGCCAGCTAGTTTGGGAATTTGTTTTTTGGATCCTCATCGTTAATTATCCTTCCTTAGTATCAAGTAAGAAGCATTATAGTTCATATGGAACAGCCCTGGTTTCAATTGGAGTGTTAGAGTATCTTCCATTAGATACCCAATTAGAGTATCTTCTTAGAAATAGCAAAACATTTTCTTAACTTCAGTTAATATTGTTAAATATTTTTGTTTCTGTGTTGACTTATATCATCTTTTTAAAACATGTTTTATGATAAATAAAAATGGTATGCGGGATAGCTGTTAATTCATTTACCAGAGGGTTTCACAGCTACAAAATTAATGCAAATGTTCCATCATGGAAAATCAGCTGCTACTTTGAGTCAAGTGATTTAGAAACAGCACTCCCTCCCTCCCTCCCTCCCTCCCTCCCAAGTTTTTAACAGTTAAGGTCATGTTCTTGTTCCAGCATCTCAAGTCTATGCTTTTTTAAAGATAATACTTGTGACAGATCATATGATCTGGGCTTGTAGTTAAAGCAGTTCAGCTGGAATTCACTGGATTTGGATACTTGACTGTGTGTATATGAGCATTAAATAATGAAGCCAATTTTTAGGAAGAAATCGAAATATCAAAATTAATTTTCACCTCCTCCTTGCCCGTCTTCATCCCTACCTCTCTTCCCTAAATAGGAACATGCTGAAATTTTAAGTGGAGCAATTAACAACTTAATTTTTTAAATCCTTGTATTTGGTGTTAAATGGTAGAAAAATTAAGTTCAGATTTTGTTTCACGTGAGACTCCAAGGTTTGCACGTGGATTAATTAAAGCCGTTAGCCACAGAGAACAGTTTTCTCTTTTCATGGCATGAGTTTATTTCTGTGGAGACTATTTCAAAGAAGTAGGATTTTGAGAGACTGAAGGATAGTTGTGGTCTAAAGTTCCTTTTTAAAGAGTTGTAAATGTGTGGCTGGTGGATTGATAGGACCACGTATTAGATCTGGCTCCTGCAGTGTTCTCTGGAACTAGGTGGAGTCTTCCTGGCATTTTGAAAGGCTTGCCCCAGCCTCCAGGCCTGGGAGAGCCTCTGCTTACCCACCTTTTCATTGTCTTAGAGAGTCTGTTGTGGTTCTGTGGAGTCAGAGTTTAGACTGCTGGTTTCCTAATTGGAATGTTTGTAATTCTGAGTCAATTTGAAATTCTCACACTACTCCTGATGTATAGAGTGCTAGACAGTGGTGGGTAATTAACAGTGAAGTTCCCCTATCCATTCCTTAGATGAATAAGACTTGAGGGTTCTCCACCATTCTTATGAAGGGCATGGGGAATATGGAGACATGAAAATGTTGTCATAGTGAGTTTTGTAACTTGTAGCATAGAACTAGTTACATGGTGTGTAGTCTAGCTACCTCAACTTGCATGTAGAAACTCTTCCAAAACAGAAATGCATTCCCCCCCCCCCCCCTTTATTTGTGGCTTCCAATTTGGAAGGTAGAGCATCCTCCCCAAATTTTAGACTTTCACAAACCCTTTTCTCGAGGGTATCTTGGGTGCCCATTTTAGGTTCAAAATTCGAAGGAAATTAACCCAGCATTTGCTGAATGCTATTGTGCCTCTGGGCATTGTGCTGTGTGCTTTGATATTTTCTTCATGTGTAAGTACAATGAAATGTGCCTCTTTACCTTCTGTACTTATTCCCCGAAATTTGAATTTAAACCCATTAGTGTGTCTGTACGTGTAGGCATAAGACTGGCACTTTTGTTACGAATTATATAAAAAAATGCTACTGCTAACTACATACTTTTAAAAAGCTATGGAAAAACTACACATGGAAGAAAAATTGCACATTTATGGGGAAAAATATGAAGATTGTTGTTATGAGTTGGTATTAGAACATAATGGTACAAAAAATTTCCTTTGGATGGGGATTTGGAAATTAGAATAACCGAATAGTTAAATATAAGGGGTATTTTATTTTCCCACTTTGAAACTTTCCCTTTTTGAACGTTTGTGAATATGCTGTTTGATATGTCAACTGACTCTGTGTGTTTATTAGCACAGCTAAGTTTTATCTCATAATACGGCTTTTTAAATACCTATTAAACAATTAATTCAGCTTTGTTGTTGAATACATTTAAACCATCTATGAAAAAAAATAAATTTAGTAACGGCCTTCTTTTACCCTCAGGTCGTCTAAACTATTCATATCCAGGATCCGATAGCTCTCTGCTTATTAATGGTAAGTGATAATTGATTCACCTTAGTGAAGTTCAAAGAACTGTAACAAGTTAGTACTGGGTAGAAAATACAGTAGTTAAGCTTCAGCAGGTGGAGAAATGACATTAGTTTGCTCTGTAATGAATATGCAAGTTGCTATTAATCTATCACCTATTTTATGGATAATTATTATTCCTCCAAATTAGAGCAGGAACTTTTTTTAAACTTTGAGAGCCAGCTAATTTGCTGTCTTGAAACTGGTGACAATGAGAATAAATGAGACTCCCATAATGACACATAAAGAATGACTTAATCCAATGTTAGCTTCTGTAGAGTGACCTTTGAAATGTCAACATAAAAACCATTTCCATGTAGTTGGAAAAGTGTTCCAGGAGAAAGGGGAGGTAATCAGAGATCGAAAGTCAGACAAAACAGCCTGAGACCACAGGGCTTGACACTGCAAAGCACAAGGTCATTCACTATTTGCTGTCTAATGACGACAAGAAAAATGAAGTTTTATTAGCCTTTGCAGTGCCTTCAGTAAATTCTCCTTGCCTATTCTAAATATTACCACTGCGCTGTTGAGTTCTCTTTTTATGTGCGTATTCTGAAGCAAACTAAATTTCACACGGAAGCAGGGACCATCTACTCACAGAAGGAATTAAAGAATTAAAAATTGTCTTTTTTGTAGTACTATAGTTTAAAATAATTGGGTGGAATACAGAAGTCTTGTTTACTTCTTTTGAATATGGATTTCAAATTTGTGTGTTCTTAATGCCTTCCATTTGCCAAAACTCATTTTCAGTCCCACCACTTCTGTGAATTATTCTTGACCAAATAACTGTATTCTGCTCATTCCCCAAACAAAGCAAAACCAAAAAATCCTACTCCTTGTCCATGCTATAGTATGAATGAGGAATTAAAAATTGCTTTTATGACTGGATTTCTTTTTGGTTAGTGTTTAAAATCAGTGTTCTGTAGAATCTAAGATTGTTGAGCCAAGAAATGTTAGAAGGAGATTTGATTTATGAGAGTTGCTGGGTGCATTAGATCCTCTGGAGACTATATGGTTTGTAAAAACCTCACTTGTTCATTAGTCTTTCGTCTTTTCATGCTACATTTGCCAGAAATAATGCCAAAATATAATATTTCAGTTTAAATGTGTGTAGACCGAAAACCAAACACAGTGGTGACGGTGGCCTCAGGATAAGGGGGAGTAATGTAAGGCTTGCCATTGTAGCATGGTTTCATCTTTTCCTGTGGAACGAGTTCCAGAGTCAAGTGCTGGAAATTGCAGGGAACCAAGATTTGAGATACTGTTGTGTGATCTTAGGCAAAGTGATCAACTCTTTGTTGTCCCAATTGCTTCATGAAGTCGCTAAATTAGATCAGTTGCCCCTGGGGTCATCTTTGTTGAGATGAGAAAAAGAAACACTCTCTAGTGGGTTTTCCTTAAAGCCCAATTCACTTAATTTTTTTTGAGTCTTTTATGAGATTCTTTCCTTTTACCTCCCCTCCCCCCTGCCCCGTTAATATTCTTTCTTTTAAGAGTAGATTATTTTTTAACAACCCTTACTTGGCAAAGAAAAAAGAAAGGTAACTTTCCCCTCTGAATGTTTATGTTTTGAAATTTTATTGGCCCGTAGATTCTAGAAGGAGACTGGATGGTTTTTACTGTTGTAGACATGGAAATTTTGTTATAGAAGTATACTGACTGAGGTTAACATTACCTCAGACTGAAAGATAGGATGATAAAGAACAAAGAGATGTCAAAGAGGGGAAACTTGCTGGCTCCTCAGGCAAGACCCAGAATATGGGGTTATGGCTGCCATGCTCTCAGATCCAGTATTCAGCTTTGCAAGGTCCCGGAACTTGATTTTGTCAGATTTGATCAAGTGCTAGTTCTTAATAACAAGCCAACTAGGACCGGACCGGACGCCAATTTATGCATTCATAATGAGGAGTACAACTTCTGGGTAGACCAGACGCTAGAATTTACTGATAGACCCATTCTCTGATAGCAAAGTCCAGGTTTTGGAAGACTGCTTAAAAATCTTGAAATTAAAGCAAGGTGAGGGTGGAGGGATGTTAAGACAGTTCTTTAGGCACCTTGATTTAGGCTTAGGCATTGCCTATTCTCTGCAGTCAAATTTATGAACCATCTTCTATGGTGGATTGCTTCTATAGATAAATTGATCTCATGCATATGTTGATTCTTAGTAGCTTTGTTCTCAGTATAGCTCAGGTTTTGGGGATCCCCATATTGAAAATCTAGTATAATCCATTAATTATGTTTAATGAAGATAAACTTAAAAATCACAAGTGCTACCCATTTCATAGGACTGTGGTGGAGATTTAAGTGTATGTGCAATCATTTAGCATAGCACCTGGCATGCAGTCAAATTAAATAATTAGAATGTCATTTTGGGGGGATTGGGAATATTAGTGCTAAAGACTTACAAGGGAAAAAAATACAAAACAAGGGATTATGATTGTCTATGAACGAACATGCTTTCTTTGTCTATTATTAAGAGCGATAACCTGAAACTTTATTTACTTTTAAGTACAGTCCCTTTGCATCTTACATCCATTCAGCTTTTTCTTAAAACTGAAAATAAAAGCCAAATATGTTGTGCTGCTTTATATTCATTATTCAATTTTAAGACTTTAGGGAACCATCAGGAGCTGTTCTTTCCTGTCCACCTAAATAGTCTACTCAGGCTTTTAAAAACCTTTAGAAAGGTGATTATATAGCTATACTCTACTTTGCTTCGACTATAACTTTCAGAGCTTTTCCTTCCAAGCCTCTGTTGAGCTGAGAACCATTTCTTGCTTTGTTTGAATAAAAATGTGAAAGACAGTTCTCACATCGACATTTGAATTTTGACATGATTTTTATTGTATAACTTGTTTTCAAATTTTCAAACAATCACAAAGTGTTTTGGAAAGAAGTGGGGTTTAAATCCTAAATAAATAAAAAGAAAAAAAGATTCAGAGTAGTTAGTCTACTAGCTTCAGCAATTTATATTGGAATAATATTGGAATTTGCATGTACAAAGATAAAAAGAGCTTACTTATCCAGTGGATCAGATTCAGATTGCTTTCTTTTTTCCCCTTGGCTATGCTCAGTCATCAGTTTTCAGATTATGCAGTTACCTTCATATTACCACTCATGACTCTTAAAAGACACTGCCAGTATAATTCAACAAATAATAATTGCATGCTCTAGGGAATTATTGTTGTTATTAGTCGTAGAGATATTTTTGAGGGGCATTCTTGGGGAAAATCCTTGGATTTTAAATGTATTAAAACAAAACAAAACAAAACAATTTTCTAGCTACTTTTTGGATATGGGATTCGTTTGCTAGGACTACTGTTAACAAGTACCACAGACTGAGTGGCTTAGACAGAAATTTATTTCCAGTCTTGGAGGCCGGAAGTCTGAGATCAAAGTGTCAACAAGGTCGATTTCTTCTGAGGCCTCTCTCCTTGGCTTGTAGGATAGCTGTCTTTTCCTTGTCTTTACATGATTTTCCCCTGTGTGCAAGTCTGTGTCCTGATCTCTTGTAAGGACACCAGTCATTGGATCAGGGCCAACCCCGGTGACCTCATTTAACCTTAACCACCTCTTTAAAGGTCCTGTTTTAAATACAGTCACATTCTGAGGTTCTGGGGGGTCAGGACTTCAGCATATGAATTTTGAGGAGGGAACACTATTCATCCCGTAACAGATGCCGTTTCCTAGTTAATCTTATACATAGTAGGAAGATAGTTAGAATATCCATTTTATGTTATGATAAGCAAGCCTGAAACTTACTCAGTTTCTCAGCTAAGTCCGAAAGGAGTGCTAAGCATAGGCCAGACTCACCTTATATTCCTCTGGTGTGTCTTGGTTTAGCTCTGAGATAGATATCAGATTAAATGATTAATATTCTTTTTACCCAACTTGAAGCTTTATTTTATCCAAGAAAACTAATATTTAACCACCACTACCTCTGTATAAAAGTGCTCGTGCATGGTACTTTTTTCCCTAACCTCCCATTTCACTGCTTTAGCCCTTAGGATTAGCTGCTTCAAAAATGAACCTTGTGGCAGGGAAAGTTATAGAACAGCAAAGTATTGGGTTGGCCAAAAAGTTCATTCAGTCAGTGAACACGTTGTTCAGTAAAGTTCTTCGTGAAAATGAAAAATGCGTCTTTCATTTTTACTTAAAACTGAATGAACTTTTTGGCCAGTCCAGTAAATTAGTTTCGAACAGGTGCATGTATGTATGTATTTCCTAGCCTCTGTGGTTGTCTCTCCCTTAGAAGCATCAGCTAAAACGTTTGCTCGTCCCAGAAGAGAAGATTAGTAAGAGATCTTTTAAAGGTTAGCATAGGACAACACCTCTTAATTATAGTTCTTTGGAAGGAAAGGGAGAAGATTTTTACTTAAAGGGGATGGGGGCCGGGCAGAAATCTATGAAAAGGGAGGGGAAAATTTACCCAGGAGAAATGTAGATTATAGTCACTTGCTGAAAATGTATATAATATGGTTCTAGTTGCTACAGTAAGGAGCATGTTGAGAGATCCCTTCTTGAAAAAGACAATATGAAAGCAGACTATAAACTCTAAAGTGCTCTACAGTTGTCAGCCTTGGAATAGTAATGGAAAGCTGAAAGTAACTGTTGAACACCAATCTAAGAATTTATACATACGAGTTTACTTTTGAGGAAGAAAATTATTTACTGAGCGTCTGTCTGACTGTCTGACCATCATATATACATGTGGTATCTTTTATGATTCTCTCTTTATTTCTCCATTTTTATAAATAAGAAACTGAGGATTAGGGATATACAGAAACTAGAATTACATTCATACTCTGCCCTTCTGTAAGATAGCTCTTTATAAATAATCCTCTCGTATCTTTATTATACCTTATCAACATTCTTTGAATATTGTTAATGCCAGCAGGCTAGTATAAACAGAAGCCAGTGTGACATAGGAAACTCTCTTAAGCATACATCTAAAGTAATGTTGTGACAATGAGCCCGTTAATAAATTCGGAGGTGATTTATAAAATCCTTTAAAATGATTCTTCGCATCTCTGTTGAATTGTATGCTTTGGTCTTTGTGATGATTTTCTGCTTTTGGGTTCTACCACCTTTATTCTTTTGTTAACAGATCAACTCCTTTTAGCTTCCAGCCTTTGATTTATATCTTTTTAACTGACTTACTAATTTGATTCCCCCACATACTTTTTTTTTTTTTGGTGCTACTGGAAAAGTCAGTTATTTGATAACATCTTTTAATCTGAGCCCTCTCCCCTTGTTTTTCCAAGTAGCATTGCTGTCTGCCTTCTCAACATGGGGGCAGTGAGAGGTAGATGGAGAGCCTGAGGTAGGCCAGAGGTAGTGTGAATAGGATCAGTCTTTCATTGCCCACTAAAAGCTAGTCATAAAGTCCTATTATTTACAGAGTTGATTAGATGCCCTCGTGTAGGAAAGGATGCTTTTCTTTAATATATCATTTGTTTGTTTTTAATGTAAGTGCCAAGAAGAAAACCCAAAAGGGTCCATTAGCAAATATAGTAATATAGTGTACACAGTAGTAATAAATTTAAATGGTGCAGAAAAGGATAAAACAAGAAGTGGAATCATTCCTTCTTTCCCCATCCCAGTCCGTATCCTCAAAGGTTCTTGTGGTTGTTTCTAGAAAAAACATTTGTGTATATTCCCACATATCTGTTTATATTTCCTTTATTTTTAAGTTCACGTAGTAAGAATCATACAATACACACTTAGGCACCTCATGCAAACTACATTTTAGAGAGCTTTAATACGAACACATGAATATGTGCCATATTTTTTAAATGGCTGCATTTTTTGTTACGAACATATCACTATTATGGATAATTTGTTCCTTTTGTGCCTAACAAATGTTATAACATGAGAAAAAGATACTTTTAAAAAGATAAATGATATTTTCATTTTTATAATGAAATATATATATAATGTGTATTGAAAAAGACCCGGTAAGTCTTTCTGTACCTTTTTGCAAGTCTAGAATGCCAGACTACTGAAATTTTACTAGAGGGAATTTACTGATGAATATAGGACATTTTTAAGCAATCTTGTAAAGACACTTTGGAAATAAAGTATTTATCATAGATCTTAATAACAACATGCATCCAGAAGTTATAAAAATTTATAGCCATAATGTTTCCAGCCCATTAAAAAAATTCTTGAATCATTTTAATACTGAACATTAAATTATATAAATCAAAACTAAGTAATAACTATAAAAGATAAACATAAAAATAGTATTAATCGTAACTCTGATGGGAACTAGAAGATTTTTATTCAGTAATAGTATGCATTTTTGAAAACTTTTAACAGTGTATACTCTTTGGTAATTCACGGAAAATTCTAAGCAGGGTTTATTTTAGCTGATTTAGCCAGAAGCTTTTCAAAATATAGATTTCTTTAAACATATTTAAAGTGATTTTTTTTTAAACTGCCGCTTCCTCCAGTATTTGAAAAACATCAAATAATGTGCAACACTTGCAATCATAAGATTGGAAATCTGACGTGTTCCTCAGGATAGTGGTGAAGCTCTGTGTTCTAAGTATTTCATCATAATATGTTTCACCAAGTATAATTTGAAATAGGTGAGAGAATTGTGCTTAAGTACCACTTTTGTACATAGATGAAGTGGCACCACTTACCATTCATTCTGTTAATATCTGGGTTCTGGTTACATAGGTGTGTTCATGGTATGGAAAGTTCATTGAACTGTACACTTACAATTTGTCTACTTTCCTGTATATATGTCATATGTCAAAATCTACATTAAAATAATGTATAGCATTATAATAAGTGGAAATAAAAAATTTAAACATTCTCATTTTCTGTGCTCCAGAATGTCATTGTTTTTATTTTTTGGAAATACTTTATATTAATTTGCCTATTTGATTAGGCAGTTTTTGTAGCTATAAGCATTGTACACCTGTAACCTGTTTTCCCTAAATGTGGGAAAATGTTTCTAAATATAGTTTTTAGAATTTAATCGTGGAATTTAATCGTGAATTCTTTTATATTAACCAGCTTAATTTTGTGGTACAGAATCAAAGCTTGAAAGTACACGTTTGAAGACTTGGAGAGTATTTGATTTTTGCTTTTGATGTATAGCCTTTACCGTTCCTGAAACTGTACTTATTTTTGAAAAGCGGAAGCTATGAGATTTTTTAATGTTAATTTTGTAGCTTTTAAAAGCCCACTCTTTTCAAATATCTGTTTTCTCAGAAATCCAAGAGGCATCAATCAACTTTTTAAGATTGACAGAACCAAGATATTCAAATAATTAATTTCCCCAAACTCCCTTGTCTTTGAAGCAGTTGTATGAATAGAATGTTCTTCTGTGATATTTTTGTCTTTCTAATCTCTGTCAGGTTCACTAAGTGAGAAAATACATCCACTGCCACCCCAAATTGAAGAACTACTAAAGTGAAAATCTAACAGCTGAGGGAGATTTTACTGGTTTTAATCCATTTGCCTAAGTACTTTGGTGAAATTCAATGTTATCTAGTAATGATAGAAATTATTTTGGTATGAGACATAATTTCATTTTGGAAAATAGGTACATGGTACTTCTAAGTTATAACTCAGTTATAACTGAGCTGTTATATCGAGAGGGCTAAGAATGAAAACCCTGACCAGTTAGTGTAGTGATCTCTTAAAATGTGCTATAATTTCTAACTGGAAAACCTATCCCAGCTTCCTGTTTAAACTTCCTTTCCAGTCAAGAGACCTCACTTGTTGCATATGCTGCTATTCTCGGCATCTTTCCTTGAGCATTACAGCACCCCTATTCATGCCACTGCCAGGTCTTGCAATGCCCTTTCTCTGTTTTCTCTTTAAGGTCCATCTCAGAGCCACACCCTCCCCTCTCTGTCTCTTTAATCAGAACGAGTTTCTCCTCCTCCTCTGCTTCTGTCGCACCTAACACTTAACATGCCTATTGCTGTAATGGTTACGTTACCGTTATTTGCTTATGTGGCCACCTGGCCTTTAAGTTCCATGTAGTCAGACCCATGTGCAATTCATCCATAGCGTTTAGCAAGATCAGGCATGCATTCAAGAAATGTTTGTTGAATAGAATTAGGGTATTTGGACAAACTGCACATACAAATTCCAGTTTGTTTGAGGGAAGACATTTTCTCAGAAGTTTCCTGATTTGAAATTTATACTGCCGTTTTCTGAGTATTCAGGTATATACATACAATAATTATAAGTCTATATTATATTGTATTATACTATATTATATTCTTTTTCTTCTCTTCTTGGTTGGAATCTACTTTGTGATAAAATGCCAAACTTTTTACTTTTCAACATTTGGGCCATGGTGGAAGATTTGATTAGGGACAAGAAGCTGGCTAAAAGGAAGTTTATAAATTTCCTAAAGACTTCATTTGTTATGAGTTTCAATTATTAGGGAATAATTGAGAAATAGTATAAAACTGCTGTTTATCCTGTAGTGGCGAAAAAGTCATGAATTAAATATTGAAATATCTACTGAATGGCTAGTTAGCAGGGAATTCTGGGAGAAGTTAAGATCAATATGGTAGGAGTTGGTTTAGATCATGTTACATATCCCTTAGTTTCATACTAGTTTGGACCTTGGGTGACAGAGCAGAAAACTTCCCTTAAAACAAGTAAGGCTCAATACACTTTTTACAGTGTCCTTGAAGAACTTAAAAAAGAAGGAATGCATTAAATTGACCTCTCACCATCCAAATTCCATATTTTTTTTGAGATGCTTACCAGGAAATGAGGAATACAGCCAATTTTTTTCAGTTTCTAAAGCTGGTAGATGAAATCACAGTTGATTCTTTTGACAATGTTTGAAAGGTTGTTTTTTTGTTTTTTTGTTTTCTCATTTGACATGCAGCAAGGACATATGGGCGAAGGAGAGGTAACATTATTGTTTCTAACTTTTGAATGTGTCAGTTGTATTTGGAGAGGACCCAAGTTTGCTCAGTTTCTAACCCTTGTTGGGAAGCGGGTAGGGGGAGTGAAACATAGCTGTGATCAATACATACTCTATGTGTTATAGTTAACATTATAGACATTCTAATTTGAAGGAGTCAGAATGGTAGGATTTGGGTTTGAATTGAAATAATTTCAAACTCACCTTATTTATATCTGAAGATTTGTTTCCCTTTTTTCCTTTGTGAAAGGAATTTCTTAGGAGAACATAAGAATCTTTAAAAAGGAAAATATAGTATGACTGGTCCCAAAATACCTGATTATATTGGAGGTTCAGTTATGCTTAAATAGCTTAAATCTGCTTTCAAAAATTTTTATTTATTTCTCTATTTATTACTGAGCATAATACTGCATTTTGTTTAAAATGAGGCTGACTAAATAGATGACTAATCCTATAAATTTCAAACATTGGTGGGGGGAAAGCTCTACACATTTTAGAGAATTTCAAAGAATCATTTCCTAAAGTGCCTGCCTGAATAAACTTTATTTTTTGCCTCCTGTACTATAGTTTTGCCTTTTTATAAGACAGTAAGTTAGACAGTCAAATAACGTAGCTTTAAAATATAAGTGACTTTTGAAGATCCAGAAATAACCTCCAATTTTAGAGTCACTTTTTATCTTCATTATATAACGCTTTTGAACTGTGGTTTTATAGGGTAAATTCATAACAAATATACTGTCAATTGTGTTTAATAATGAAAGTTGAAAGGAAGACAAGTGTGGTGACAAAAGGATATTGGAATGTTTCAGTAAAAGAAGAGCACTTAAGATATATTTCTGCAGAATCCATTAACGAATTCCTTATGTAGTATCTAGAAGTAAATTGGCAGCCTGAAAAGTGACAAAACAGTGCTTGAGAGATTCTACAGTTCTTTGTAGCTCTTTGCTTTGCTTATGATTTATACGTTCATAGTTTACTGACAGGTAAGTATGGGAAGAATATTAACCACATTGGCATCTCTGGTCTTTTCTGTTTTTATATTCTGAATGATAGTATTTTCTAACAGCAAACGTAATGACTAGTTTTTAGAATTAGACACTACCTGTACCAGCTGATAATTACTCAACTAAAAGAAAATTTTATCTTTAGCATGCCTAAAAATCTTAAATTCTGTAAGACTAGCCAACAAAATTGGATAACAGC
The DNA here is from genome assembly GCF_003031525.2 of Neophocaena asiaeorientalis asiaeorientalis. Taxonomy (NCBI): domain Eukaryota; kingdom Metazoa; phylum Chordata; class Mammalia; order Artiodactyla; family Phocoenidae; genus Neophocaena; species Neophocaena asiaeorientalis. Next base: position 1,702,327 of record NW_020173979.1, on the reverse strand, counting down.
ATCAAGTGGATTTTGATGGCATCCCATTAGTTAAGGTAAACTGAGTGCTCACTTTAAAAATCAACTTGTTCATTTTAGGGACATTCTTAGAGGAAATTGGGCAGGCTATATTGTATGATGTTTTGAAGAAATTTAAGTGATCTAGCATCTGATGGTCAAATTTAATCCTTAGTGTACATGTGCAGGTTGCCAGTGGCCATGGGGCCCTGCCAAGGTGGTGCAGTCTGCTGCCAACTGCTTTCAAAAGAGTGCTCTCTCCTATTGTACTTTCACCTCACTCAAGTTTCCAGATCCCAGTGGGATGGTTGAGCAGCCCTCTGTTGAACCATGTACTTTCTCCCTGACTCAATTGGGACCTTAAGGTGATGGAAATTCAAGAGCATGTCTGAGTGATTTGTTGTTCAGTGAGAAAAATAAAAGCAGCAGTTTTATTGGATCTGCTGTTTTCCTTGTTTCTTGTGTAAGATAATCAGTGGCAAGGAACATTTTCTGTTAGCTTTTTTTTTCCTGCTTTCTGTTCCAGGTCAGTCTTCACTGTTTCCAATGGAAGATGGATTCTTGGATGATGGCCGTGGGGATCAACCTCTTCATAGTGGCCTGGGTTCACCTCACTGCTTCACTCACCAGAATGGAGAAAGAGTAGAACGATATTCTCGCAAGGTGTTTGTGGGCGGATTACCTCCTGACATCGATGAAGGTATATTTAGAAAGAGCCGTTTATAGCATGGTGCCCAGACTGTGGCACATAGTAGGTAATGCATAGGAAATGGTTGCTGTTATTATAATAACAGTCTTATCTGGCTCCAGGTGTTCAGTTGTGATTGCATTGTTCTCTTGTCCTGTCTTCCTAACACAACATGTAAGGTTAGTTCACGGAAGGAAAGGGAGCAGGACTTTGGGAACCCGCTGAAGCAAGTGGCTGGACTAAATCAAAAAGAGTAAACATCACTGGGAAAACCTCTCAAGGATTCTGCTGTGGGCAAACACAGATGCTAACTGCATTTTTGTCTGTGTGTCCTTCCTTGGCCAAGTTCAGTTATTCATTTTCCTATTTTCTACCTTTTATGAGTGCTCTATAAATGTACAGTGAATTGTTTAAAAGTTTAAAATCTTAGAATAAGCCTGAACTTTTGAAAAATATAGCCTGGAGTCGTATCATTTTCTGAGTATTTTTTCACTTGTCAAATACTTACATGCTTTCTGAATGTTATACACTGTTCTTAGGGTTGTTTAAAGTAGTAAACAAGATAGAAAGCCCCTGCTCGCATAGAGTTGACATTCTAGCGGGGGAAGGGGGATAAAAAAATCTGTGAAAATATTAGAGAATAAGTACTGAAAAGAAAACAGGTTGATGTGATGTAGTGAAGTCTCAGAAGGGAGACTTGTGAGATTAGGTGGTTAAAGAAATCCTCTTTGAGGACATGATATTTGAGCTGAGACCTGAATAAGGAGCCAGTCATGCAAAAAGACATAGAGGACTATTGTCCAGAAGTATTTTATTCACCTGTGGGTCTAAGTGACCCTGACACAAATCAAAGTAGCGACCATACAGCAACCGTATATCCTTGCTTGCTCTTTGTTCCTAATCTATTTTGTCTTGGTTTCCTGAATGGAAATGGAAAGAAATGTTATGGAGGATAGAGGAGTTTTCTCTAAAAATCTATAAGGTCTAATAATGAGGTTTAATAACTTCCCATTTAGATTGAGATTAAACTTACTGAGCCACTACATTTTCCTTAAGATGATCAGTCTTTTGGAAGATTGAAACAAAAATGGCTTTAAAACAGCCAAAGACTGAAATAAACACAGGGTTTTTTTGTGTATGTGTGTCTATGATAAAATGTCCTGGAGGAAGCTGTGCTGAAATTTCAGGCCAGACCGGCTCAATCTCCGTTCTGTCGTCAGAAGGCATAGCTTCTGTTCAAAGAGTTCATCCTGGGTTGAACACCTCATCATGATGTTGTTCACTCCAGTAAGCTCCTGGCTGTGACCTTTTCTTTTCTCTAGCTGGAATCGTCACTTTCCTTAGCATTATGGGTTTCTAGGTTTTATGAGCCTTTAGAGGTCAAATCTTTAACACTCCTGAGCCCTGGATGGACTTCAGTGAGGAATTTATATGCTTATATACAGAAAGAGAAGACTGACTTTTATCTGACCTTGCTTGGGATAAGATCCTTCTCTGGCCTAGTTAGTCTGTATCTTTTAGGAAAATTACTAAGCAATCTTAAATGTATCGTTCCTAAAATTCTTAGAGGCACAGGTAAATTTGACCAATTTGGCAAAGGAGGTGGTTTAAACTGAGCAAAATTAATGGGAATTGTGTTAGTCATCTTACTTTATCCTCAAGACCATGTATGTTGATAAGTTGGTAGCAATTCAGGCAGGCAGCCCTTTCTATTAAAATGGGAAATACCTATTCCTGAAGAATAATGTGTTCTGCAGAAATGTGCACTAAGAATCACAGAGTTTATGGGGCAAAAGGGGCTGGAGGCAGATCACTTAGAACCTAATGAAGTTTGTACCAGAAGCACTAACAAAAAGAGAATTAGTACCTTGGAAATAACTTGGACAGTTCAGGCAAGCAGCTCAGTATGGTTAGAGGCTGCCTCGAGGAATATTGAAAATGCACAAAACCAATAGAGCAGAAATGCTGGCTTGCTAGCTTGGAGGCAATGCAGATGAAAGTGGACCTCTGAGCAGATGAGGAATGGAAACTCTCAGGAGATAAGAGCCCTGCAAGGTTGGGGGGACACCTCTCTGACCAGAGAGGCTTGGTTGCTGTGCTTTTTTTATTTTCTTATAATAGAGCTGAGGGGGCTTCTACCTGCACATCACACAAGCTGGGAGCTTTTTCCTTTCCTGCTGAAGGTTATGGTTCTCCCACTATGCTAGCTCATCTTGCTTAGGAAAGGTCATTTGTGAACCAGTATAATGTCTAGGTTACACTGACATCATTCCCCTATTTATCAATCTCACACGAGCTAAACGGTACCGTAGCAACAGGCATCATAGCTGTTCGAACAGACTGTTGTTTCACAATCTGGAGGAGATGAGAACAGTTCTTCCAGACTGAAATTTGAACGTGTTTCTCATCTCTCTTTTCTGTTCCTGCCCTACTCCCAGGTCTTATCTACATATGCTTACCTACTCTCTAGAAGTTCCCTGGAAATTTATTTTCCTATAGTCTACTCATTAGTTCTCCAAATATATAATATAGCATAACCGGTATCATTTACATTAATAGGAAAATATGATCAAGTCTTCCTTGTCCATCCCACGTGCCCTTCCTTTACCTTCTTCATAAGGCTCAGAGATATTGGTGTCCAAGGAAGATGGTTGGTGAGGGGGAAGAGGGTGCCAAGTGGAGGGCGTGTGTAGGTATACACATGGAGGGGCCTGCTCAGAGGCCTTGGCAGCAGTGTGCATGGTGCCCAATAAATGAGGGCAATAAGGGCTAGGGTGCAGAGGTGGAAGGTAGAGGAGACAGCCAGGGCAGCTAGCTGAAAGATGGGTTACGTTGAGCAAGGAAGCCAACATATTGAGGATAATGAGAACTTGGTTTCTCATAGCGAGAAGGGAATTTACAAACATGGGAAGGGGGGAAGGCTAGAGAAAAACATGGGACGTTGGAGTGGACTTGCAATTACCAGTATGAACTCATTTTTATAAAGGTACACCGATACAGAAACAGTTGTAAATATCTGTGTGTATATTCATATATTTCCTAGCTTGGTCCTCTGAGAAGAATTAGAAATAATAAATATCCACTAGCAGTGACTATATGGAATACCCAAATCTCAGTTTCTGAATATCTTTTGTCACTGAAAGGAATGAGGATTTCTTGGGGTGTGGGGGGAGAAACGGCTAATTCTAAGGGTAGGGCAGAGAAAGAACAAGATGAAAGCCTGGAGTATCTTCTTGGGCCAGGAAGTATGGAAGCCCTTGAAGGATGATGGGGGGATAGGCCAAAAGGACATAGGAACCCCCACTGGCCAAATCAGGGACAATTTTGAAGACAGATTGAACATCAAAATAAATGAGGAGAGAATCAGATTACAACCCATTGAATAAAATAGGTCCATACTGATATAAATAAATACATGACTAAATAAATGGGGGAGAAGGGAAAACTCTTCCTTATTGTATAATACTAACTAGTAAATGTAGAAGGATTGATAGAAATAGGTAATCAGCATTTGGCAGTAATCATTGTGGTAGTTGATATAGGTAGGAGTCTTCAGTGGATGCCAAGTCTAATGAGGGAACAGGATATTAATGGATAGCACAATATTCCCCCACAAAATACTAATCAGATTCAAAGGGGAAAATGGTTTCTTTTTGGTGGAGAAACCAGGCAGGTATCAATTTGACTAGCTGAACAAGATTAACATACCTAGTGAAAGGACAGGATGACATAGCATCATTATGGTGGTTTTCCTGTTTGGAATGCATAGGTCATGAAGAAACAGTACCGACCCAGGTTGAGAGCCATCCTGCAGAATGAATGGTCTGTATATTTTAAAGCTACTAAGCATGTAAAAGACAGGAAAGAATGAGGAACTATTGTAAACTGAAAAAGACTGATGACCTGGGACATGACATCTAAGTGTAGCATGGTTCTGGATAGGATTCTGGATCAGAAAGGAAAAAAGAGATATATTGTGATAGTTTAAAATTGGGATGGAGTCTGTTGATTTCCTGATTGGAAGCGGCGTTGTTTGGTGGTACATAAGGGAGTGACCTTGCTTTGAGCAGGTACCAGTAGTTGTGTTTGGGGGTAATAGAGCGTCATGTCAGAAAAAGATGATAGATAGATAGATAGATAGATAGATAGATAGGTGTAGATAGATAGATAGATTCGTGCATAGATAGAAGGGGAAGAGGCGGAAGACAAACGCACAAAATGTTAACAGTAAGGGGAATCCAGATGAAGGAGATGTGGGAGGTCGTGGTGTACTATTCTTGTAAATAGTAGATTGGAAACTTTTTTTCTAAACTATTTCCCAAAAATGAACATAAAAATATTTAAATCTACTTTTTTGGTTTGTTGTTCATTAGATGAGATCACAGCTAGTTTTCGTCGCTTTGGCCCTTTGATTGTGGATTGGCCTCATAAAGCAGAGAGCAAATCATATTTTCCTCCTAAAGGTAATTTTCAATATTCAATGTACATGCATAGTTTATCCTTGTGTTCTTTTTATAAATGTTTACCTTCACTGTACAATTTTTCATTGTTAAACTTACATTTTCCCAAATATGTCTTTAAAATTTGTATTTAGTATGTACTTTCAATTCAGATTTAATTTTACTCTAAAAGAGGTTTCAAGATAATACCAAACTGAACTTTATGTTGATATTATCAGATTTAGGGTGAGATTTAACTTTTAGGGGTTTCTGTTTGTTTTCATTTTTTCCTACACCTTTTCCCTTCCTTAGTTTTGTGCTTCCTTTCCCTCGAAGAATTATTTTAAAAATAGGAAAAATATAAGCCTTTCAAAATTTTTTTTATTAGGCTATGCATTCCTGCTATTTCAAGATGAAAGCTCTGTTCAGGCTCTCATTGATGCATGTATTGAAGAAGATGGAAAACTCTACCTTTGTGTATCAAGTCCCACTATCAAAGACAAGCCAGTAAGTGCAGTCTAGCATGAAAATAGCTTCTCATTTTTGCCTCTATTTGTTAGCTCTGAAAAACTCACAGACATCTTAATGTATCTGTTAATTGACACGTTTTAAGTAGAATCGAAATGAAAAAGTTTTGTTTTTGTCAGGTTCCTAACATTGACATTCTGTATATTTGTGCCCATTATTTTGACATTGAATTTTTGGTTAGTTAAAATATTGGTGAATCTTTCTATTAAAAGACTTCACCTGGAAATGCATTTGGTAGATATAAAGTAGCTGAATTTCCTCTGAATGACAGAACTCAAATCACAAATAGATCTGTCTTTCTCCTCTCTTTGATCAAGATTTTACCCAATACTGTCCTAAACTTTTTGCATATGGTACTCACCAGGTAAAATGAATTATGTATATACATAAATGTACATTGCATATTGTTTCTTTTTGAAGAAGTTTTTCTTTATTATAAAATTTAGTCTTTAGGAATAGTAGCAGCTAGCCTGTTTTGACAAATCTGGCAAACCAACAATCTGGTATCGCTCAGCCAGTACCTAGTGATGGGGTCCAGTTCAGGATGGAGGTGCCAGCGGGCTCAGCTCAAACAGTGATTTGTGGAGCTCCTCTTAGTGTCTTAGGGTTGTCCCAGAATTCTTATGTGGCTAGACTCTATTTGACTTGCTTGTTCCCTGCCAGTCCCTAAATTTAGGTATTTAAATTTGGGACCTTCTGGCCTTGGGACTTAGTTTGGTGTACCTGTTGGGAATACCCCACTATCGACCCCTTAGCCTTTGGTGTGGGCATCGGTAACAGTTTATACACGCAAACAATTGAATTGAGGTACTTGATCCTTGGTTGTTGTAATGGACACACTGAAGTGTTTTATCATAAAAAGCTTACTGCAGATATCATCAATATTTTTATTTTGAAATGCTTTTTGAAACAATGTAACAGATGTGTTAGTATCAGGGGTAGTTTGCATTTCCTGGACATAGGATTGGACACACAGTCCTAGTTCACATAGCACTGAATACTAATCAACATCCAGTACCGTGCTAAATTTAAATTATATGGCTACTGGGGTGCTGCGTAGGAGAGGGGCCCAAATAAGCTGTAAAATAGTTAATTAACTTACAGATAATTAAGGGCATGTTAGTGTTAAGTGATTTGGGTTATAATAGGCAACTAAATTGAACTTTCCACCTTGGTTAGTTTACTCTTAAATGTGAAATGAAAGGTTGGAATATGCTACTTGTAAGTCTTTTCTAGTTTTCCAGTTTTATTGATTTGTAATGACATGGATTATTGCTTTTAAAAGTAAAATACTCTGCACTAATTTTAAACTTCCTTTCTCCATAAATTGTCTGTGTTGAGAATGAGACATTCTGGTTTGCACACTCTCTAGGTACAGATTCGGCCTTGGAATCTCAGTGACAGTGACTTTGTGATGGATGGTTCACAGCCTCTTGACCCACGAAAAACTATATTTGTTGGTGGTGTTCCCCGACCTTTGCGAGCTGGTATGATTAAACAAAGAAACAAACAAACAAAAAACCCTATTTATCCGTTAGCATAAGAAATATACAGATTTTTCAGGATAAATTCTCCATAAGCATTTGAGTTCATGTCTAGGAGTGAGAGTTCTGGAATCCAAGTGTCTGGGCTTGAATTCATGTGCTCTGCTTCCAGTTAACAGCTGAGTAACCCTGCTCAAATTAATTTCTCTAATTCTCAATTTCCTCATCTGTCAAGTGGAGTTATAAGTATGTCCTTTATGGAGAGTTGTTTTGAGGATTAAATGAGATTGTGGATGCCTAGTGCTCAGTGCACGGTCTCGTAATGCCAGTGCTCATCACTCTTATCATCATCTGAGAGACAAAAACCCTTCAGGCATGGGTTAGGTATCGAGGTGTTTGCTGTTTGCTTTCCACGTCCCCATGTACTCGACAGCTGCTTACTGAGCTCTGAAATACAGCAGGGTTCTTAGCAGTGCATTGTGTTTTCAGAGCAGTGCTTACAGAAGAAATTTCATCCCCAACTTCAAGTAACTTGAGGTTTAATAGTATAAGTGAGATAAAGAACATAAAATGAACATGAATGCAGTTTCAAAATTGTAACATTTCATGGAGAAGAAGATGCATTTATTACTTCAAGTTTCTTTTTTTTTTTTATTGATTATTTTTTATTTATTTTTGACCGCGTTGGGTCTTTGTTGCTACGTGCGGGCTTTCTCTAGTTGCAGCGAGGGGGGCTACTCTTCACTGTGGTGCACGGGCTTCTCACTGTGGTGGCTTTTCTTGTTGTGGAGCACGGGCTCTAGGCGCACGGACTTCAGCAGTTGTGGTACGCAGGCTTGGTAGTTGTGGCATGCGGGCTCTAGAGCGCGGGCTCAGTAGTTGTGGTGCACGGGCTTAGTTGCTCCGCGGCATGTGGGATCTTCCAGGACCAGGGCTCGAACCCGTGTCCCCTGCATTGGCAGGCGGATTCTTAACCACTGCGCCACCAGGGAAGCACTACTTCAAGCTTCTATGTGAAAAATTGGCAAATAGCTACACGGTAAGGAAAGGTAAAAAGGATTTTGTTGGAAATATGCTCAAAGGACCCCCAAAGAGCCTGCCAATCAGCTTTCTCGTGTTCAGATGATCATTTATATTAAGCAGTACATCGTTAACTGGTAAATATATGGTGCATCGTGGCGTAGAGCAGATAGACCGGGGTGCCAAGTGCAGCACAATCACTTAACTACCCATGACTTTGCACAGATCAATCATCCTCTCTGTGCCTCAGTTTCCCCAGAAAATGACTACCTACTTCATAGGGTTGTTGTGTAGATTAAAAGTGAACACATGTGAAATACTCAGCAGAGTCCCTGCCCTTAGTTACAGTAGGTTAAAGATGAACACATGTACAACTGGTTATAATAACTAGTTTCATTTTAATAATTATTGTAATGACAGGCAGATGAACTGCTTTTGATGTAAGAGCCAGATGAATTTTCCTGATTTCAAATGTCCCGTTTGCTCCTTCCGTATGTAGTGGAGCTTGCCATGATAATGGACCGGCTGTATGGAGGCGTGTGCTATGCTGGGATTGATACCGACCCTGAGCTGAAATACCCAAAAGGAGCTGGGCGAGTCGCATTCTCTAATCAACAGAGTTACATAGCTGCTATCAGTGCCCGCTTCGTGCAGCTGCAGCATGGAGAGATAGATAAACGGGTAAGTCCTGGACTACATTCTGGCAAGTTCTAGAAATGGCCGTCCAGGTCATCACCAAGCTTGGAGTGGGGAAATTTTATGTGACAGTAAATTGACAGCTGATGGTTATTCCCGTAGGACCCATTAGATGCATGCTCTGGGATACATCTAAGAGTTTCATATGAGTTTCTTCTGTCTCTTAGTTTTCTGAATAGCCTAACCAGAACATTACAGTCACTTTGCTTGAGTCCATTTAATCTTTCCTAAGGTGTCCCCTCCATCCATTCACTTATTCAGTTAGTCATTCAGTGCATATTTACCGAATCCTTTGTACTATGTTATATCAACTATACAAACATGAACACCCTTGAGATCTCCTCACGGTTTTTTTTTTAAACCTGGGATATCAAAAATACCTCAGCAAGCCCTATTTTCCTATGTAACAAATGATTGAGTAAATTCATTTCTAGGACGGCATGTATAAGAAATATTTCATTGTAACAGATTGAGTAGAAGAACTCAGCATCCTTTCATCTGTAACCTGTTTTACTGCCTGAAATTAGGTAGTAGTTCATTAGCATTATTTTCACACTTTATATCCCTCTTTGTTGTGTTTATCCTCTGAATCAAAAGGCTGGGAAAAAACCCTCAAAGTTAACGCTTCTGTTTTTTAATGTACTGTATTTGAGACTGTGTGTTCCAGTATATGTCTTTTTTCTTTGCGTTCACGAATTTCTTATCTTTGTGTTTCATGCATTCAACAAACATTTTAGTGCCTAGGGCAAGAAGTCCCTGTCCTCATGGATTTATGTTCTGGTGGATGGAACTCTATCCTACGCCAGTACTACTCAAAATACGGCTTGTGAACCGACTGCCAGTTGGTAAATGGTTTGTTAGGAGTTAGTGGTGAGATAGGAATTTATACCAGAATGTGGATCTGCTGCATTAATAAGCACAGTGTTTATAGTTCAGTTGAGATTTTTTTCATAGAAAGACCTTCTTGATGAAGAAAGCAGTGTATTGATTTACATTCTGGTGTCAGCTCCTCATTTCATGGCAGACTGGCACTTTCATTAGGGCTGACTTAGGTATCCAACACTCCAAGGCATTGTGCTCAGAACAGTCTTTGTTGATTGACTGTATTGTGCCTTTCTCAGTTCAGTACCGTAGAAACTATCAAGTCACTAGTGGTTTACGCTTACTGCTTATGTTGCATTTCATGTATAGTCCACATCGGTGGCAGCTGAAACTTTCCCATGGTAGTGGTCATCATACTGTGAATATATTAAGGAGAAAGGTATACGTTCTACTGTAAACATGGAGGAGGGGGGCAGGATTAGTTGCAGTATATGTTAACATGCCTCCTTGTTTTTTATTCACACTAAAAAATATGTACATCTGAGTAAACGGACACTCCCACCTCATCGCTTCATTCCATCATCGGTTTCAGAGTTGTAACAAGGTTAGCCATTAGAAATTCAGACGTAATTTGTTTTCCTCTACGATCCAGTTCTTTGACCAGTGTTCCTGCCGTTCTGTAGATGTTATGGAATGGCCTCGGGGCCAGAAGCCTAACCCTCTGATTACGTCTGCTCTTCCTGCCTTCCATATCATTCTTCTCTTTTTGTTCACAGCTAACCTTGTTCAGGATTCCTTGTCAGAAGTGGATGGCACCAGTGGTAGTCATAGCCTGGTAGAAGGGAGTTTCAATCATGAGTCTCTCCAAGACTAAAAATAACCAACTCTTTTCCCACTGGAGAATTAATAGCCAGGTTATTTTTAATGCTTGAGAGGCTCAAATGACATTGGCCTATTGAACGCTGGAACAGACCCAGTTTTACAAATTCACCTCTGACTTTTAGACTGAAGTAAACCGTTCTTCCTGACAAAGAACAAAGCAAGGTTTTAGATTATGAGTACTATGGCTGCATCTTGTTTTCCTGGAGTTCGAGGTTTGTGATTATAACCCAAGATGTGTACACTGTAAATAGAAACCATGACCCAAACCTTATTACAGCTCAGAGGCTTGTGATGCAGAAGTCAGGCAGCTTCCCTCTGATTTGTGCATTGAAGTGCTATTTTGTGGCACTGGGAATCTCTCAGTTGGTCTTGTGTAAATTATAATTCCACATATGACAAGAATCCAGATCCGCTAATTAAAGTGACGGTTTGTGTCTATGAAAACTCTCCTGTGGGTTTAACCTCATAATGTTCTTAAACGTTAAGTTGGCTTCACTCTTAACTTTCTGCTGGGATCTTGCTTTTCATTTGAAAACTTTATTTAATAAGACAAAAATGTAAAACAATGGGCATCAAAGCCTTACCAGTTTCTTAAACGATGATAGCTAATTTCAGTAGAAGAAGTATTGACCCTTCCTTTGGGGTACCGTGGCACAGACTCATTCAGACAGTGGATGGAAATGTACATACACGGTATAAGAGTTGCCTGGTCCATTCACTGAGAAGTGTAAACACCCTTGTTTTATTTTTGATTGCAGGTGGAAGTTAAGCCATATGTCTTGGACGATCAGCTGTGTGATGAATGTCAGGGGGCCCGTTGTGGGGGAAAATTTGCTCCATTTTTCTGTGCTAATGTTACCTGTCTGCAGTATTACTGTGAATATTGCTGGGCTGCTATTCATTCTCGCGCTGGCAGGGAATTCCACAAGCCCCTGGTGAAGGAAGGCGGTGACCGTCCTCGACATATTTCATTCCGCTGGAACTAAAGGATAACTACAGTGCTCATTTTCAGGCCTCAGAATAAGTGCACTCTTCTGTTAATTCTGCCCCTCCCTCAACCTCTTCATGCTGGCATGTCCTTTTGTGCAGTCTGTAACTTAACAATAAGTCTAGTGGAAAGAATGACCTATAATATAGGCGTTTTGTAGATTCTCGTGTCACTGAAAACAGTATGTATGAACTCCTTTTTCGTATTGCCATCATGTTGCATGGAAGTTTCATTCTCTTGTTTTGCTGGAGACCAAGAGGATCCAAACTTCCCGCAACATTTTCTTAGAGGAGAGAGAGAAATATTAAAAGAGAAATGAAACAATAGAGTATTTTGGGTTTTTAATTAAATTATTGTTAATAATGTAACAGATAAGAATACTTTTATTAAAATAACCACATAACAATAACACTATCAATCTCTCCTGACGCGGGGTTTCCCCCAGGGAAGTGCTTTTGCCTTTCTCTTTCTTTTCTTTCATATTTTTTGCCTCTCTCTTTGTTTCCGTCCCCTTTTTATTCTTTTAACAGCAATGGAAGAAGTTAACAATTATTAACAGGAGAGAGCGTGTTAAAGCAAACACAAATGCATGAGCAAGATTGAAGCAGCCTTATAACTAATTTTAAGGGTTTAGAGGCGGAATGTGATTTCATTATGCCGCAAAGTTACTACCGCATCAGAAAAAAAAAAAAATAGTAAAGTAGGCAGAGCTAGGTTTATTTTCTTTTAAACAGGTTTTTAAATTTAGAATATAAAAATTGGGTACATTTACTTCTGAGGGGAGTGCACTTATTTATTTTTAAACTTTTACTTATCTGGTCACAGCCCCAGGAAACCTACCAAAGCTAGAGTTAATGACAACTGGTGGGAAAACTAGCATTTCCTCTCCTAAAGAACAAATATATAAATTTTATTTTTGATGTTATATATAAACTCTATATCCTAATTTACTAACACTCATCAGGTGTCAGCCTTTGCTCTCCATTTTGACGTTAAAAAAAAAACAAACAGATCTAGAGATACCTCAAGGATATCATTTTTGATTTTGTGTTAGACTACCGTGTGTAGCCAAAACTGGAAGACAAAACCAATATTCAAATTGGCTGCTGATTGGCTTACTTTTAGATTTAAAGTTACTTTGGGTATCCTGTAATTTAGTTGTAACATAGAAAATGAAAAAAAAAAGTTTAAAAAACGTTAAGTAGTTGCAAAGTGTTTTTGCACTGTTGAACTAAGTAACTGTGTAAATCTGTGCAAAGGTACGTATGTTTATCTTACTCTTCCTATAAAATAAAATAACATTACAGTTTCAGAACTTAGCATGGGACATAGTCAGTGTTTGAAGTGCCAACTTCATCAAGTAATGCATGCTTTATTATAAATAAAACTAGCTTTTGAAAGGCGTTATGATGTGTTGAACAGTATGCTTCAGGGGTAAATTGAAAATAGTCTCTTGAAGCCCTGGTCATGGAAGTAACTTTTATTTTTATGGACATTCTCTTACGAAATGCCCTATCCACCATGAAAAGGATTATCATCAGTGTGCAAAACATTAAAAAACAAAAAAAATCTGATGGCAATCTTGCTAGTTGTGCTACCTAACAGTACCATCTTGGATCCTTCAAAACCAAAGACTTGCCCCAGGAGTGCGGTGGAACCACCTGGCTGATGACCCCTACTGATCTGGAAAAGCAGTCCTTTATTTTTCATCCAGGCTTTAATGAACTATATACCTGTTAAGTTCCAAAGGTCAAAATGGAGGCATTTGCTGTCTATTAGATACAGAAAGGGAGCTGCTTTTAAAGAATCCCCTGCAAATATTGAAAGCGGTCATGTGAACGGAGGGTGCTCTTGCGTAGCTGGTCAGGGACTTTTTTTTCTTTTCTCCTGAACGACATAATTCTAATTGGAATGTTCATTTGCCTCTTTTTATTCTTTTCAGTGCTTGTAGGTGGCTTGGGGTGTGCTATCGTGCTGTTCCTACTCAGTAAACAGGTGTGATGAGCTAACAAGAAATAAGAACTCGCTTTGAATAATAATGTTTCCCTTTGTACATGACCTGCTGAATTTCGGTACAGTGTTTTTGTAGCTAACTTATTTTGTCATGCACATAATGTATATTTGTTACGCACTACTTTTGTATATCTTGTTTTTCCAACAGTGAACATTTTTAGGCACACTTTTCACTGACGGGATATCTCTTTATGCAATACCTCAATTTTTCATATTGCAAAGAGTAGCTTTTTGTACTTTTATTACTGAGAGATCTTCATATACTTCATTTTTTAATATAAATAATTTTAATAAATTTTATTTTCTTATATTCTGCTTTTTATACATTTCAGTGCTCTGCATACATTTTAAATTATGAATGTTCTGCACTGGCAATGCTATTTTAGAGTCTGCAGAGAAGAGAAAGCATGTTGCTTAAACATCCTTCCCCAGCACCAGCTATTGGTGCACCTATAATTTAAGAAATAGTCTATGTAAAGTCACAAATTAATGAAAAAAAATTCGCATGAAAATGACAGATAACACTGTAGTTCCTTAAAAAAAAAAACTAAATGCATAAGCATAGGGTAGAAATTTACAATAACAAAATTGTCTACAGCTTCTTACTAAGTTTTTAAAATTATTCATAACGCAGACATTTTTGGTGAATGTTTAGCCATTTTTAATATTAATAAATTGGTGTTAAGTGTTTGATTCAGAGATGTCTGCTCTTTTAAATTATATATAAAGAAAAAAAAAATAGCCTGCCGTGGGACAGGTGCGTAATGTTAGTATGCATGACTAATGTAAGAAATTGTTACTCTACTAAGATTTACTTGTGATTGTGTGACAAGCGTGTTTACAGATTATTTGGTTACACTTCAATTTACAGGGCATAAACAATTATTATCTATTACTCTGGACTTTATCGATTACGTGTCCTTCAGATTACATGGGATTGTAGTTGGGAGTTACCATGTAACTCAAAACATAATTAACATGTAATTAGTTTACAGATTTTAGGGTATCACTTCAATGTACCAAGCATGTAGTTCTAGCGCACTAGCATGGCACCAGCCATGTACTTACAATGTAGTTACAGAGTAATTACATGGTTATTTTTGCAATGTAAAATAAAGTGTTTCTGATTATTTTCTATGTAAAGGAACCCTCTCCCTTCCCCTTCTGGTCCCCAAGCTTCGGTAAAATATATATACTTCTCCATACACAGACCTCTGCAGAATGCAAAATAAAACTTGCAGTGAATGAATTTAGCATTTTATGAGAGTGCTGTTGGAAAGACTTGATAATTCACCCTTTTTGTTTTGAAGAGTTGAATCTTCTGTTAAAAGGTGATTTAAAACTTGAATGTGATGAATTGTGGCAAGTTAACTTCAAGTTATGTGCAATACTTATTTCAAACTTTTGAAAGATCTTTGCAGTGTAATTCTTTGTTTTTAATTACAGACATTTAAAAATGTCATTTTCTACTGTTAAGAGTAATCCTCTTTCTTGCTGGTGTTTCTAAAGAAAAGAATCAGAACTCAATCTTTCTACTAATGTAAATTTGAGATTATTTTTAAAAATGGAATAAAAGAGGTTTTGGTCATTTGCTTTATTTTATTATCTTATTTTAAAGCTACTGTGATTGATAGCATTGTAAGAATTGGGACAATATTGTATTCAACTGTTTTATTTTTTATATTTTTAAAATTTAAAGTATAATTAGTTTTTATAATTTTCATCAGATTTTTGTTATATTTTTTGGAAGTGAAACTTTTAGCAAGTGGGTGTCTAGTTTTTACTAATCCCTAATTTTTTTTTCCAGTGTATTGCTCATATTATCAGAAGGAAAAGTTATTTAAGTATGTCAGTTAATTGTACTACTTGGCTGAATTTCCATATAGTTTTTACTGTGTATGGGGAGGTTGTAGTATTTATTATAGCATTTTAAATAAGGGTAATTCATTTTTTATTAAAGTCATTTTCACGTTAAGTTCCTATTTTTGTATGTTCTACTCTTAAGTTATATAACACAGTTCCTTTTTTAAAAGAGTTCATTTGTTGAAGTGCTAGTGGAAAATTAATGTTATTAAATAGTTTGCAAATGACTATTTATACCAGTATGCATATAATTTTTAAATATTTGTAATGTGAGATGTTGAATGAATAAAACTTTTAACTCAGCTTTCTTTTAATATACTTATTTATTTTCAACGTAAGTAGATTACGCTTCCGTGGTTGGGGATATAACATTTAAAAATATGAGGAATGTACTCTTTGGCCAAAGCAGAAGAAACTGAAATGAAAAGATGTCCGCTCATATAAGTACTCCTGGCAAGTGTGCCTTGCTTATGTAAACCCATAAATGTCTGTGGTGGTCGTCTTTGGCCTGCACTGTTAGTTCACACGCTGCCCTGCAGAGGTCTTTTCATTTGTAGCCTTCAGCATGTGTGTGAGGCCTAAGCCCAGGATCCGAGCGTTCAGTCATCTGCTTTAAGGCCGAATGTCCAACGAAAGTAAGGGAACACATGTTTACTTAATAGGGAAGGTCAGTGTTTGAGAGGTTTAGTTTTGGGTCTTTGTCGGTGAAGAACCTTGATTTCTGGCCACTCTAACAAGAGGATCTGGGTTGTTAACAAGTCTCTCCGGAATTTTAACCACCCAGTTCCTCCCTAGATCCTGACATCACAGGATGTGGCCTCTGGGATTAAAATCAGTAGAGCATGTGAATGGAAAGTATTATCTTTGGGTTGGTCCATAAATCCTGTGGACTACTGAATACTGTGATGTGTTAGTCATTTGTATTTTAGAGTGCATTTCCAAGCTTTTAAGGGTTCATTATAGCATAAAACATAACACTGAATATATCCTGATTTGTCGAATTTAATTTCTGCTGTTTCTTACCTTGGGTATTGTATTCCTAAGACTAGAAGAAGGAGTTCTTGTCCTGAGGCAAACGGACTCTGGAGGTCTTTTTGCTTCTAAGTTGTCTAAATATTCCCAATATACAACTCTTCCAACGGGTAGGGGTTTCTGAGAGTTTAGGCTGAGCCAGCAGTGCATAGGACCCCCCGGGAGTACTAGGTCACAGAAGCTTTGGCTGGCAGTAGCCAAAACTTAAGTTCAGAGTTCAGTGAAGGGCCCCTGAGAAAGCCCCAAGGACGTAGGAGATGTGGGTGACATTTGGTTGCCACCTCTGCTGTATCCCTGGGCATGCTGGCATGGTTTCAGCACTATAGGAGGAGGGGGGGGGTGGAAACAACACGAGTAGATTTAGTTTCTTTATTTGAGGAAATATTTATTTTAGGCAAGTGATATATCAACTATAAGTGATGTAACAATGGTATCTTGAAATAATATGTAGGTGTAGTACTTCTGGTGTCTTAAGTCATGGAATGGTGAATCTGGAAAGGTGGTGTGAGGTTATAAGGGCTGCATTTTCTTATTTTATTCACTGGTAGCTTACCTAAACCCACCCAACAAGGAAAGCTCTTTACTCCATTCTTAACGGTCCTTAACAATGAAGTTATTTCATAACTTCTTTTGGTAATGGGTTTGTATTCATACACAGTTCAGAAGGAAAATAAGTTTTTTTTTTTTTTTTTAAGTTTGAGAAATACTTAAAGTCAGAGAAAGAAAGTCCTTGGGAAAATAAGTTCCTGATCTTAAAAATTAAGGAACATTGAAGGTGTCAATGAAGTGAGTCAAACACATTGAAAGGGTCATTATTTTTCTGAAGTACGTAATGACAGAATAATAAACAAGAAACTCTTAATATTTGTTTCCCAGATTCTCATCTTCAGAGCATTAAGATAGTCCTTACCACGAGAAAAGGACAAAAAAAATAAAAAGTTCTGTCATTAAATTAGCATTGAAAATAAAGCATCCTGTTTCTTGGAAAATAGGCAATTGACTTATTAAGGCTTTGAGAAGTTCTACAGTGAAGAAACCTATTTGCTTTGTTTCAAGCATTTTCCCCCTGAGCTGCTTTGACCGTAGACTCTGTTTCCAGGTAATGCAGGATCCCATGGCACATACTTTGGGTGCACTGCTCTACTTGGTAGTATGTTTGCTGACGTCAGCCTTAGAACCCCACTTTGGACTGTATTCTGCAAGGGCTCCTGTTCCTGCCCCGCCTGAGTCATATCCTTGGCTGTTGCCATGGTCTGCATTGAACTTGGGTTCGACATACTCGCCTAGCCTCTGACCCCTGTCCCATTTCCAGTTCACCTCCTTTCTTCCCTCTTCCCTCTGATCCCACCCCAGGAGAAAAAGAGGAGTTTACTCTGCAGCAGGAACTTATCACCTTGCAATGCTATTTTGATTATGCTCCTCGCTGACTCTGATCGGCCCTTATTGCTCACGAGTGCCACAAATACCACGTCACCCAGGCAACCTGTACTCTGAATCTGTGGTGCACCGTCTACCTTTCTGATAGCGCATATCATCATTTCCCTCCATCAGAAATTTCCTTTGCCAACCTCCCCCAGCACACACCCCACACCCCATGCTCTGAGAATAGGGACCACAGGCTTCAAATACACTTAAGAATTCAGAAAACGAATATTTCTACCCTACTATGAGCCCCTTATCTAGCAGTACCCATTCGGTCTCTTTTATTAGAGAACGTTTTGTTTTGGCTTGCCTGAGTCTTGGTGGTGTATCTTTCTGAGTCTTGTTGGAATCTTTTTCTAGTCAAATTGGGTGTCATTGTTTTGTCTGACTGTGATTCACTGTGGTGACCAGGGTTGGCAAAGTACAGTTTGTTTCAAGGAAATTAAAAATGAACAGCAGCGTCAAAATCCAACGTGTGCCCAAACCCGCAGTGTTTGCTGTTGCGGATAATGTGATTAAACGTCGGTAAAAACCTGCTTGTGGGTAAGTGGGAGGCGGAGGGTGGTGAATCAGTGAATACAATGGCAGAAGCTCAGCCTGCACTTTCTTCACCTTTTCACTGCAGTTCTATTTCAGTAAGCAGGGCTTTGACACCATCAAAATGTCACTGCGATCAAAGCAGATGCCACCATTTTAAAAGAGACTATTTTCAACGCTTCTCTGACCCTACTCCCAACACCAAAAGAGAGAAGAACCAAACATAGCCAGGAAGGATCCCCACTAAACACAAGAGGGCATTTAAAACTTGTTAGCAGGAAGGGAACTGGCAGTAACATAAGTCTATGAAACCGTAAAAGGTTTTAGACAGAATCCAGGAAGGACCTGAGCCTTCTTGTTTGAACGAATGGAGGCATAATTCACTTCTCATATTGGAGGGAAAAGACAAGTGGCCCCTTGCGTGTTGAACTGTGTGGGGTTGGGGAGGGGATGTGGAATGGCTTCATGACCGTGAGGATGATCGATGGTTTGGTTCTGGAAGAGGAAGCTAGTGACTGCTGATTGACTGTGGTGCATCAGGCACTTACGTACTTTGGCAGGTTAACCCCCATCCCCCCCCTCCCGCCGTGAGGCACTGAACAGAATACAGAACTGTGTCCTGTCCCAGAGCAGTTGGGTGACCTGGAAGCTTACACAGCTAGTATGTGGTGAAGCCTGGACTCCAATCCCCACCTGCCACATCCCTTCTTCCTCTATAAACCTCACTGCCCCTGGAATAGCAATGGACGGGATTTTTTTTTTTTTTAAGTTAGGTTTGTTTTCAAAACAAAAAATGTCATTCCTAAACCTAATCCAGGTGCAACCTCTCGTATTTGAAAGTATAGAGAGGGGGTGATGAAGCAGTTCACTAGAGAGAAGGTGAGTTTTGATTGGAGTCCACACATGAGGTCACTTGCTCCCCCAAGAACTGGTTCTTGGTTAAAGGACTTTGCTCAAGGTCACATAGGTGGGTAGGGGAGGCCAGGTAAGGAGGCCAAAGCTCTTCCATCTGTGAGGCCAAAGGGGGCTCCTGTTTACCTCTACAATTCTTGTCTGCCCCACTGGCCTCCCTTAAATGTGTGTATGTGGTTCAGCAGCCAGACTGGGGTGTACGTTTCCAGGAGTAGGGGCAAGGGAGTTGAAATGTCATTTCTATCCACTTCAAGGGACTACAGCCTCCTGAGCGCATATCCTTTCTCTTTGACTCCACCACCAGGAAAAGACACGTATCAGTTTGGGGGGGCAGGAAACAAGGAAAAAGGAAGGGTCTTTTCTCTAGTACTGTGAACCCCCAGATCCCAGAAACACAAGCAGCTCTGGGAGTGAGAATAATAATCATGATAACGATAATATCTACTAGCATTGATGGAGTGCTCACCAGGTGCAGGCATCGTGCCCCTCTGCCTCTGCCCACAGTCCTATGAGGCAGGTACTGTTAGCATGCTCCTTTTAAACATGGTCAAGATTTAGAAAGGTTAGCCAGTTTTCAAAATCAGGGTTCACACCTAGGTGCTGTTTCTCCTCACCCCTTGTAAGTTTCCAACAGGAAAGAAATTTTCGTAAAATTTTGTTCCCCGTCCTGCATTGACTAAGAAATCACCAAGACGTTATACCGAAAGGATACATACCATTTTAGAAACCCATCAAAAAATTATTTTCCTTTATTTTGTTTGACAAGGATGTCTTTAACGATGAGGTGATGGCTATTCTTTGTGGTTGTTATGTTGTCCGCTAAGTTGTCGGGTGACGAGGAAGTGGTCCAACTAATCATCATCACGTGGGGGCCAAGGAAGGATCTCTAGTTAGCTGGATGGATGGATGGGCAGACGGTTGGATGAACGGATGGAGAATGGATGGTTACGTGGATAGGTAGGTAGGTAAGTAGGCAGACAGACAAGACAGATAGATACAGATAAGGTATACATGTATACAGCTATACATCAGATTTTCTTTGAGATTCAAGGAAAATCCCACCAAAGAGAAAGGGTTTTACTTCCTTCTGTAGAACTATAATTGAGCAACACGTTCTATATAGAAATCAAGCCTCCTCATGAATCTCATCCTTTGAGACTCTGCACCATCTCTGTAATCAGAACAAAAATAGTCCTGAAAATGCAAAGGAGCGGGGGAGAGGCTTTCTTACTGGTGTGCCCTGTTGAATTTCAGAACAGCACTTGAATATTTTGCTTCTGGGCTGAGATGTCAGAATCGTTAAAATAGATTTCTACAGAGAATTTATGTTCCTGATTTTTATATATATGTAGGAAGAAAGAAGAAGTGTTTGCCATTTTTAGAGCACCGGAGCTCTGGAATGTAGAGCTTTGATCATTGCTGCAGCCTGAACAGCTGTTCCTGAACAGATGTGACACTGTGGAGCCTGGAAGAACCAACTTAGAATCTGGAACATAGATTTGCAGCACGATGGTTCTTCTGAGGGAGATACTAAGGCCATAGCCAAACACAGTCATCAGTAACTTCCTTTTTATTTGCCACCCAAAGAATTCAAATCAAGGACCAAATGCAAAATTCTAAAATTGGAAGGGATGCAAGTGGGGACTCAGATTTAGTGCCCTAAAGAGTCCGACTTAAATCAGGATCAGCAGCCCTCCTCGAGGGGTGTCAGAAGGTGGCGGGGAGGAGGGTAGGTGAAGGGGGGCGTGGAGGGAATGGGAAGGATGGGAGGAGAAGGGCAGTGGAATGCAACTGTCAGGTGCAATTTAGTGTCCAGAAGCCACTGGCACCTCCCTCCACCCCCACACACCCCATAACCAGGACACAGCGTCCCACGCTCCTGATCGCAATCTCATCTCTCTCTCTCCCGGGGCGAGGCGATTTTGTAGTGACGCTGTAGTCCCCCATAAAGGGGAGAAATTGGAATCTTTTTTGGCTTTCCTTATACTTGTTTTATATCATGATAGTTTCTTTTCTGAATTACATATGAAGAGTGGAGCTCCATAATTCTCGGAAGTTGGGTTCCAGCCATGTCTTTTTTTGATAGGAGTTAGTGCGTGTTATCACAGAGTAAGTACTCAATATGTTTACCTGTAATTAGTAGCATCATAATAACACTTGTTGTGCTATTATTATTATCTACACCCTTACAAATTGCCAGTCCCTGTACTAGGTGGTGGTGGGGGGGGCAGGAGTGGGCGGCAGGGTCACTGGCAGCAGGTGGAACCCTCTGATGCTGCTTTCCCACCTCCTGCTTATTCTCACGGTTCAACCAGATCCACCCCGGCAGAGTTGCTATGGTGACGGAGAAAGCAGAGACTCCAGGCCCAGTGCGTCCACTGCTGCTGTGCTCAGTTCCTGCTATTTTCCTTCCCATCTTAGGAACAGGGATCCTCCCATGGGGCGACCACACTCTACAGCAGAGGGGCTGAGTCTGTGCTACCAACATGAGCATGAACTCCAAGGGGCTATGTCTTGGGACCCTGGTTGTCTGGAATCTTTCTCTTTAGGGAAAGAAACAGGAAAAGAGGAGTGGGAGCTGGAAAGTAGACCTTGGGTCTCTCAGCTGACAGCTCCATTATACTGCTTTTGAGAAAATACGATTTTCATTTCCTCGATTATTTCCCCTTTGCCCTAATGAATGGCAAACTGTAGGCAAAGTGACCCAGGCACAGAATGGGATCGTAGAGACCACAGGGGTTTTGAAGTCAGGCAAAGCTGGGCTCAACCCCCAAAGACAGTAACCACCAGGGTTAAGGACGTGGCTCTGGGGTGAGACGCCCAGGATTTCTGTCTCTCTGCCACCGCTGGCTGAGTGACGTTGGCCACAGTAGGTAACCTCTGAGTATCTGTGGTCTCATTCATCAGAAGGGACAAATAATAATACCTCCATCGGGTTGAGGAGAGGATTAAATGAGGCAGTCATACACACACACACACACACACACACACACACACCCCAACTATAAACATTAGAGACTCTCATTATCGTCACCATTATTGCCCCAGATCTGGCCATTACTGGCAGCAACTACCTCGGCAAAGTCCCTTCCCCTCTGCGATATCACACCCTACCCCACCCATCTCTGTACGGAGGGGATGGTGAGGATCAAGTGATGTGAACGCCCAGTGCCCCTCGGGCTGCAGCAGCGCCTCCTGGCGGCCCCTCCCCGCTGCCACACTCACCCTGCTGCAATTCTCCCCCTGCAGCTAGAGTGGAACAGAAATCTGGCTTTGCCAGGCTTTGCTAAAACCCTCCAACAGCTTCCCTTGGCCCTGGAGATAAAATCCGCACCCTTCCCCAGGACCGGGCGCCTAGCGTGATCTAGCCCCGGCTCCCACCTCAACCTCCTCTCCTTTTTCTCTCCGTCTCCATCATGCCCAGCCACACAGAGGACTCACCTCTCCTTCTTCGAACGCAAGCCCCCTTTCCTCGGGCAGGGTGTTCGCGCTCGTTTTTTCCCTCCTGTGAGAAAGTATCCACCTGCCCTGCTCTGCCTTCTCCCGCGCTTCAACTCAACCCAGAACAGACCAGTCTCCTCATTCACCCTTTGGGACTTGGATTAAACATCACCTCTGAGAGAACTTCCTGAATCACCCTTTCTAAAGATTCCCCCCGCCCCGACTCACCGTCATCCCACTTGATTTGTTATCACAAGCGCTCCTTCTGAGTAGCATTTATTACACTAATTATCACGCTACGTAATTTGTGTACCTGCGTTTTTGGGTAGGGGAAACAAATGCTGTCTTAATCATATTGTGTCCTTAGAACTTGTCACGCGCCTTGCACATCATAAGTGCTTAATAAATGTTTGCTGAGTGGGTGACGCACAGGATCCTGACGTTAGTTCTCTTTCCCAGGCCGGCTCTCAAAACTGCCACTAAGAGGATGGCTGTGCTGCAATGGGGCCCCAAGCCTAAGGTATTTCCCAAGCAAAATAGAGATCAGAATGCTCGATAAAGGCAGCTCAGAGTCCTCAAATGCTAATGGGCGCCAAGTTCACCTGGGGATATTGCTCAAATGTGGGTTCTGGTTCAGCCTCCCTGGAAGCCTGAGACTCTGCGCTTCTAACAAGCTTCTCAGACCACGCTGGAGGCTGGAGAAAGAAGCAAGTCCCTGTGGAAGCCTTGGAGTAACAAGGACAGGGGTAGTGTGGGTGCTGAGAGAAGAGAGTCTGGCTGGGTTATGGATGCAGCTTGTGGACTGGAGACTGGGGGACCCAGGCCCCCGGGTGGAGGTAGGGGGAGGAGCAAAGAGCTGGTCTCTCCTGAGGCTAGAACAGACCAGCCAGATACAGCGAGAGGCTGGGAGCTGCTATGTCTTAGAATTTGCCTTAGTCCCAGAGAAAGAATTCTGTCCAGGAGTTTGCTCGTTCATTTATTCATTCATTTCGTCAACAAATATTTGCACATTACTCTGAGGACACTGTGGGGATGTGACACATAAAGTCTCTGTCCTCTTGGCATTTACATTCTGGGGACAAAGACGTGGATTTGAGCCCTAAGCTGTGTGTGTGTGTGTGTGTGTGTGTGTGTGTGTGTGTGTGTGTGTGTGTGTGTGTGTGTGTGTGTGTGTGTCTATGTGATTTTGGTGAGTCATTTCAGTAATCTGAGCCCTAGTGAAATGTGATGCCCACACCCAGCATTGGGAGTTGTTGGGTGGATCTCAGGAGATAATGCCTTACAAAGATAGGGTTTTATAATTATTCACAGAACCACTAATCTGAATTTTGAACTTGCTCTCTGTTAGCCAAAGGTGGCAATCTGCAAAGGAGAATCGTATCAAGGAGCTTTCTTACTCATTCAATCATTCATCTAAGTGTTTGCCCTGTTTTGCCCTGTTCTATACTCTGGCAATATTATGGGGGCAAAGCCACGAAAGTCCCTATCTTGTTGGCATTTATATTCAGAAGAGGAAATCAGACAATCGCCAAGTAAGCACATATATAAACAAGAAAATGTTATTACTGTTAGTGTTATGAGAAAAACGAAACTGGATAATATGGTGGAGACTGGGAAGGGGCTACTTGAACTGGGGAGATTAGAGAAGGCATCTCTGACAGGTGAGATTTAAGCTGAGATCTGAATAATACGAGAAAAACTAGCCATGCCAAAATCTGAGGGAAAAGTATTCTGGGCAAGGGAACAGCATATGAAAAGGTCCTGAGGCAAGACTGAGCTTGATATATCAAGGCTGTGACAAGACGGAGGGGTCATGAGATAAGCTCAGAGAGGTCAAGGGGCCAGATAAGGCAGGGCCTTGCTAGCCAGGGTAAAAACTTTGAATTTTATTTTAAATTAGATGGAGAGCCACTGAAGAGCAGCTGCAGCAGAGGGACGGGAAGTGATCAGTGATCACTCTGGCAGTTGCATGGAGAATAGATTGTAGGGGAGCAAGAATGGGAGCAGAAGAACCATTTAGGAGGGGGTGGTAGTGGTCTCTGTGAGTGATAATGGTGGATGACGGTGAATGTCAGTGGATGTCAGTGGATGACACTGGCTTGAAGAAATGTGGGGAGTGAGGAAGATATCTGAGAATGACTTGGGTTTTGGCAAAATCCCACATGCTGCACTATTTTTGGAGGAGATACAAGTTACCATGCAGTACTAACCCCACTCCCTTGGAACACTTCGGCAAAGGCAAAACCTTTGTGAAAGCAGAAGGAAACAAGGCCCGTCCTAATCCTACCCAGATACACAGAAGCTTCAGAAAGGAGGGTGTTGATTACAAAGGGCAATCTTTACCCCAGTCCCCTCCCTGTCCTCTGAAGTCTCATTGAAATGCTTGGCTTGTATGAAAGGGCACAAGAGATCCTGCTTTAACAAGTAACAAGTGGCATTTAGTGGCATTGAACAGGCTCTAATTCTGTGTTGGTTTAGTGGTGGTGAGGCAGCAGGGGAGGGGGAAAGGGCTGAGTTTCCCTGCTATCAGGCCTAGAGGATTCTCTCTCAATTCCCCATAGGGTGGGGTCCTCCCATCCATTTGGTCCCAACAAACTCAGTGTTAGGCTAGGTCCCCTGGGACCCAAGATCCTCTCGTTCACAAAGGGCCAAAAATGGAGACAGTTGACATTAAACAATGGCCATAGAGATCCAGTGACAAGTAGGAGAACAGAATCGAGCCATCACACCCCTTTAAGCTCAGGGCCATTCCTCTGCTTGTAACACAAAGAATCCAGTCTTAAAAGTAACTCCTGGGATTTCTTAGAGAAAAGCATAATTCTGTTACATTGTATTTTGGGGGTTAACAGCATTTATTTGTTCGATGTAAGCATTTAAAACATATCACAATTTCTTCATTTAAAAATAAAGTATATTGGGCTTCCCTGGTGGAGCAGTGGTTGAGAGTCCGCCTGCCAATGCAGGGGACACAGGTTCGTGTCCCGGTCCGGGAAGATCCCACATGCCGCGGAGCGGCTGGGCCCGTGAGCCATGGCCTCTGAGCCTGCGCGTCCGGAGCCTGTGCTCCGCAACGGGAGAGGCCACAACAGTGAGAGGCCCGCGTACCGCAAAAAAAATAAATAAATAAATAAAATAAAAAAATAAAAAGTAAAGTATACCTTTTCCCTTGCCTCCCTCCTCCTGCTATGGAATTGGCCTGGGCTTCTTTCTTTCTCGAAGTCCTGGGGTTAGCTTTTGGAAAGTCAAGGTGGGCTTGGCAGCAAGAACCATTTCAGCCCCAAACCCATTCCACTCTCAGGAACACGGTGGAAGCTGCCAGAAGCGTGTGGCAGAGCCAGTGGAGAAGGGAGGAACAACATTTCAGGCGCAGATGAGGTGGGAAGGCCCTTTCCTGACAGTCATCTGCGGCTATCTCCTCAGGGGACCGTATGTCCCCATGCCTGCTGCTGGCCAAATGGAATTCACGGCTAGGAATATGCATCTTTTGCTTTTCTGCTCCTGCAGCAGTTTGATGAGGGGCGGGGGGAGGAGCAAATCATCTCTTCTGCTGGCTGAAAAGACATCTCGCACAGTTGCTCCCGGTCTTTCTATGCAGGGCACCCCCCAGGCAGGCGCTGAACTTCTCCACCAGCCTGGCGGAGCAGCCGGGGGCCACGCACTCCACAGCGCCTAGGGATTAGAAACGCACTTTCTCCAAGCACCATTTTCAAAAAGCTCAACCGAAAAGAGTCGAGGTTTGAATTCAGACTACTCATTCCTTGGTAAATATAAAAATTGAGTTCTTTCTTTCTGGAAATGGGGGGAAATAAAGGGAGAGATTTTATCTGGGAGGTGCGACTGCCACCTGGTGGATGAAGCTAACTGAGCAACTAAAAGGGCTGCTTACTTTAGTGAGTCAACCAGCCATTCAGTCATTTCTTCCCTCTTCTCAATTGTTTTCACGCAGAGAAGCTCCGTGGAGGGGAGGAGAGGGCTGGCCACCGCACAGTGGGATGGATGCTGTGATAGGGACAGTCTTGAGTAGGGGTTCAGGGCGTGAGTGCTGGAGCCACACCGCCCAGGTTTGATTCCCTGCTCTAAGACTTTTCTGTTGTGACTTTGGCTGAGCTGCTAAACCTCTTCTGTGCCTCTACTTCCTCATCTGTGAAGTGGGGCTAACACTTCCTATCTCATAGAGTGATTGTGGGACATAAACTACACGCTCCATACAAATGGTTAGCACAAATCTGGTGCACAGAAAGCGTTCAGTTAAAGTTAGTTGGTGGTATGGTGTGGAGAAAAACATGGGGCCGTGGGCACCTTTGGACCTACTATGTGCTGGGCATGCTGTGGTGCCTTGGGGATATGATGGTGAGCAGAAACATTGCCCTGATCTCATCAAGTTCATTGTCTGGAGGGATTCAGGCACAAGCAAGCAAATAACCACAAGAAGAGCAAAATAGACATGGTCCTTACCCCCAGGGTCTAGCTGGGGAGTTAGACCTGTAAACGGGTGATTATAATTTGTAATAGCTTCATTCCAGGATGGTCCTCAGTGCCCTAGGAGCACATAAGGAGCAACTAACACCTGGGGAGGGGGATGCTTTGTGAAGAAGGAGGCTGTAAGCTGAGTTCCAAAGGATGAGAAGGAGTAGCCAACTGAGGCAAGGAGAAGAGGGTTCGAGCAGAGTTGAAATGCTGCTTGCAGTGGCTCATAGTGAAATCAGACTCAGTGCCTTTGAGGAACTGACAGAGGTTGGGTAGGGCTGGAGGCCAAGGGAGAGCTGGGATGAGGGTGAAGGTGCAGGCAGGGGCCAGCTCCGCAAGGGCCCTACGAGGCCCATGAAGGGGACTGCATTTTGTCTTCAGAACAATGGGGAGCCATGGTGAGGTTAAATCGGGAGAGCAAGGTCAAAAGTGGAGAATGACCTTGTCATGTCAGTGGAATGGCAGAGGTGGGACACCCTGGTACAAAGGGTTGATTACGTAGGAGGAAATGTCGGCTAGGTAAATGGTGGAATGAAAAGGCACACTCTCTCCCCCTGTTATCAGAAGACTAAAGTCAAAGGAAGCTGGTGGAGCTGATATGGGGAAGCTGGTGCCACCCCTTGGAAACACACTTAAGGACAGGGGTGGCTTCTTTTGAAATGGCACCAGCAAGGTGAGGTGGAGAACAGGAGGGAATTAGAGATCTGGCCTCTAATGCTAGCAGGGGAAATAAACAGCTCTTCCTCCCTAGAGTTTTGACCTGTATGTAGCCACAGAAAATGAATGTTTATCTTCGCTAAGTGACTTAATAAAGAGGAGCAGCTGCGCTGACAGAGAGACCCAACTGGGATTGGGACACTCCCATCCACCCTGGTTCTTAGGACTCAAGTCCGACCACCATCCTCCCCATCAGGTAGGACAGAGCGGAGAAGGCCACCGCCTGCCTGGCGGACACCAAAGGCATTGCTTGGGATTCCAAGACACAAGAAGGGACCAAGGGATAAGCTCCTCCTGGGCAGGGTGAAGTTTTCTGAGGGAGAAAGTGAGTTCTGGGAGATATGCAGGAGCCTGCATGCAGGGACGGGTGGGGCTGGAAGAGAGCAAGACCCAGGAAAGGAGGAAGCTTGCTCTTTGCAAAGGTCTTGTGTGGAAGAGATGGTTCTTGTGGGATTTTTGCCGTTCATTCCTTCTACTCTTGCCCTTTTGTAATTTGTCTGCCCATTCATTTAGTTACAGGCAGACCTCATTCTATTGCACTTCATTTCATTGTGCTTCACAGATACTGCTTTTTTTACAGATTGAAGGCTTGTGGCAACCTTGCTTGGACAACTCCATCCACTCCCTTTTTTTGCAAAAGCATTTGCTCATTTCCTATCTCTGTGTCACATTTTGGTAGTTCTCACCATATTTCAAACTTTTTCATGATTATTATATCTATTATAGTGATCAGTGATCTTTGATGTTACTACTACAACTTGCTGAGGGCTTCAGGTGATTAGCAATTTTGACCAATAAAGTATTTTTAAAGTATGTACATTTTTTAGACACAAGGCTATTGCACACTTAATGGACTACAGTATAGTGTAAACGTAACTTTTATATGAGCTGGGAAACCAAAAAATTCGTGCGACTTGCTTTATTGCGGTATTCGCTTTATTGCGGTGGTCTGGAACTGAACCCACAATATCTCTGGGGTCTGCCTGTACTTCCTTATTAATACGACAAATGAAAGGGGAAGGCCTGTGTGTTTCAGGCACTGTGTTAGGCACCTGGGTACATGCTGTGGGAACAAAAGGGCCAAGGTCCTCACTTTCATGTAGCAATTGTGGGGTTGTGGGGAGAGGGTGGCACTCAATAAACAAGTAAACGACTAAATGAGAAAGACAGTTTCAGGCCATGGTGGAGACCATGTATGAGGGAGGGACTGGGGACAGGGGCTGCTCTGGACAGAGGGTCCCAGGGTGGGTGCTCTCAGGAGGGGCCTATAGGCTGAGAACGGAACGGTGAGAAGGTTCTGGCTATGTGAACCCCTTTCACCCACCAGGCTCTCTTGTCATCCTGCTGGTCACCCCGTCAGTATCCATCCATGCTGATCTCGGGTGGAGCGCTGCAAAGGCCCGAGACTTTAAGCTGGGAGACCTGAAGAGCTAAGCACTAAAGAGTAAGACCAAACAAGATATACACTCGCCTATGTAAAGACTGAAGCCAAGCTATAAACAACTCAATTTCTGATAGGATTAAGATGAACTCCCCCTACCTTAAGTTCCTGCCAGAATCAAAAGTAAATTGTAAAAGATAACATCATCCCAACCCTCCAATAAACTTTAATTATACAATATCTGGCATTTGGTTAAAAAAATTCCCCATCACACCAGGATTAAAAAAAAAAATCAGATAACCAAAACACAAGAGAGAAAAAAGTTGTTACAGTTATCATAATGGTATTGAAAATAACTCTGATCAACATTTCTAGAAAATATTCTGAAGAAATTCTGAAGAAGAAAATTCAGCAGAATGGAAATGAAATTCTAGAAATGAAAACTATAATAATTGAAATTTAGAACTCAATAAGGGAGTTTAATGGAAGATTAGATGGTACTGAAGAGAGGATTAGTGAACTGCTGTATTGATCAGTAGAAAATAACTAGACAGAAGCTTCAAGAGAAACAAGGACAGAGACTACAGACAAGAGCAAAAGAGATAAATGGAACTGAGTGCAAAGATTTAAAATGTGTAGTGGAGTCTCAGAAAAGAAGGGAAAGATTAGAGTAGAATTCACCAAAACTGATAAATGATAACAAATCACATATTCAAGAAGCACTATGAAGTCTAAGCAAGATAGATGCAAAGAAAATCATGCTCAGTTGTATCATGGTAAAATGTCTGAAAAGCAAAGACAAAAAGAAAATCTGAAAAACAGGCAGAGGGAAAAAGAATGTATTATTTTCAAGTGGCGCAGTAATATGACTGACAGCTGACTTCTCAATAGAAATAGTAGAAGCCATAAGACAGAATGTATCAAAGTGCTGAAAAAAAAAATAGCTGGCAACCTTGAATTTTATACCCAGCAATGATTGCTTAAAAATGCAGTTATAAAAAAAGACATATCAAGTAAACAAAAACTAAGTGACTTCATCTCCAGTGGAACTATACTAGTGTAATGTGTAAAGGTTGTTCTTTAGGTAGAGGGAAAATAACCCCATTTGGAAGAATGGATATGTAAGAATGAATAAAAAACAATGAAAAGTGTAAATATATCAGAAAATCAAAATGAGTATTGACTATATAAAACAATAATAATTTTAATGTCTCATGGTGTTTAAAATATATTCTAGAATTTTAAAAAGTCTATATGCTGCTTACAATACACATTATAAACGTAAGAATGAAAAAAGGTTGAAAGTAAAAGAATGAAAGAGATAACACCATGATACACTAACCACAAGACAAGAGGCCATGTTAGAGACAAAGAAACACTTCCTAAAGATAAAAGAGTCAAACTACCAAAATGATTCTAAATGTGTAGGCACCTAACAACAGTTAAAGACATATAAAGTAAATATTGATATAACCAAAATGACAAACAAATTCAGAGCCGTAGAGGGACATTTTTAGCATACCCCTCTCAGTAACTGATAGAACAATCTGATCTATTGATAGGGCAAATAGATCAAAGAAAGATCAACAAGTATACTTAGAATAGGAAACCCAGATAAAACACTTCACAAATATGATCTAATTTTGTATATATATAACACTAGACACAACAACTACAGAATACACATACTTTACAAATGCATACAGATATTTCCCAAAAGTGGACCACATGCTGGCTCCTAAAACAAGTCTCAGAAAATTTCAAAGGACTGAAATCACTCAGAGTATGGTCACTAACCACTACGGAATAAAAATAAAAATAAACAACAAAAAGTAGAGAGTTCCTAAATGCTTGAAAGTGAAACAATATATTTATCATAACCCATAGGTCTTATAAAAATTATAATAAAATATTCTGAACTGACTAGTAATGAAAATATGACCTACAAAACTTGTGGGATGCAGCTAAAGCTATGTTCAGAGGAAAATGTATAGCATTACATGCTTGCATTAGAAAAGAAGAAAGGCTTAACATCAATGATTTAAGTATCCATCACAGGATAGTATAAAAATAATTAGAAAACAATAGAAGGAATCAACAAAGTCAAAGTTGATTCCTTGAAAAGATTAATAAAATTGATAACTTACTGTTGAGATCAAATTTTAAAAAAGAGAGCATAAAGTAACAGTATCAGGGATGAAAAAGGGATATCACAATGCTCCTAGGGACATTAAGAAGATAATGAAAACATATTTGAATATGTTTTTTGCCATCAAGTTTTAAAGGATAGGAGGAATGAACAAATTCATAGAACACAATTTATTGAAACCGACCCAAAAAGAAATAGAAAATCTGAATAATCTTATGATTACCAGAAACCTTACTCACAAAGAAAACTTCATGACTAGATGTCTTCAATGATGAATTCTACGAAATACGTAAGGAAGAAGCCATTCTCTCTCATGAACATAGAAGTAAAAAATCTAAACAAAACACGAACAAATCAAATATAGAGGTATGTCAAACATATTAATTGATGATATGTTACAAACAAGTTGGACGTATTCCAAAATGCAGGTTTGTTTTAACATTAGAAATCAATCAATGTAATACATCACATTTTCAGAATAAAGAAGTAAAATAATCTCAATAGATTTTAGCAAAAGCATCAGATAAAATTTAACACCAATTTATTACCAAAAACTCTTGGCAAATTAAAAATAGAAGGGAACTTCCTTAATCTGTTATATGATATGACAAAAAACAAACTTACAGCAAATGTTATACTTAATAGTGAAACATTGAAACTCTCCTTTAAGATCAGAAACAAGACAAGGATGTTCATTATCATCATTTGTATTCAATATTATATTGGAAGTTTTAGCCTGAATCAACTGGATATACATACGGACAAATAATTAATCTTGTCCCTCTACATCATACTATTCATAAAAAATCAATTCCAGGTGGATTGAGTATTTAAATGTGCAGATAAAACAGTAAAGCTCCTAGAAGATAACAGAGGAGAATATCTTGGAATAGTCAAAGGTTTATTTAACCAAACACAAGAAGTATAATACTAAAGAAAAACATTGATATATTGGACTACGTTACAGTTAAACTTTAAATTTTTTTTTTTTTTTTTTTGTGATACGCGGGCCTCTCACTATTGTGGCCTCTCCCATTGCGGAGCACAGGCTCCGGACGCGCAGGCTCAGCGGCCATGGCTCACGGGCCCAGCCGCTCCGCGGCATGTGGGATCTTCCCGGATCGGGGCACGAACCCATGTCCCCTGCATCAGCAGGCGGACTCTCAACCATGCGCCACCAGGGAAGCCCCTAAACTTTTTTATTTATTGAGTTTATAAAGAGAATAAGAAGGTGAAGCACAGATGAGAAGAAAATTTGCAATATATACAACTAACAAATAGCAAATATATAGAATATGTAAGGAACTCCTCTTAATGAATGCGAACATTATGAGAACCCCATATAGAAATAGACAAGAGGGACTTCCCTGGTGGTGCAGTGGTTAAGAATCTACCTGCCAATTCAGGGGACACGGGTTTGAGCCCTGGTCTGGGAAGATCCCACATGCTGCGGAACAACTAAGCCCAAGTGCCACAACTACTGAGCCTGCGCTCTAGAGCCCGAGAGCCACAACTACTGAGCCTGCATGCCACAACTACTGAAGCCTGTGCGCCTAGAGTCTGTGCTCTGCAACAAAAGAAGCCACCGCAATGAGAAGCCCGTGCACCGCAACTAGAGAAAAGCCTGCACACAGCAACAAAGACCCAGTGCAGCCAAAAAAATAAAGAGAAATAGGCAAGAGATTAAAATGCAAAAGATAATATCCAAATGGCCAATGAGCTCAGCTTCACACATCATCAGGAAAATGCAAATTATAAGAAAGTAATACCACATTGTGATGGTTAATTTTATGTATCAACTTGCCCAGGCCACAGTACCCAGATATTTGGTCAAACATGCTAGGTGTGTCTGTGAAGGTATTCTTTAGATAAGATTAACATTTAAACAAGTAGATTTGGAGTAAAACAGATTACTCTCCATAATATGGATGGACCTCATTATGGTGTCGGTTGAAGGCCTTAATAGAAAAAACAGAAAAAGAATGATGTCTCTTGAAGAAGGGTGGATTCTGTTAGCAGAAGGCCTTCAGACTTGAACTGCAGCATCAACTCTTTCCTGTGTCTCCAGCCTGCTGACCTATCCTGAAGATTATGGACTTGTCTACACACACACATCCTATTGGTTCTTTTTCTGGAGAGTCCTAATGTGCGCATCCATTAGAATGGCTGAAATGAAAAAGATTGACACCAAAGGGTGGTGAACCTGTGGAGCAACTGGAATTCTCATACTTTGCTGGTGGGAGTGAAAACTGGTACAACCACTTCAGGTTCCTGTCTGTCAGTAGCTGCTAAAGCTAAACATATGAATACCCTAAGCAATTCCACACTAAGGTACATATCCTATAACATATATTCAACTATATATATATATATAGTTGTTCCCAGAAGCACTATTGATTGATGATTACCCTAAATTGGAAACAACCAAATTTCCCTCTACAGTGGAATGAATGAATAAATGGTAGTATATTCAAATGATGTATAAACTTATGCAATAAATTGTGTCTCATAGACATACAGAGTAAAAGAAGTCAAACACAATGGGCAAAACTACTTGATGCTGTTTGAAATCAGGAAAGAAGGCAAAGGGATTGGGACTGGGCAAGGACATGATGTGCTTCTGCAGTGCGCCATTTCTTAACCTCAGCGGATACTACGTGGGTGTGTTCACTGCGTGAAAATCTATCCAAATGTATACTGATGATTCGTGCACTTTTCTGCACATATTTATAATCCAATTTCTTGAAGTTTAAGAGAGTATGTCTCTGTCACTGTCTATTACTTTGGGGAAGTCACTCTACATTTTGGAGCCCCAGATCCTCTGCTGTAAAATGCTGTATGGATTTAGAGATGGTCCATGGTAAAGCTACTTGACCTGGTCTCTTCCCTCTCCCCCCACCCTGTTCTTGGTTCAGTTCATTTTCTCAGAGAGATCTGCCCGTCATGGTCTGCTCCCCACCCCTAAGTGATCTGGTCTCCAAACTCTAACTCCACCTTTCAGATGAGTGGTCCATCATCCACTCCCCAACCAAACACCTTCTTGCTCCCCACTCCGTGCAGAGTGGTCCAAACTCCCCTCTTCCCGCTGCCCACAGGGTGACCGGTCTCTGTAGCCTCTCTCACTCCCCTACTTGTTCCCTCATCCCTCATCTCTCCCCAACCCACCTGCCGCCCCCCACGCCCCCAGGGTCCTGCTCCACAGCTCGCCCCTCACCCCCTACACAGTGCACAGTGGTCCAGCCCGTCAGCTCTACCCGTCCCCCCTTCACACACACACAGTGGTCTGGCCCCCAGGTCGCCCCCTCCTCCGCCTGTCGTCCGCCCCCAGTCGCGCTGGGCTGGCCGCTGAGGGCACTGCGCGGCGGTTGCGTGAAAAAGGCAGCGATGACGGCGGCGGGCCGCGAGCAGGAGCGGGACCAGACGCGCTTCGTCTACGTGACTCGCTTCGGCTCGCACCAATGCGGCGCAGTCCTTCAGCTGGGCGGCCGCCGGGCTCAGGGTCTGTGTAGGCACGGGCTCGGGGCCGGCCGAAGACGGGATGAGCCGCCGGCGGCTGTGCCGGGGGCCGCGGGCGGCGGTGAGCTGTGCCCCGGCTCCCCGCCCAGGGCCCCCGCGGCCTCCTCTCCGGCGCGGGCATCGAGCTCGCGGAGCCGGCCTC
>NW_020173979.1:1633286-1666294 GCF_003031525.2 Neophocaena asiaeorientalis asiaeorientalis | reverse complement strand
CCGGCCGGGGCAGGAGGCACATGCAGGTGGCGCGAAGGGCCGGGCGGGCGGGGACTCGGGAGGGGGCCCCCGGCCTGTGGAGGGTGCCGGCTGGTCAGCCCGCCTTTCCGTCCTCCTCGGCAGCCTTCCTGCCTGGGGTCCGAGTCTCAGGGCGGTCGGCTTCTCAGCTCGCGGCCTCCCTGTCAGCTTCCGGTCAGCCTCCCTCCCGGTGGGCCGCTCCGGGCTCGTAGTGTCGCCCAGAGGCCTCGGCGCTGGCCGCGGGCAGTGGTCGGCCCTCCTGTCTGTCCGGGGGCTGAGAGACAATCCCGACCTGCGCTTCGGTGTTGCCCCGACAGGGCGCTGAAGTGCAAGTGAAGGTCATTTGAGTTCCGAATCCGAGAGAGGAGGCTCTTGAACGGAGCCACTGAAGTCCTTCAGAGTGATGGGGGCCTTGGCGTGTGTGTCCATATTCCTTTCAGGACTCACTGAATTCATAACTTAGCCTGAGGAGAACCGACATCTTTAATGATGTCACTTCCTCTTTGAAAAGAGAGGAGAGGATGTCTTTCCATTTTCACTCTACTTTTGTGTCTTTCAGGAATGTTTTTAAAATTTTTCCTTCTATCGGTTTTTCATGTATCTTGTTAAATTTATTCCTAGGTATTTGATCTTCTCTGCTGTTGTAAATGGGGTTTCCTCTTCCGTAATGTCCTCCAGATGTTCATTGTTTGTGTATATAAAGCCTCTTGATTAAAACAAACAAACCCAACAACTTTCGGGAGATTTGACAAAGTTATACACCTGATAGTACACCACCACAATCAGGATCTAGAACATTTCCATCACCTGGAAAAGTCCTACCTCTTTTTGAGAGCCCATCCCTCTACCTGTGCTTAAAAAAAAAAAAAAAAAAAGAAAGAAAAAATAGTTTATTGAGACGTAATTTACAATCCGCTCAGTTTACCCATTTAAAACGGGCAATTCAATATTTTTTTACTGTGTTGTGCAACCATCATCAAAATCAATTTAGAACACTTTTATTACCCCCTCAAACAAACCCTGTACCCATTAGCAACTAGTCACTCACCGTGCCCCTTCACTGCCCCCAACCCCAGCCCTAAACAAGCACTAAACTACTTTGTCTCCATAGATTTGCCTATTCTGGACAATAGGCAAATTTGGAAAACACCAAATTTGCAAATTTCTGGATTTGCCTATTTGCCTATTCTGCCTATTTCATATAGATGGAATCAAAGAATATTGGCGCTTTTGTGACTGGCTTCTTTCACTTAGCCTACTGATTTTTGTACATTAATTTTTGATCCTAGTACTTCACTGAAATCATTTATTATTTGAGTTAGTTTTGTCATTAATGCTCATGATTTTCCAGGTATACTATCATATTATTTGTAAATAGAGATAATTTTATTTCTTTTTAACCCATTTTTATGCCTGCAATTGATTTTTTTTTTTTTTTTTGTCTAATTGCACTGGCTAATACCATGAATAGAATGTTGAATAATAGTGGAGATAGTGAGCATTCTTGCCTTGTTCCTGATCTTAGGGGAAATCCCTCTAGTATTTCCCATTAAATAAGGTATTGGCTTTAAGACTAAGGGGGTGTATGTTTAAAACATTAAAATGTATTCTTCAATTTTATTCAATGTTTTTACTAAGAATGGGTGTTGAATTTTGTCAGAGGCTTTCCTAAATCTATGGAGATAATATTTTTTCCTTAGATTTATTAACATGGTGTATGATACAAATGGATTTCCTAAGATTGAACCGACTTTGCATTCCTGAAATAAATCCCACTTGGTTATGATGTACTTTTTTCTTAATATAGTGTTAGACTCTCTTTGCTAATAATTTGTTTAGGATTTTTGCATTGGAATTTGAGACAGGGTAGTTTTTCTTTCTTTGTACTTCTTCATCTGGTTTAGGTATCAGATTATACTTAGTTCATAAAAGGAATTAGGAACTTTTCCTTCCTTTTCAGTGCTCTGGAATAATTTATAGAACATTGAGACTATCTGGTGTTTGAAGATTTGGTAGAATTCTTCTGTGAAACCATCTAGGTCTAGTGCTTTTTGTGGGATAATTCCTTAATAACTTTTTCTGTATCTTCTATGGAAATTGGTCTGTTTACACTTTCCAACTCTAATGGGTCAATTTTGGTAATCTGTATTTTCCTAGGAAATTATCCATTTCATCTAGGTTTCCAAATTTATTTGCATAGAGGTCTGCAAAATAGTGTCTTATGATTTTTAAAAATTCCTTGTATTTCAATGGTTATTTCCCCCTTTTCATTTTTTTTTTTGATGTATGTGCTTTCTTCCTTGTCCTTGATCAAGTTCACCAGTGTTTTGTTAATTTTTTTTAAAACACAGGATTTTGATTTGTTAATTAGGTATTTTATTTTTTAATCTCTTCCTCAATAATAAAGGTAAATAATAAAGATAAAACTTCATTATTTCCTTATGTATACTTTCTTTTGGTTTACTTTGCTCTTGTGTGCTTTTATTTTGAGCAAGAAATTTAATTAATTTTTTTCTTCCTTTTTATTGATAAAAGTGTTTAGTGCAATGAGTTTTCTTCTAACCACTACTTTAAATCCCACTGATTCTAATGTATAGTGGTTTTATTGTCACCATTTAAAAATATATTGTTTTGTAATTTCAGTTTGTATTATCACTTTCACTCTAGAGTTGCTTAATAGATTTAATTTTTCAAAAATTTCCAGGACTTTTTCTTTTTTTTTTTTCCTAGTAAACTCTAGTTTTATTGCATGTGATCAGAGTGTTGTAATGTCTCCACTTTATGGATGTTACTGATGTTTTCTTTGTGACCTAATTTATGAGCTTTCCTTTTGGTTCTTTCTCTCCTCCATAAGCCAAGAGATTGGAAGACTGTCCCTTTAAGTTGTTTTTATCCCTTTAAATCACGCTTGCCCCTTTAACCAAATCAGTCTCATTAAAGTGCACGTTTTTGGCGTCTGGCCCTTTAAATCGTACATTGAAATTCTTTCCTGTAGTCTGTGCTGTGATCTGCCTGGTTATCTTCTAGTATTTTCAGAGTTAGGGTGGATTTCAATTTGCTGTTGGTTGCTCCAGCTCTCCCGCAGCCACCTTTTCTAGGGTCCCTCCTTTCTCTTCCTTGCTGGCCACAAAACCCTGCTTAGGGTGAGGTTTGAGCAAATGGGATCATAGTGCCACGATGTAATGACTTTTCTCATTTTGCTTACATTTATTTTTCATTTCCAGCATTCTCTGTCTTCAAGTAATGCTGAGGGTGTGGTTTTGTGTAGAATTTTTGTAGTGTAAAGTTGTTTGGGGAGAAATTTTGGGAAGTTCATTACTATACCCTGCCTCTCCCCGCAACCCCGTCACATCGTCTAGAGCTACCCAGAAGTTCTGCCTTGAAAGGTTTTGAACAAGAGAAGTAATAGGGTCAGATTTACTTAGTGCATGCTGTATAGGGGAGATTGCATTGGAGGCAGGCAAGACTGAAGCTCAAGTTGAAAAATATATAAATATATTTTTTGGTATCCTTTCAGAACTTACTTAATTTTACTTTGATAATTTAACTTACTTAAATTTACTTTGATAATTTGGAAGTATAAAACTGTACTCTGTGTAACTTGATTGACTCCTGAGAATAAGCTTTTCAGAGATCCTTCATCAGGGGCACTATTTTAGTCTTCATGCTCCTCTAAAGGTCCCATTGCTAAAAGGCACTCAGGTTTTTTGTCTTTTTTGGCCCCTGCGCTGGTGATTAAAAAATTTTAGGGGTAGTATAAGACACTTTAGCACTAGGTTTCCCCCTCCTTTGAATAATAAAAACAGATAAAAGATTTACTCTAGGAATTGGAGAGAGTATGGTGGTGTTGGTGAGCTCTTCACCTTTAAAGGGGGGAGAGCAGGAAGTGAGGGAAGAATAAAATGGGTCTGGTATTGCATTAGCACCAACAGATCAAAGAGACAAATAATAGTCCAGCACTAAGATAGTGGATTGGAAGTGAAGAACATTGAAAAACAGGTGAAGAAGCTCATCGGGGAAGGGAAAGGATGCATGAATTAGTGCTGGAGATCCCCACATAAGTCAGGTAGAAATAACGGGATGGCAAAGAGCTGAGATTGTGAAACCAGCTTTCTGCTCTTATAGCTGGTTTATGCTGACCTAGAATGGCTTTCCTCTAGTTGGCTTCTCTTCTGGGAAACAAACAATAATGCAGTTTGTTTTGAAGTTTGGTCCTGAAATTTTGGAATTTTTTGCCATTCCTTTGTGGCAGGGGTGACATGATCAGAGCTGGAGGGAGGATAACGGGGAGGGAGTGGGATTGGGAGAGATTGGAAGCCAGAAACCAGTTTTGAGGCAGTAATAAAGTAGAAAGATAGAAGGCCTGAACTAAGACAGTGGCAATGGAGGCAGAATGGACAGGACTGATGACTGGCTGGAAGAGGGAGAAGGATGGGTTGAGGCCAAGTCTGAAGTTTATGTGCTGGGCAGCTGGGTGGATGATGGAGCCATTAACTTTAGTGACCACTCTGCTGTGCTTGTGAAACCAACAATAGAGTCAAGGGAAGGAGGTCCTGAGGTAGACTTATATTTCAGTCAAGCCAGAAAGTGCTTAATGATTTTACTCATTAAGTAAAATGAGTAAAATCACTAAGTGCTTAATGATCTTACTCATTCTTGGATGTATTTAGTATTAACGTTAAGTGGACATTCATTGCATACTTTTGTCTGGCTCTCTGTTGGAAACAAAGGTGAATTATTTACCCATTCAGTAACATTTATTTAACATCTACCATACTGTAGGCACTAAGTCAGGTGCTAGTGACACAGATAGATCAGACAAATATTTTATTCTCAAGGGACTTATAAATGAATAATGTGAATAATGGAAATATAAGCTAGTAGGCATCAGTGCTGTAAGAGAGACAACTTAGAAGGGCGTTGGTAGTTCAGGAAAAGGGAGACATAGAAGGAAGAAATCAAGGTAATGAATGGAGAAATTGCTAGTGGGACAGTGGATATGATCAAGAGCATTGGCTTTGAAGTCAGAAAGTCATAATCTTGGCTTTCTCATTTACTAGCAGTGTAATATTGGCTAAGTTAATTAACTATTCTGATGTTCAGTTTCCCTTTCTGTAAAATGGGGATAATAGTTCCTACTTTAATGAGTTACTGTGAAGATTAAATGAAGTAATGCATGCAGAATGCCTAGCACAGTGTTTGGTATAGAGTAGGTGCCCAGTATATGTTGGCACACTCAGCAGGAATGGCTTAAGGGAAGAGAAGGTGATCAGCCCAGTGTCTAGCACATAGTGCATACACTAAATATTTATTGAATGAATGAAAAATTAGTTTTGGACCACATTGTGGAATACCTTGGGGACTCTAATTTTATAATCACTGCAGATTTTTGAATGGTGGAGTCAAGTTATCAGAGATACAGACACTTCTGGAAGATAAGCTTTTAAGCCGTTTGAGATGTCTTATAGTTTAGAAATCCAGGGGCAGCCAAGTCAGGTAACTCTTCTAATGTTTCAAACAAGACTAATAAGTCAAGCTGGTTCCCTGTTCTCACAGAACTTGAGATACATACCCATAATTTATATATAGTAGAGGATGTTGAATGCTGTTGTGGAGGTACAAATAAATGCTTTGGAGGTGGTGAATAATTTGGGGATGAAGAAATCAAGGAAGGCTTCGTGGTGGTGGAAGTAGCTCCATGAAATTTACACATATTCCTGAGATAGGAGGGGATTACAGGTAGGAAAAACATGTTAGTGAAGTATTGAGTATGGATCAGGGATGGATAATGATTTGGGAAGAAGGAGAAGTGTATTTTGACTGGGTCAGAGTGTGTGGAAAGAGGAGGAGAGGCAGATTTGAAGCATAAGCTGGGACAAAAATTTATGGTATACACTGGAGCCATAGCCTCAGTAAAGTACACAAAATAAGTGGAAGAAATAATTTTGCCTTTTTTCTTTTTCCCATCCACTATACTCCTTGACATATTTGATATTCCCAACTAATACAAATAGACGTGATGGCTCCTATCTTGACCTCAAGGAGTATATGTCTAGGTTATGTAAGACTAACAAACAGAAAACATTTGGAAGTGATGCTGGTATAGTATTCCAAAGGTTGTAGGTACTTAAAGGGAAGGATACATATGGGTATATGAAGAGCTGAGTTTCCCAAACTTAAGTTATTTTCCTATGTTTTATCTGCACATCATCTGCACTATCATTTACTTAATGTATTTATTTAAATAGGTGCATGTTTTTCCTCCCAACTAATTTTCTTTTTAGAACACTTTACATCATTACCTCAGTGGAAAACATGTATCATTTTCCATAAATAGAAATTAATTAAAAACAATCTAATAAAGGTAAAACAATATTAAATTCTAGCCAAATAGGTTGCCTGCTGGAGGTTGCTGCAGTCATAAAGAGAGATTAGCAAGTCTTAGAAAAGTCTTAATGACATACTAGTTACAAGCTCAGACTTTCTCCTAGCGGTAATCAGAAGATTGAAAAAGAATTTGAAAGGGAATTAGTTTCTCACTGTGTGAGTTGATATTCTTTAGTGCTATGTCTGCGCCCCACTCAGAATCAGTGGCATGTTTCTCACAAATTGGGACATGCCATTTTATTATTTTTTTAAATTTATTTTTTTAACATCTTTATTGGAGTATAATTCCTTTACAATGGTGTGTTAGTTTCTGCTTTATAACAAAGTGAATCAGTTATACATATACACGTATCCCCATATCTCTTCCCTCTTGTATCTCCCTCCCTCACACGCTCCCTATCCCACCCCTGTAGGTGGTCACAAAGCACCGAGTTTGGGTCATCGTGTTTTCATTGACATTTGTTTCTAGGTATTTTTTGATTTCCTCTTTGATTCCTTCAGTGATCTCTTGGTTATTAAGTAGTGTATGATTTAGCCTCCATGTGTTTGTACTTTTTACAGTTTTTTTTTTGCAGTATGCGGGCCTCTCACTGTTGTTCCCTCTCCCATTGCGGAGCACAGGCTCCAGGTGCGCAGGCTCAGCGGCCATGGCTCACAGACCCAGCTGCTCCGTGGCGTGTGGAATCTTCCTGGACCAGGCCATGAACCCATGTCCCCTGCAGCGGCAGGTGGACTCTCAACCACTGCACCACCAGGGAAGACCTATTTTTTACAGGTTTTTTCCTGTAATTGATATCTAGTCTCATAGCGTTGTGGTTGGGAAAGATACTTGATACGATTTCAATTTTTTAAAATTTACCAAGGCTTGATTTGTGACCCAAGATATGATCTATCCTGGAGAATGTTCCATGAGCACTGGAGAAGAAAGTGTATTCTGTTTTTTTTTGGAT
Organism: Neophocaena asiaeorientalis asiaeorientalis; assembly: GCF_003031525.2. Taxonomy (NCBI): domain Eukaryota; kingdom Metazoa; phylum Chordata; class Mammalia; order Artiodactyla; family Phocoenidae; genus Neophocaena; species Neophocaena asiaeorientalis. The sequence goes on along the minus strand of NW_020173979.1, from coordinate 1,658,939 downwards.
GGAATGTCCTATAAATATCAATTAAGTCCATCTTGTTTAATGTATCATTTAAAGCTTGTGTTTCCTTATTTATTTTTATTTTGGATGATCTCTCCATTGTTGAAAGTGGGGTGTTAAAGTCCCCTACTATTATTGTGTTACTGTCGATTTCCCCTTTAATGGCTGTTAGTATTTGCCTTATGTATTGAGGTGCTCCTGTGTTGGGTGCATAAATATTTACAATGTTATATCTTCTTCTTGGATTGATTCCTTGATCATTGTGTAGTGTCCTTCTTTGTCTCTTGTAATAGTCTTTGTTTTAAAGTCTATTTTGTCTGATATGAGAATTGCTACTCCAGCTTTCTTTTGATTTCCATTTGCATGGAATATCTTTTTCCATCCCCTCACTTTCAGTTTGTATGTGTCCCTAGGTCTGAAGTGGGTCTCTTGTAGACAGCATATATATGGGTCTTGTTTTTGTATCCATTCAGCTAGTCTACGTCTTTAGGTTGGAGCATCTAATCCATTTATACTTAAGGTAGTTATCGATATGTATGTTCCTGTTACCATTTTCTTAATTGTTTTGGGTTTGTTATTGTAGGTCTTTTCCTTCTCTTGTGTTTCCTGCCTAGAGAAGTTCCTTTAGCATTTGTTGTAAAGCTGGTTTGGTGGTGCTAAATTCTCTTAGCTTTTGCTTGTCTTTAAAGGTTTTAATTTCTCTGTCAAATCTGAATGAGATCTTTGCTGGGTAGAGTAATTTTGGTTGTAGGTTTTTCCCCTTCATCATTTTAAATAGGGACATACCATTTTAGAACATACTCTATTTCACTCAACAAACAGCATATTTATTGTGTATCTAATTTATACAGTACTGGACCTCTAATGAAGAATAGAACATACTCCTCAAGTAAACAATGTGATAATTCCTATGATAACTGAGCATAGGGTGCTTTGTGGAATCAGAGAAGGCCCTCCACCCCTGGAAAGCTAAGTATTGGAGGAGTAGAAGAAAGCCGGGTATAGAGTGGTGGTAGGGCAGGAATGAGGTGGGGAAGGGTTGGGGTACATATAGAGTGTTACAGAGAAAAGGAGAACAAATATAAAAGCTTTCAGGGAACACATGCTCATTGTTGTACAGGTTTGTCTTTGGACACACAATCCCTTAGGTTTTCTTCTCACAGTTAATATTTGGGAAGGCAGCATGGTTTAGTGGGTAGAGTCAGGAAGCTTATCACTCTGACAAACCTTTATTAGTACCTACTCTGTGTCTGGTAGCATAGATAGAAAGATGAATAAGGCACACAGTGACACTGACCCTCCAGGAGGTCACAGCCTAGTGGCAGAAACAGTATAAACACATGCTATAAAAGTGTGCTGAATGCTGTGAACAAAGTGTCCCTGGAACCTGTTCCTGGAACCAGTGCTGTCTATCCCGCTGTTTGTGGGGCTGTGGGTGTTTGAGGGAAGGCTGTAGAGAGGAGGTGATGTGTGGGCTGAGTCTTGAAGAGCAGGTAGACATTTGCCTGGCAGGTGTGTATGTCTGTATGTGTGTGTACAGGCATGCATGCACACAGTGGTCTAGCCCAATAGAACAGCATGTGCAAAGACTGGGAGGGGTAAAGAACAAGATGTATTTGAGGAACCACATGGTCTCCTGTGCAATTGGAAGCATAATGTGTACCTGGAGTTGAACAGAGAAGGAAGACTATAGAGATAGCCTGGGGCAAGATGTGGTTTTTGGTGTTTATTTACTCTGTTGCTGTCCTTTTGGGGGCTCACCTTTCAAATCAGTAAAGGAAGGAGATCTCCTAGGCACCCCCAAGGTAGTTTATCCTTAGTTTTCTTGTTTTATTTTTTTCCAATATAGTATTAGCTAATTGGTAAACTGGTATTATCTAGTGATCTGAAATATACCAGCAAGTGTAAATATCCCCAAAGAGAGCTCAAGAGACATTTATAATTGTCAATTCTCAGGATAGTGGATCCTTTAAAGTCTGTGCTGACCTTGATATTTTACCTTGTGACTCTTTTTTTTTTTTTAATTAGGTTTAACCCAGAAGAATTTAGCTAAAAAGTTTGACTTCCCCATACCTTTGAATGAACCTTCCAAAATAATGAAGAAAAAGAAAAAGGTATATTATTGTAAAGGGGAATGAGTGATATTTTGAATTTTAGATTAACCTGTCTAAATACAAACGTGTGAAGATACTCAAGACATTAAAAATAGTGCCATCTTTTGAAAAATTTAATTTACTGAGATGAGAAAATAGAATTAATTTAGCAGTAATGAAACTGGGTTTGGAAATATTTATTAACCATAAAGAATAGTCCTTCCAGTGTTTGAAGATATAAAACGCATTTTAGTCAAAATGTAGCTGACTGTGAGCTTTTTCAAAGCATGAAAATATATGTTGCATAGAATATAACAAACTCAGATAGTGTTACATAAGAAAATCATGGATTTCACAGAAAAGAAAAAGGTATCTCTATTGGTGTCATATTGCTCTTTTAAAGGCAAGGGGTGTACAAGTTTCTAGCAGGAAAGCTGACAAGCATGAACCTTTATGCTGAACCATTTTCATGTCTGGCTGTCCAGATGTCATGGTAACTTTGAGTGTTTTAAACATATTCAAGGGACTTCCCTGGTGGCTCAGTGGCTAAGAATCCACCTGCAATTCAGGGGACACGGGTTCCAGCCCTGGTCCGGGAAGCTCCCACATGCCACGGAGCAACTAAGCCCGTGCACTACAACTACCGATCCTGCGCTCTAGAGCCCGCGAGCCACAGCTACTGAAGCCCGTGTGCCTAGAGCCCGTGCTCCACAACAAGAGAAGCCACCGCAGTGAGAAGCCCGCACACCGCAACAAAGAGTAGCCCCCCCGCTCGCGGCAATTAGAGAAAGCCCGCGCACAGCAATGAAGACCCAACTCAGCCAAAAATAAATAAATAAGTAAAATTAATTAAACATATTCAAGATCAGTTACTCTACTAATCTTTGTTTACCACTATATATTTTACACTTCAGTTTAAAGAAACTGTTAGTTGATAATGACACATAAAATTATATTATTTCTGAGCTTTGAGTTTGTTTGATTTCTAATACATGTATAGTATAAAATAGCATTCAGAGTGACTAATCCTTGCAGCAAGTGTATTTTGAGTGAGCATTTAATCTTCCCACTATACTAAGAAATTTTTCTTCTAAGAACCAATTCCTCTTGGGCAATAGCCAATATTTACCTGTAACTACTTTGTGCCAGACACTGGGGTAAGTGCTTTACCTATATTTTTCATTAATTCTAATAATCCAGTATTTGAAGTTATTCCTAAATGAGATTAAAACACTTGCCCAATGTCAAGCAGCTGGTTAAGTGGTGAAGCCAGAATTTGAGCCTAGATCTATCTGCTTCTATAGTCTCCATTCTTCCTATTCTAGTATATTCATGTTCTCTAGTAAGTTTGCTTTGGTATGTCCTAGGAGAAATGTTTAATTGTTAAGTAGAATAAAATACATTAAAAATCATATCATTGTCCAGTGGCTTAGACATAGACATAGGAATAGAAATTCGCTATTTTTACTACCTTTCAAAACAAAATTGAGTATGTTGAAACCATAGGACTTACTAGATATTGCCTTTGAAAGACATTGCCTTCGACCAGGACAGTTAATTTAAATACTGCAGAGAGGAAATGCTAGGAAGTTGGAAAAAGATATCAGAGAATTCACTGAATATGGGAAAACAATCATGTTTAATTTTTAGATCTCTAAGTATAATATTGCTTTATAATGATAATATCAAACTGGCATGCAACACAGTTGGCTCACTCCCAATTGCCTATATCACAATGTAGTCCAGATTCTCTGCTCAGTGTTCCTTAACTGTGCTTACCTTTTTAAGGTTTCAGTATGGAATGGAGTGTACAAAGTCATTTCTAAAATGCTTGAAGAAAATGAAAAATACAGACTTAGGCTGAAATTATGTAGTGAAAGTAAGTTAACACAATTTTCATTGTATTAAAGAGAACTGGCTTCTCTAATAGTTTAGTTACCTTTGGATTACATTAGACCAGTAGTTTTCCTAATTGTCACATTCAATGTATAGAGCTATAGAAAAAAGGCTACCATATTATCACTGTTCATTGTAATGAAAAGTCAATGCATTGTAAAGCATTAAGTGTAGAGTAGACCACAGGTGTATGTGTGTGTGGAAGAGTGCAGAAGGTGAATGTTGACTGGAACTGAGTCAAGGGAACACGCTTGTCTATTAAATTTGAATTTTAATGCCAACTTTTTTTAAAAACGCCAAATTTTTAATACAGATTACAAAACTCATCCATATTGATGAAGAAAAACATTTTAATTGTATTATAGAAGTATAAATTCTGTGTTGCTTCATACAGTCACTTCCTTTTCATGATGCTGCAGTCCAATTTAATGCATTTAGCAAAATCTGCCCTTGAGTTATGGCCTTGATGTCATTATTTCATTCCTGGAAAGCAATTCATAAATTAAACCATGTTTTAAGCTGCATCAGTGAGTTGATATTGTGGCCAGAGCAAAATTAGATGTCATCTAGTATGTTTATCAAAGTAATTGGAAGTTCTGGATGCTCAAACAAGTAAGTTGGATAAAATTTATGTAACATGAATTGCTAAATCATAAGGCATTTTCTTTCCTTTACATGCATGTCCTAATACATATATTACCATGCTGAATGCTTCTATAAGTTTTTAGTGCAGTCACTCAAGGACAACTTTTATATTGACAGTCAGTAAATCTGCATAATTTGATTTTGTGAAGAATATTTTCGTAAGATAATTAAAACAATGCCATTTTGTAAGCAGTGTAACACTGGAAACTCATTACTGTTATTGTAATATTGCATCCATAATAGCATAAATTGTTTGCAATCATGGTACATGAACTAATGTTCACATTAGTGATACTCTGTTTAATTTTTCTTATCTATTTAAGCAGGATAATGAAGCAGAGGGCATTTAAGAGGAAATAAGTTGTCAGTGGTTTCTTAGGTGACAAAGATGTTTGAACAGGCAGAGAAATGTGCACAAACCCTGGACATTGTTGTGAGTGTTAATCCAGATCCAATTACTCTAATAAATGTACTAGATCACATCTAATTTTGCTCTGGCCATTACCTTGAACTTGTTGGGTTCTTTTGTGCCTCAGCAATAGACCTTCTATTAAATATCAATGATCTTGTAATATGGTCTTGTAAGGATTATTTAGCAATTTAAAATAATATGCTGTGTTTTCCAGAAATAGCCTCTTATAAAAAATAGCCTCTTATAAAAAAAAGGTATTTTTATTACAATTTTTAACCTGATTATAGAAACTAATAATTATATTTTAAAAATGTATTATAATTCTTGTTCCTTATTATATATTTATTAATGGGAAAGCCAATGCCAGAGACCAACTTGAATTTTCCTTATATTTTATGTTGTTCCTAGATTCAAATTACACAAAATGAATCTTCTTGTCATCTTCTGGTAAGAATCCACTTAGATAACAATGAAAAGGTGTAGACTTTTTCCTTCCCCTTTACATCCTACCATCTCCAACCTTTAATGTATACCCATTGCTAATTCTAGCCTGTTTCCTTCCTTAAACCCAGTGTCTGACACATAGAAAGCATCATTAAATATTTGTTGAAATTTAATAAGCTTCATTTGGGCCTCATATTCACAATGCCTATTGAAACTACTCTCTCTGGTCCAAGTTTTATGTTTTTTCTTTTTCATATCTCTGCTTAGTTCTCTTTTCTTTTTGAACATGCTTTCACATTTAATGTTGTTTTACTACTACTTGTTCAAATTTTTCTTCTTATTATCCTGAAGACTATGTCATGGTTCTCTTTCTACCTTTCTGACCATATTTTCTATGTATTTTTCATTTGTCCCTTTTGCTACCATCTAATAACAAATGCTTCCCTAGGAGTAATTGTTGGTCCTGCTGTCTCTTTACATATTTATTCTGAGATAACTCACCCATTTTATAACTTCAGTTACTCTTTCTGGGTGTATGACCCTTAAATCTCTATCCTACTTCTGACCTCTGGTCATGTGCCTCTGAATTTCTTTAGGCTGTTCTACAGTTACTTTTAAATGCCACATGGTTTAAACTGAGCATGTCATCCCCCCACTTTTTTTTTCCAATTGTGCCCTGATATACTAATCATCTGGGCTCATTCAATTCTTAGGAGTAGGTTACACCCAGTTTGGTGGGGTTTGGAAAGTAGTAGAAAAGGTAAGTAAGATGGGCTTTGGAACAGAGAAATTAGACTTATAAGTGGGAATGTGGGGGAAGGGGGTATACTTTAAGACAAGGACATGAGAAAATTCATGGAGTCACAGAAAATGTTTAGGAATATACAGCTTGATTAAAGCTTTTCAAGGTAGTCATAGTGAAGAAAGGTATACAATGTACTGAGAATGTATTTCAAATAGTCTCACATGGATACTTGTTCAAGGATATGTACTCAGTTCAGTAGGCAATGAAGAAACATGGAACATTTTCGTAACCCTTTATTCCAAATGATTTCAAATGTACATAAAAATCACAAGAAGAATACAAAGACCTCCAGAATACCCGTTACCTGGGTTCATCGTTTTTTACGTCTTGCCACTTCGCTTTATCATTATCCTACTCCCCCTCTCTCTTTCTCTGTGTGTTATGTGTATCAAGTATTGCCCCTTAATACTTTAGTGTGTATATCCTAAGAACCAGGATATCTTTTTTATAACTACACTACAGTTATCAAATTCAGGAAATTTAACATTGGTATAAAACTTTTATGTAATCTATAGTCTGTATTCCAGTGTTTTCTTGTGCCAATAATGTCTTTAATGGGATTTTTTTCCTGTTAGCAGGTCTGGTCCAGTGTCATGTATCGCATTTAATTGTCATGTCTCTTTAGTCTTCTTTAGTCTGTAACAGTTCTTCAACCTTTCTTTGTCTTTTATGACATTGACATTTTTGAAGAATGCAGGCCAATTATTTTTCAGATTATCCCTCTGGACTTGCTGATACCTCCCATGATTTGATTCATATTTTGCATTTTTGGCTGGAACATTATATAAGTAATGTTACTTCCTTCTCAGAACATCACATCTGAAGTCATGTGATTTTCATTTATCCCTTATTGAGGGATCTATTGGTTTGATGTCCATTTGATCTATTGCTTAAGATGTCCATTTCTCCACTATATATAGTTACTATTTTTCATTTTGTAATTAATAAGTATTTTATGGAAAGATAATTAGAAATTACGCAAATATCTTGTATATCATCAGTATAGAACATTTTAAAGCAGTGGGTTGATCAGATCTGCATTTTAGAAAGAATCCAGTGTCATTTTATAAAAAGGTTTGGAATAGAGGCAAGATAAGAGGTGAACAAGAAAATCTAGGGATTGTAACAGCAGTCCAAGGGAAAAGTGAAATGCACTTAATGAGAGTGGAGAGGATACAGATGACTAGATGTAGGGCAGTATGAGAGATGATACTAAGGTTTGAGAATGAGCAGATAAGAAATAAGGAAGTCAAGAGAAAGAACTGGTTTTGCGAAGCTACTGAGTTTTATTTTGGCACGTACAATTTTAGACGATAGGTATTCAGGTGAAAATTGTAAGCAATTGGAAGTGTCATGTCAGATCCAGTGTGATATCTATACTGCATAAAGGTCATATGTAGTTCTAGCAGTAGATGCAGATGAAACCTCAATGCGGGGATGGAGGGAGAGGAGAGGACTGAGAACAGAATGTCAGGCAACATCTAGGATGAAGAGGAAGTCTCAGTCCCTCGAAGAGGGATTCTAGGGGCTTAATTAGGAGTAATGAGAGAAATGATTGTCAGTTTGGGGGGATACAAATGAAGCTTGTGGGAGATCAAGGGATCAACAGTTTAAAGGACAGTGACCTTTTTCAGTGAGAATATAGGGGTACAAAAAAGTAGGGGTATAGAAGTATATGTATATCAGCTGGGAATATTTTAGGAGTTCCAGTGCTTAGAAGTAAAGTAGAAGTTCCAAGTGATGACAGTGACCATCCAAGCAATGACTTTGCTTGTGAGTGGCTGAAGTGACTTTGCTTGTGAGTGCTTGTGACTTTGCTTTTGAGTGACTTTGCTTGTGAGTGCTTGTGAGAGGCCTGGAGATAAAGACCTGTGATATAGTCTTTTTTTGTGGCACAGTTCTTATAATTGGGACTGTTGAAGTCACCACGGGTATTGGCAGGAGTTGGAGTGGAGAAGAAAATATGAGTTACATATTGAGTCCATCAGAAGCTTTTTATGGTCAACTAGAGAAAGTAAAAATCAAAACAGTAAATGCAGGGAGTGGCTAACTGTTGCTTTGCAGTTTTAGAAATGTTAAAATTTTTCAGTGACTACTGATTATGACATTTTATATTAACAAGATTCAATTTTGTCATCTTTTATTTAGGGTTAACCTATTTTTGGATCTGTTTACCAAAGAAGATTATGAAGAGTTTAAAGATGGAACTTTAAATTGAATCATAATTATATGTTAATTTTGATGTGTTTTGTTGGAATTGGGACTTTAATAGTTGAATAGAAAAAACTATGTTCTTTATCAATTAGTAGTGTTTCTTTGCAAATTAATAAAAATTTTAGTTAAATATTGTTATTATATGCATACAAGTGTTATTTTTAGAATTAATACTTATTCCATACTCATTCAAATTAATATTTTACATAAAATTTAAATTAGCATATAAATATAATTGCATGCATTTAAAATTGCCAACTTTTCCCTTTTATTAGTGAGTCTGCATCCACTGCTGGGTTTTTTTGTTTGTTTGTTTAAGAAAAGTTTTACTAATGTATTAATATTTCAGCAAAGTTATTGCAATGGATTTAAAAGGCAGACAGACACTATTATAGGCTATAAAGTAACAAGTTTCATACAATTAAAATATTACATAGACCTATGGGATTTACTGAATAACTAACAGACCCATAAAAGAAATTAAATCTGAAATGTTAAATCCAGTATTAGCACCTACAATATCTCTGAAAGTAAAACTTTTAACCGTTTCATTCTCTCCTAGTATATGTCCTAACTTTCTCCCAAATACAGTGCTCTCAAACCCCAAAGATGAAGGGCACAGGAAATCCCAATACTAAGAACACACAACCAAAAAGAACTAGAAACAGTGACCCAGACTTGAGACTTTTAGTTGGAAATCACTTAACTTACTGAACTTGAACCAATCATAATATTTCTGTGCACTGAATACTGTATATGAGGAAAGTCTAGGAATCATAAGGTTTGCCAGTAGGGATAGTTAAAAATTAGCAATATATAGTAGTATTCCTATCAAATTTTTTTCTCTTAAGTTATATTTATAACAAAACTATAATTAAAATACTTATTAACACTTGCTTATTCAGGGGGACACAGCAGGGACATTTGTGTTTGATGGTTTAGCATCCACTTTATTGTGCTTACTTATTTTTATAAGGAACAAGCAACACATAGTGCATCTTCCCAATGTTCAAGGTAATGCAGTAATAACAGAATTCTCAAAAAAAAAAACCCAAAAAACAAAAACCTGGAAATTGCATTAAATACTGCTTTAATCAGGAATTGCTATAATAAAACAAGTAACATTATACATTATTTTCCCAATGAGCTTTGGTTTGAGAAACTGAATAGCAGAACTTGATCTTTAAGCTTTGAGTCATGGCAAAACTGGTAATTCTCTGAAATCTGGGAGATGCATTAGCAAAACCAGACACAGCCCACCCTTCACCAAAATCCTGGAGAAAAGCATTTTATGAATTTGTGGGAGTAAGACTGAGCACTGGCTAGTTTACGACTTGCTGAAGCCCAAGGAATGACGAGAACCACTGGCACTGGTGGCAGGTAAGAAATAAACTGTGTTGGGCTGACCAACTGCATATTTTATTAATGGCTTTGAATAAAAAAAGTGAAATGCTTCATTGCGTTTTCTCAAAAACTAATCAAAAGATTACAGAGTCCTACACAATTTGGAGACACAAAGTGGATGCTGAGTGACTAGAGGTCGCTCCAGGTGTGGAATTTTACAAAGTCAGTCCTTGGAGTGAATGGCACCGTGGCTCTGGCAGCAGATACGAAGGAATGATGCTCTGGAGAGGAGGTGGGGGACACTCTGCGGTCGGCCGGTGGACAGGTGAGGGTCCCAGCTGGAGGTGGGCCTTTAATCCTATGGTTTATCTTCCACTACTCAGGCCTCTGTCTTTAGAAATAGTAATTTCAATGACTCAAAGTCCTCTCTCCATGGGATCTGTCAGGAGGAGGCCTTGGGGAGCATAGATCTTCTCATTCTGCTCTTGAATGTATCTGGAGACTTTCTTCAGAACCTTCTGGTAGTGAGTTTCCATGCACAAGAAGATGGTGTACGCTGTTAGACAAGCCAGGCAGCCTTCAAGATAGGACTGGCCCCCGAGCTTCTCTGCTTCAGCATAAAGGTTATTTAGAGTTCGAACTGTTTCTTCAAACTGTTGCCTATCAATCCGGTTCTCCAGCTAAGCAGGGAACTTTGGTCTGGAACTGGCAGCGGGTGCCACTGCTGTAGTCTCACTGAATGAAAACCTTCCAGGACACTGGCGCCTGCTGCGGCCTCATGGCGAGGACAGGACGGGCCGCGCTCCCGGGCCCCGCCCCGCGCACCCCAGAGCCCCGTTCGGCCCGGGAAACAGGAACCCGCCTCCGCTGCCCTCCAGCGGCTGTCGCACCGCCTACGCCTCCACTGCTTTATTCATCCCTTCATATAGATTTAATTGTTTTAAGTTAAATTTGGATTCATTTAAATTATTTTTGGCTTCCTCACTTTTTCTAAATTTCTCAATTAATGATAAAGACCTACCATTTACATAGCAAACAGTTATTTGGGGTGTTTAATAGTTATTTAAGCCATCTTTTTATCCTAGGGAAAGTTAGTAAATTTATGCAGAGTCTGTATTATAAAGTGGAGTATTTTAGGGAAATTTCTGGATAAAGATGAGAGGAGACATTCTCCTTTCCAGGCCCTTAATTAGATACATTATTTTTATATCAGTAAATGAGAGATTCAGAACTCTGAAAATAATTTAGAAGTGTTTTTCAGTGAAGTCCCTTTATATTCTACTCAATATTAGTAGTAATCATCTAGTACCTACATAAGTTCTGCTTTTTGCTGATGCAGTCTCTCTCCCTAAATTGTATCAAAGGCAGGAACTGAAAATGTGGGAGGGAGGAGGCAAAAGGTTTTCCCTTAATCAAGCTCCATGTGCACGCCTTGCTTCTTTCCTTGAGGTGAAAGTCCTCTTTTTTTATCCAGGATGATGACAGTGACATCCATTATTTTTGAGGGTACTGAGAGGGTGAGCCCCCTCATTTCTCTTACAATGGCATTACACAGTGGCAGTAATACAGAATTCTCACGAAATGGTACAAGATGTAAGGATTGTAAAATAATTCATAATTTTGTTTCTTCTAGTTATAAGTTAACTACTTCATGAGCCTAGAACAGACTAGGGTTTGTGGTAACATGTTCTTGTGACTGTTTACCAAATCCATCTGTTTCCCGTTGAAGGATACATTGCCTGAGTGAATGGGCCCTGCTTACCATGCAGTGTCCAAAGGTCCCCTGGCAGCGAGGGTCATGCAACTTCTTTGGAATGCACTGGGCAAATTTTCAGGCTGCTAAATTCTTGCGTAAAGCTTCAAATTTTAGCTTAATACAATTTAAATCATTGTAAAATGAGACATTTACTTGTTTACACTGCAATTTATGCTGCATAAAGTGTTGTGATGAACATGAATGAGGATGTTAGGTTCGCTTCAATGTAAGTTTATATTTATGTGAGTTATACTACTTGACATAGTGAAGTAGTCTGTTTTAATTTATCAAGTGTGTCAATATTTATTAGATTTTAGAAATGAGTCTAATGCTGGATACAAGCTTTGTCTCACTGTTCTAGAACTGTGGAGTAATGAAGACTCTTACTAAAATGAATGTTCCAGATATTTCCTCTAAATCTTTAAATTTTCATTTAATAATGTATACCTGACTCTTCCTTTCTTCTGCTTGGGCCAAAGGCATTTTATTTTCGCCCAATAGTCTAGTATTTGCAACTTCTGTTTTGGAGTCTGCAGTGAGTGTTTCATGCTTAGCTGTGCATGCTGGGGAGGAAAGATATTTTAGTGGTTCAAATTAAGCATTTGGGTGAGTACAGAATAGAGGAGAAACATGTCAGTACTTCAAAATATTATTCAGCCATTTATTCCAGTCATCTGGAGGATTATAGGTGAGCTTTGGAACTATTAGGAAAAACGAATGGGATCTTTTAGCAAAGGAGATAACTAAAATTCAAGACATTTTCCCATCTAGTATAAGCTGAAGAAAGGTTAAAATTTGGGGAAAGTTTTGGGTAACCTAGGAGTCTTTGAGAGTAGGCTTATAATACAATGATGAGAGACTAGTCTTGAGTTTGGGAGCCAGCCCTGTGGGAGTGGAGGTGGAAACACACTAGTGCATCATTAATTAAAGGGAGAATGCTTGGCTGGGAAGTGGTATGCTACTGGAGTAGCATCACAAGTTCCTAAGTCAGGGACCATATATCTATGGCAGCTATGTAAATACGCTTCTCAGATTTCCTACCACATAGGGGGACATAATTGAGTGATGGCCCCCCTGTACTGCATTGTGCATTGACTCTTACATTTGTGTGAGGCCCTGCTTCCCAACTAGTTGCTCCTAGCCACTGATTAAGCATGGCAGGGATATTAAGGCAGATACATTTCTGTGAGATGAGCCTCAAAGACTCCCCATTTGCTTCGCTGAAACTTTCTTAGAACCACAGCAGAGAGAGAGTCTAAGACTTTTCCTACCCAACCATCTTTCCTTCCCTCTCTCCCCTGCAGAGATCAGTCCTTCGTCATGCTGGGATGGCTCTCCTAGGCTCCCCTGGCTCTCTCTCTTTTCCCTCCAGGCATTTCTCCAGTAAATACTTGCACATCTAATTCCACCTTGGCATCTGTTTCTGAGAGGACTCAAATGAATGCAAGTGATGTCCGGAGTGGTCTGATAAAGTAGGCAGCAAGATGGGGCACTGGGATGATATATTCACCATCCAGATGGCAACAAGACACTTTCTGAGTGGTATGTGCAATATGGATAGTCCCTGGCACACGGTGGTGGTCCTATTCTTAAAGATCTCAACTGAGATCACTTGGAAAAACTTCACAGTGGAGTGGAATATCTTCACAGGTATGATGATCCAAGCATTTGAAAGATATGGGGCAAGTAATGCCTTCAAACATAGTTTAGTTGTCTGGTTACAGCTATGTTGTATTAACACTCTACAGAGAGGATAGTAAAAAACTGTATGTCCATTAACAAGCAGTTAAAGAATAAATGTGAGGACCAGAGTGTCTCTCTGGTAGTTTATTGAAAGGTCTTTATCTGTTGCAGTGGAAGAGCGGACCTTGTTAAGTGGCAGTTAGAGGGTCTAAGAGCTAAAGTTGAAGAGCTCCAGAGGTGAATAAATGATCTGTTAAGGCAGGTCTGGTATGACAAAGTCAAGGCACAGGTTGGGGAAATCTGAGGCCCTGGAATGTGTAATGGCACTATCTGGATATATTTCCCTGAAGGTGTTGGCTCTGCAGATTCCCCTGAACCCTAGGAATTTGCAAGGTAGTCCACCCTTCCCCTGTGCTGGAAGGTGTTGCAGAAGCCATTCCCCTTCAAGGCAACAGGTGCCCTCCTCAGGAGCTACCCTTATCTCCTCTCCTAGCTACTAGGCCGTAACTGAGGTTAAATCCTAGGGTAACCCAACTGGAAAAGTGCTAGGCCAGATAAGGCAGGAAAGAGATTATACACAGAAAGAACTCTAAGAATTAGCTAGCATGCAGTGTCATGAGAAAGGAGCATACCCCAGAGATTGGATTTTGAGGTGCTTGATCAAAGAGGCTGAAACGTAAGACTATAGATAATAAAGAATTCATAGACATGGAGGAACTTTCTTGGGATACATAGGAAAAGGGGAATACTCAGGATTCTTGGACACAGGTTCTGAGTTTACTTGGATATCTGGAGCCCCAAAGCATCTTCAAGGCACTCTGATTAGAGTGGGGACATCTCAGGACCAGGTGATAAATGGAATCCTGGTTAAAGTCTGGATAACAGTGGGCCCACTGGATCTACAAGCTACTCAGTGGTCATTCCCATAGTCCCCAGGAATATACCTGGTATATACCTGGTAGTTGGAGTAATTTCCACATTGGATACTTGTCATTTGGGGTAAGGGTTCTCATAGTGGGGAAGGACAAGTGGAAATGTCTGAAACTTCCCCCTTTTCCCAACCAAGTTATTAAATAAAAAAAAAAAACAAGATCACATTCTGGGGGATGCAGGGAGAGTGGCAGAGATTAGCACCACCATTAAAGATCTAAAGGATGCAAGGATGGTGATTCCTATCAGACCTCTGTTAAATATACCACTCTTATCCCTGAAGAAACTAGATGGATCCCGGAGAGTGATCGTAGACTACTGCAGACTTAAGCAGAAGCCCTGTGTGCAGCTGCTGTGCTAGATAAATATCATTGGTAGAGCAGGAACATGATGTGTAGCCACTGATGTGGCAAATGCAGTCTTTTCCATCCCAATCAGAGGTCAGAGACAGTTGCATTCACTCAGGGAAGATAGTGTTCATTTAGTTTTGCCTTAGGGCTATGTTAAGTCTCCTGCCTTTCATCATAGTGTAGTCCAAAGAGAGCTGGCCTGCTTGGTCATCCCACAGAACATCACAGTGATCCATTACATTAACAATGCTGATCAGGTAAGTCAAACAGTAGATGGCTAGTACTCTGAAAGCCTTGATAACGCACATGTGCTCCAGAGGGTGTGAGAGATAAACTGCAAAGTTTCAAAGACCTGCTTGAATTTTTAGTGAAATCTTAGGATTCCAATGAAGAAAACTTCAGTGACATTTTTAGGGTCCAGTGGTCAGGAATATGCCAGGATATCCCCTCCAAAGTAAAAAAAAAAAAAAAAAATGCATGCATCCTGATTCCCTTACCACAGAAATTGAAGCACATGCATGGTGGACGTCTCTGATTCTAGAAAAAAACACATTTATCACCTAGGAATATTGAACTGGTCCACTTATTAGGTGACATAGAATGTTGCCAACTTTGAGTGGGACGCAGTGCAGGAAAGAGATCTGCAATAGGACCAGGCTGTGGTGTAAGCAGTCCTGCTGCTTGGCATAAGATTTGGAAGACCCTATGGTGTTGGAGATATCAGTAGTGGGAAGAGATGTAGTGTGAAGCTTATGAAAAGCTTAACACGGGCCCCATAATAGAATTATAAATCATAGTAGAATGATACATTTATGTCTACATCAAGAAATAAAATGCCTTTTGAGAAACAGCTCCAACATGTTTTGGGGCTCTGGTAGAGACAGATTGCTTGGTCATGAAGTACCAAGTGACTGTGAATCTGAAGCTTCACTTTATGAAAAGAATTCTTTTGAACCCATCTAGTCAAGAAATTGGAGTACCTGCAGCAGACTAACATAAAATGGAAATAGCACATCTGGGAAGGAAGATTAAGCAGGACCAGAGAACACAAGCCACATGAACAGGTAGATCACCTGCATCATTTGTACTAGCTCCCCGCCCCCTGCTTGCACCTATGGCCATATGGGCAGTCTCATACAACCAGTTGAAAGAGCAGGAAAAGTCTGAGTTCTCTTTGGATGGATTGGCTTGATCATGGATGCAAGCCAATATATATGGTGGCAGCATGACAGTCATGTTCCAGAGTGGCCCTGAAAGATACTGGAAAGGGAAAAGAGCAGAGTTGAAAACAACACACCTGATCATCCACTTATTATAGAAGTGACTCACAGTGAGAATCTGTATGAATTCCTGGGCTATAAGCAAAGGCCTGGCCATCTGATCTGGGGCCTGGTAGGAAATACTGGAAAATTGGAGACAAGAAGGTCTGGGATAGAGGCTTATGGTTAGACATATGGGAAGGGGCACAAAGTGTGAAGATTTTTGTATTACATGCTAACACTCACCAGAAAGCATCCATTCTGTGTGTTTGTTGCTTCACAGCAAATTATCCCCAAATTTAGTGGCTTAAAAAAACACACATTTATTATCTCACAATTTCTATGAACCAGGAATACAGGCACAGCTATACTGAATGCTCCGCTTCATGGTCTCTCTCAAGGCTACAAAGTATCAGCTCAGCATGTGTGGTCTTATCTGAAGGCTCAACTGAAGAAAGACCTACTTCCAAGTTCACTCATTGGTTGTTGGCAGCATTTGGTTCCTAGCTGTTAGCTTATGGCCACCCTCAGTTCCTTGCAATGTGTGTCTCTTCAAAATAGTGAAAGTATTGCCATCACTTTTATCAAGTTATATAAGTCTGAAGCAAGTCACTATGTTTCTTCTGTATTCAAGGGGAAGCAATTACTTGAGGATGTGAATACCAAAAGTCGAGATCATTAGTGACCACCTTAGAAGTGTACCTACCACAGCTTTTTATTTATTAACTCTTAAGAAGATTTAGTGGTCTCTTTAGGGTTTTCAATATACACCTTAAATTATTCAGCCTATCTTCAAATAACCTTTTAGAGCAATTAAAAATAATAAAAATGTGAAGTATATATTTACACTCATGCCATTTCTAGTGATTTTCATTGATTTATGTTTATTCAAGTTTCTGTCTGCTTTCATCCTGACTGAAGAACTTCCTTTAACACTTCTTGTAGTGCATGTCTGATGGTAATGATTACTCTTATTTTTTGTTTTTCTGAAAAAATTATTTTTTTTTCATTTTTGGAGAATATTTTCCCTGTTTAGAACTCTGGGCTAACTTTTCTTTTTAAGCATTTTATGGATGATACTCCATTACCTTCTAGATTGCATAGTTTCTGATGAGAAATCTGCTGTTTTTCTGTCTTTGTTCCTTTGTGTGTAAAGTTTCTTTTGTCTCTGGCTGCCATCAAGAGTTTCCTTCTATTTTTGGTTTTCAGTGGTTTGAATATGATGTGTCTAGGTGGTGGTAGTTTGTTTTTTCTTTTTATCCTCCTTGGTGTCCTCTTTTTGGATATTTCTTTTGGTGTTACTACTTTTGGGCAATTCTGGCCATTATCTCTTCAATATTTCTTCCATTCCATTCTTTCTTTCTTCTTTTGGTATCCAAATTATACATATTAGACATTTGATATTGTCTCACAGATTGTGGATGCTCTGTGCTATTTTTTTTCATTCTTTTGTGTCTTTGTTTTTCAGTTTGGGCAATTTCTATTGATTTATTTTCATGTTCATTGATTCTTTCCACCACTGTGTTAAGTCTGCTGATGAGCCTTCAGAAGGCATTCTTCATCTCTGTTACTAGCATTGCACTACATTACTAGCATTACAAATTTTTAATTCCAGCATTTTTTTTATTCCTAGCATTTCCACTTGAAAATGGAAATAAAAGCTTACAGTTTTAATTTTTCTGATGAAATTCCTTATCTGGCCAATGCATATTGGCAATCTTTTCCACTAGACACTTTGTTCTATTTATCAGACTTATTTTAAATTCTCTGTCTGTTAACTCCAACAACAGCATCACATATGAATCTTTTTCTTTTGGTTGCTTTGTGTGTTGAATTTTTGTTCTTGCTTCCTCATGTGTCTCTTAATTTTTGGATACATCATCAGTGCTTAATTCTTTTGCTTTTAGGGGAGATAGGGAAGAAAGATCTGAACAGGATTTTGTGCCTTTCTTTCAGTGCTGCTATTTTCCTATCCAAGTTCTACACTATAAGGGAGACTGTCTGGGGTCTCCGTTCTGTCTGAGGTCTTTCTTGTGAGCACCTGGGAAGATATGTGCAGAAGACTTGTGAATAGGTGAAAATTCTCATGTCTGTGGTTCTGGGGAATTCATTCTATACTTTCACACTGGCTCACATTAAGCTTTTAGCAATCCATCAAAATTTTAAGCTGAATTGTTCTTACCAATTTGTACAATGTCTGGCATTTACCCTAGGTAAGCAAATGCTAGCACCCTGTTTCTTCTTGGAGGTGCCTGTCTTTCCTTAAATTTCAAGTAAATTGTTTGAACTGCTCCCTCAGCAATCTGATGGATTAAAGAAAAACTGTGACTTTGCAGTTATCCAGCTTTCTTTTTGTTATGGTGGGAGTGATGCTCTTTCCAGTTTGGCACATACTAAGCTGAATGCAGAAATTTGGTCCATTTACTCTTAATTGATTATGATTAATTTCATGCTATCATGTCATTATAGCTACTTTCTTCTTGCTTTTTCTACTCAAGATAGCTACATTATAGCTACTTTCTTCTTGCTTTTTCTACTCAAGATAACTATCATAGTGAATCCATGCATATGATTTCTTTATTTTGCTTTTTATATAGTTTTATTGCAATTACGTCTTTTTAAAACTTCATTATAAATCTAGGTGTTTAATTTTCTAATAAGGACATTAGGTTACATATAATCTTTTTAGACTTTTACTATTATATTAATATTACTTTTTAATATTACATTGGTAAAATTTATGCATATTGTTGACTGTCATCATGGTTCATTTGTTTTATTCAGAACTTTCTAAAAGTCAAAGTGTGGGGAAATATCCACATTCCTGGGAATAACACAATTTGAGCTCAGATTATCCCACTTTTCCTCATGATCATGATAAACTCATTTACTACTTGCTTAATTTGTTTACTTTTATTGATAATAAATGACAATAACCCTAAAAGAGATCTCTGATTCCTATGCTTTTAGAAATCTGATTGCATGTATAAAAACATTTTATATTCCTAGAAAAGTTACAGTATAAAGTCAAATTAATATATAGACTCCCAGTTGAAAGACCTGACATGAAATATCCTCATTTACCCTATTCTCTACTTTCTAAGAATCTGAGTGTGAGGGAGTTTTTTTCAGATTTCAGGACATGCTCCAATATGATCTCAAATGACTCCATTTAGTTGTCAGTTCTCATGTTGGTCTTTCCGTGACTCTAATGTGTCCTTATGGTACCTTATTATTTCAGGAGTCTGGTGAAGTTTAGAGAAATTTTTCAAATAACTGGAAATAGCCTAGTTGACTATGGATGACTCCATTTGTCGGAGTATTTTAATCTATGAATTATGTAAGTTGGTATGTTTCAGAGAGGAAATATCCTCTCTGAGCCTGACCTTTTATTTTGTTTTTAAAATATCACCATGAAATGGAATCTTCCAGACATCAAGAGACAAAGAGACCAACTGAAAACTGAAATTATCTCAACAAAAGGTAATACTAGGTAGTTACCAAACATGTGCTACCCACTCCTGCCTGAAGGTGGGAGTCTTCAATTATATAATGGTCTAGGATAGAGCTTGTGGAGGAGTGGTGACATCCAGCCCTAACTTCTGTGAGTCAGGTTCCAGTGGGACATTCATTCATTTACTCACTCATTTATTTATGTAATATTTATTGAGTCTATATCATACTCCTAATTCTATTCTAGGCCTGGGGCAACAGAAGTGAATGAAATATGATAAAAATATACTATGGAGAAAAATAAAGGAGATGCAGGTATGTCAAGGGATACAGTGTTAAGTAGGGAGGTGAAGAGAAAGCCTCACATAGAAGGTGACATTTAGATAAAAACCTGAAGTTCGGAAGCCAGACGTGCAGAAAGAGCATAGGAACATTCTGGGTAGAGGCCAATATCCTGAGGCTGGAGAAAAGGAAAGAAAAAAGAAAGAAGAGCTCAGGTGGAGTAAGAAAGATAGAATAGTAGATGAAGTGAGAAGGTAGAGAGTGAGGTGTTCTATTTTGAGGACTTTACTTAGATGGAAAACTACTGGAAGGTTTTGAGCAGGGCATTGACACGAACTGACAAACATTTAACAGAACTACTTTGGCAACTGTTTTGAGAATGAACTGAGAGGAGGCAGGCCTTTCTTACCTTATATGAGTCAGCGGGGGGTACTTTTTCTCCCATTCTTTAACATGAACGTAAAAAGTCAAGGAAGTAAAATTTCTCTACAAAAAGGAAAATTTCACAGGGAATTTGCAAATATTATAAGCTCTCACTCCTTGGTGGAGATACACAGTCCATTTTCTGGGAAGGGACACTCATATTCTAGTGGTACTTTAAGAACAACAGGTATATGAAAAAACACTAAACATCACTAAGCATCAAGGAAATGCAAATCAAAACCACAATGAGATATCACTTCACACCTGTTAGGATGGCTATTATCAAAAAGACAATAGATCAAAAGTATTGGTAAGTGAGTGGAGAATAGGTAACACTTGTGCATGGTTGATGGGAATGTAAGTTGGTCCAACCACTATGGAAAACAGTATGGAGGTACCTAAAAAAATTAAAAATAGAACTACCATATGATCCAGCAATACCATTTCTAGGTATATATCCAAAGGAAATGAAATCAGTGTCTTGAAGTGATATCTGCATTTCCATGTTCACTGCAGATATATATATATATGTCTTTTAAACAAGGGAAGTGTCTAAGTGATTAGACCAGGCACAGAAAGATAAATACTGTCTGATCTCACTTATATGTGAATCTAAAGAAGTCAAACTCATAGAAGCAGGGGTAGAATGGTAGTTGCCAGGGACTGACTGAGGCAAGAGGGAAAAACAGGGATATGTTGGTCCAAGGGTACAAAGTTCAGTTATTCAGGATGAATACATTTTGGAGATCTAGTGTACAGCATGGTGACTACAGTCAATAATACTGTATTGTATTCTTGAATTTGTTAAGGGAGTAAATCCTAAATGTCCTCACCACACACACACAAAAATGGAAACTATATGAGGTGATGCATGTGTTAATTAGCTTGATTGTGGTAATCATTTCACAATGTATACGTATAGTAACACATTGCATTGTACAATTTAAATACATACATGGTTTATTTGTCAAATATATCTCAATAAAGTTGGAAGCAAAACATAGATGTTTATAATCCATTAATCCTCTCTGGTGTGTCAGAGAGGAATAAAAGGAATTTTCCATAGGTCTTCCATAACACCCAGTGAACTTATATTCAACTAGTTGATTTCACCTTGTTGACTTACTAGTCTCTCTGTAAATTCACTGTTCTAAAAAATGTTTATGTTTTCTAGAACTCGGTAGTTTTTTTCTCTAGCAGGAAATTATTCATGTTTTTTTTCTATTGATTTAAAAATAAATCATATGTTTTGGGGAGATGAGCAAAAAGAATTAGGAAAAGAATGAAATCACCCATAACGTTATCCAGAGAGAAAGCCTATAAGCATTTTTATTTCTTACAGTCCATTTTTAATGGAAATATATTTGACATATGACACTGTGTAAATTTAAGGTGTACAGCATGTTAATTTGATACATTTATATATTGTAATATGATTGCCATAGTAGCAATAATTAGCACCTCTATCACGTTACATAATTATTTTTTCTTTTTAGTAGTTGGTATTCAGTCTTTATATTTTCACATAGTTGAGATAATGTCTATACAATTTTGATTCCTCTTTTTACTCAACATTATAAACATCTCCCGTTATTCAATATTCTATTACATCATTTTTAAACAGTGAATAATATTTCACCATATGGGATGAACCAAAATTCACCCGTTCACCCCCTGATTGTTGATATTTAGGTTGCAAGAACTCAATCCCTACTCTCACTATACCACAGTTACATAGATAATCATATAATTTAAGAACCTGTTTAAGAACAGTTATTTCAGCATAGAGGAACAGAGTACTAAGGGAGTACAAGAGAAGTTGAATATAGTCTGGGGTTTCAGAGGAGACTTGTCTGAGGAAGTAATATTTAAATGACTCTGAAGAATCACAAGACATTAATTAAAGGAGTGGGAAAGAGCACGTCCTCAAGAGGGAATCACAAAGGAAACATCATGTGGAAAGTCACCTGGGTTGGGAAGAAGGGTGTGTTTGGAAGGTGAGGAAACCTGAAATGTAGTTGCAAGGGGAAGAGTGACAGCAGATGAAGCTTGTGGAGCAGTCAGAGGAGAAATCATAAAGAGCCTTACAGGCTAGGTCTGAGATGTTGGCCTTTTTTCTTTTTCTTTTTTTTTTTTTTAACATCTTTATTGGAGTAAAATTACTTTACAACTGTGTGTAAGTTTCTGTTGTAAGACAAAGTGAATCAGCTATACGTATACATATATCCCCTCCCTCTTAAGCCTCCTTCCCACCCTCCCTATCCCACCCCTGTAGGTGGTCACTGATCTCCCTGTGCTACGTGGCTGCTTCCCACTAGCTATCTATTTTACATTTGGCAGTGTATATATGTCAATGCCACTCTCTCACTTCGTCCTAGCTTACCCTTCCCTCTCCCTGTGTCCTCATGTCCATTCTCTACGTCTGCGTCTTTATTCCTGTCCTGCCCCTAGGTTCTTCAGAACCTTTTTTTTTTCTAATTAGATTCCATATATATGTGTTAGCATACGGTATTTGTTTTTCTCTTTCTGACTTATTTCACTCTGTATGACAGACTCTAGGTCCAACCACCTCACTACAAATAACTCAATTTCATTTCTTTTTATGGCTGAGTAATTTTCCATTGTATATATGTGCCACATCTTCTCTATCCATTCACCTCTCAATGGACACTTAGGTTGCTTCCATGTCCTGGCTATTGTAAATAATGCTGCAATGAACATTTTGGTACATGACTGTTTTTGAATTATGGTTTCTCTCAGGGTATATGCCCAGTAGTGGGATTGCTGGGTCATATGGTAGTTCTATTTTTAGTTTTTTAAGGAACCTCCATACTTTTCTCCAGAGTGGCGGTATCCATTTACATTCCTACCAACAGTGCAAGAGGGTTCCCTTTTCTCCACACCCTCTCCAGCCTTTATTGTTTATAGATTTTTTTTGATGGTGGTAATTCTGACTGGTGTGAGGCCATACCTCATTGCAGTTTTGATTTGCATTTCTCTAATGATTAGTGATATTGAGCATCCTTTCATGTGTTTGTTGGCAATCTGTATATCTTCTTTGGAGAAATGTCTATTTAGGTCTTCTGCCCATTTTTGGATTGAGTTGTTTGTTTTTTTGATATTGAGCCACATGACCTGCTTGCAAATTTTGGAGATTAATCCTTTGTCAGTTGCTTCATTTGCAAATATTTTCTCCCATTCTGAGGGTTGTCTTTTCGTCTTGTTTATGGTTTCCTTTGCTGTGCAAAAGCTTTTAAGTTTCATTAGGTCCCATTTGTTTATTTTTGTTTTTATTTCCATTTCTCTAGGAGGTGGGTCAAAAAGGATCTTGCTGTGATTTATGTCATAGAATGTTCCACTTATGTTTTCCTCTAAGAGTTTTAAGGTGTCTGGCTTCACATTTAGGTCTTTAATCCATTTTGAGTTTATTTTTGTGTGTGGTGTTAGAGAGTGTTCTAATTTCATTTTTTTACATGTAGCTGTCCAGTTTTCCCAGCACCACTTATTGAAGAGGCTGTCTTTTCTCCACTGTATATTCTTGCCTGCTTTATCAAAGATAAGGTGACCATATGTGCATTGGTTTATCTCTTGGCTTTCTATCCTGTTCCATTCATCTATATGTCTGTTTTTGTGTCAGTACCATAATGTCTTGATTACTGTAGCTTTGTAGTATAGTCTGAAGTCAGGGAGCCTGATTCCTACAGCTCCATTTTTCTTTCTCAAGATTGTTTTGGCTACCTGGGGTCTTTTGTGTTTCCATAAAAATTGTGAAATTTTTTGTTCTAGTTCTGTGAAAAATGCCAGTGGTAGTTTGACAGGGATTGCACTGAATCTGTGGATTGCTTTGGGTAGTACAGTCATTTTCACAATGTTGATTCTTCCAATCCAAGGACATGGTATATCTCTCCATCTGTTTTGTATCATCTTTAATTTCTTTCATCAGTGTCTTATAGTTTTCTGCATACAGGTCTTTTGTCTCCTTAGGTAGGTTTATTCCTAGGTATTTTATTCTTTTTGTTGCAATGGTAAATGGGAGTGTTTCCAGAGGTCTCTGAGACTGTCCTCAATTCTTTTCATTCTTTTTCTTTATTCTGTTCTGCAGTAGTTATTTCCAATATTTTATCTTCCAGGTCTCTTTTGCATTCTTCTGCCTCAGTTATTCTGCTATTGATTCCTTCTAGAGAATTTTAAAATTTCATTTGTTGTGTGTTCATCATTATTTGTTTGCTCTTTAGTTCTTCTAGGTCCTTGTTAAACATTTCTTGTATTTTCTCCATTCTATTTCCAAGATTTTGGATCATCTTTACTATCATTACTCTGAATTCTTTTTCAGGTAGACTGCCTATTTCCTCTTCATTTGTTTGGTCTGGTGCATTTTTACCTTGCTCCTTCATCTGCTGCATATTTCTCTGTATTCTCATTTTTTAAAAATGACTGTGTTTGGGTCTCCTTTTTGCAGGCTGCAGGTTCGTAGTTCCTATTGTTTTTGGTGTCTATCCCCAGTATGTGACGTTGGTGCAGTGGCTTGTGTAGGCTTCCTGGTGGAGGGGACTGGTGCATGTGTTCTGGTGGGTTGGGCTGGATCTTGTCTTCCTGGTGGGTAGGGCCACGTCTGGTGGTGTGTTTTGGGGTGTCTGTGAACTTAGTATGATTTAGGCAACCTCTCTGCTAATAGGTGGGGTTGTGTTCCTGTCTTGCTAGTTGTTTGGCATTGGGCATCCAGCACTGGAGTTTGTTGGCCGTTGGGAGGAGCTGGGTCTTAGTGTTGAGACGGAGATTTCTGGGAGAGCTCTCACTGATTGATATTATGTGGGGCTGGGAGGTCTCTGGTGGTCCAATATCCTGAACTTGGCTGTCCCACCTCAGAGGCTCAGGCCTGACCCCAGTCTGGAGGACCAAGACACTGTCAGCCCCATGGCTCAGAAGAAAATGGAGAAAAAAAGAAAGAAAAAAAATTTTTAATAATTAAAAAAAATAATAATAATAAAAAAAGGAAGAGAGCAACAAATCAATAAACAAATCCACCATTGATAACAGGGTATAAAAACTAAGATAAACATAAAAATCGGAAACAAATCAGTCACAGACAGCAAATCCCAAGTCTACAGTTGCTCCCAAAGTCCACCGCCCCAATTTCGGGATGACACATTGTCTATTCAGGTATTCCACAGATGCAGGGTACATCAAGTTCATTGTGAGATTTAATCCACTGCTCCTGACGCTGCAAGGAGAAATTTTCCTTTCTCTTCTTTGTTTGCACAGCTCCTGGGGTTCAGCTTTGGATATGACCCCACCTCTGCATGTAGGTCGCCCTCTGGTGTCTGTTCCCCACCCAGAGAGGAGGGGGTTAAAGCAGCGGCTAATTAGGGGGCTGTTGCTCATTCAGGCTGGGGCAGGAAGGGGTATGGTAGTTATAATTGGAATGGGGGGAGAGCCTGTGGTGGCAGAGGCCAGCATGACGTTGCAATAGCCTGAGGCACGCCATGTGTTCTCCTGGGGAAATTGTCCCTGGATCACTGGACCCTGGCAGTGGTGGGCTGCACAGGCTCCCCTGAGGGGAGGTGTGGGTAGTGACCTATGCTTGCAGACAGGCTTCTTGGTGGCTGCAGCAGCAGCCTTAGTGTTTCATGCCTGTCTCTGGTGTCTGCACTGATAGCTGCAGCTCAC
>NW_020173979.1:1623101-1631873 GCF_003031525.2 Neophocaena asiaeorientalis asiaeorientalis | reverse complement strand
CTGGGGTGTGTGTGTGTGTGTGTGTGTGTGTGTGTGAGTGGTGTGGATAGTGACCTGTGCTTGCACACAGGATTCTTGGTGGCTGCAGCAACAGTGTTAGCGTTTCATTCCCATCTCTGGGGTCTGAGCTGATAGCCGCATCTCGCGCCCATCTCTGGAGCTGGTTTCGGTGGTGCTCTGAATCCCCTCTCCTCGTGCACCCCAAAACAATGGTCTCTTGCCTCTTAGGCAGTTGCAGACTTTCTCCCGGACTCCCTCCCAGCTAGCTGTGGCGCACTAGCTCCTTCAGGCTGTGTTCACGCCGCCAACCCCAGTCCTCTCCCTGGGATCTGACCTCCGAAACCCGAGCCTCAGCCCCCATCCCCCACCCGCGCTGGCGGGTGAGCAGACAAGCCTTTCAGGCTGGTGAGTGCTGGTCGGCACCGATCATCTGTGCGGGAATCTCTCTGCTTTGCCCTCCGCACCGCTGTTGCTGTGCTCTCCTCCGTGGCTCTGAAGCTCCCCTAACCATACCCCGTCTCCACCAGTGAAGGGGCTCCTTAGTGTGTGGAAACTTTTCCTCCTTCATAGCTCCCTTCAAGGGGTGCAGGTCCTGTCCCTTTTGTCTCTGTTTATTCTTTTTTCTTTTGCCCTACCCAGGTACGTGGGGATTTTCTTGCCTTTTGGGAAGTCTGAGGTCTTCTGCCAGTGTTCAGGAGGTGTTCTGTAGGAGTTATTCCACATGTAGATGTATTTTTAATGTATTTGTGGGGAGGAAGGTAATCTCCACGTCTTACTCCTCCACCGTCTTGAAGATCCCTCCTGGTCTTTATCTTTTAAAAATAAAGAAAAGCCTCAAGAGTTCTATACAAGGAAATAACACTACCAGAATTTTATTTTATAGAAGTTGCTTGGTCTATAGTCTAAAGAATAGATTGGTGCGGAGGAAAGCACAGTTGTCAGGAGACTCGTTAGGTAGGGAAATAGAGAGCAATTCGGGGGAGTCATGGACATAGGGAAGGGTGGACTGGTGTGAGAGATACTTGGGAGGGAGAATTATCAGGACTTGGTGATTGGATGTAGGAGTTAGGAAGACCTCAAGGGTCCCTCTCAGTTTTCTGATTGGAGCAATGGATGGATGATGGGGCAAATCACTGAAAGACAACACAGGAGGAGGAGCATTTTTGAGAGAGAGACCAGGAGTTCAGTTTTGGACATGTTGAGATTCAGGTGCCTGTGAACCATCCAATGAAGATGTCAAGGAAAGAGTTGTATATAGGGGTCTGGAGTCTAGAAGAAATCTATCTGTTGGAATTTAGGAGTTATTTATATATGAATGGTATTTGAAGTCTCAGGGTGTGATTGCCAAGTGAAAGAATATGATATGAGGACAGCCTAGGATAGAGCCTGTGGTGGATGCTGTGCTCTCAGATAGATCCCCCTTCAGGATGGAAAGTCTTTTGTCCCTTGGCTGTTGGCTGACAGCCTTAGCTATTAACCCTCTCCAGGAATTGCCCTTGGCTGAAGAGTGACACTTTGGCCGAGGTCTTGCCCTCATGGGAAGGGCATTCACTTGCATCTCAACTCAGGACAACTATGAAGGGCCATCCCAGCTTTGTAGGTACTTGTGAGATTGGCTGAGGGCTTTGTTGAGACTGTATCAGCATTCAAGTGCTCCCTCTAACCAATTCTGCTTCCTTCCCTTCCTTTCTTTATCCTGAGAGCACTCCTGAATAAAATTTCTGCATTCAAACTCTCAAAATTGGCTTTTGGAGAAACCTGTCCCATAACAGAACTTTCCACTCAGTTGAGAGTTATTTTACAGCATAGACTGGGAAGCACTTTGTTAGATGAGACAGATGAGAGGATCGATCATTTAACAGGAAGAGAGCCCCTTGGAATGCCTTTTAAACCATACATTTCCAGGCAAAATTTAGAAACTTCTCAAAAAGACTTTATTCTTATCAGCTTATTTCTTTCTAAGTGGATCCCCAGCCCTTAATTGGAATGGTTCTTTGTAAGCCTTCCTGTATCAAGCTGATGTCAATTTTCACCCCCAGGGCTTGCCTCCTTTACAGTGTCTCCTTCTTCATCTATTTCTAGCCAACTAGAGGAGACATTTGCACTGGGTTTTCTGCCACTTGCCTTTCTGCTTCTCTATTGTTCTTTTTCCCTTTAAATCAAAAGTAGGCAGTGTCCCCTTCCCTTTTTAAGAAGAAAGAGAATCTCAAGCTTTTCATAGCTTTCTGACTGCTGTTATTTGAAATTTAAATATAGAGCTCCTAGCAATAATATGAGCCTAGCTTCCCTTTATGCTTGCCTCTGGGAGAGTCTTAGGACAGATTTCTAAAAAGCTTATATTCCTATCATACCATTAAATTTGGAATAAACTCTTAAACTGACAACTAAACAAGATTTATAATGAGACATCTAAAGTTCTTTTTTTAAAAAAATAATTTATTTATTGCTGTGTTGGGTCTCTGTTGCTGCACATGGACTTTCTCTAGTTGTGGCGAGTGGGGGCTACTCTTCATTGCGGTATGCGGGCTTCTCACTGGGGTGGCTTCTCTTGTTGTGGAGCACACGCTCTAGGCACGTGGGCTTCAGTAGTTGTGGCATGCGGGCTCAGTAGTTGTGGCACACTGGCTTAGTTGCTCTGCAGCTTGTGGGATCTTCCCGGATCAGGGCTCGAACCTGTGTCCCCTGCATTGGCAGGCAGATGCTTAACGACAGCACCACCAAGGAGGCCCCTAAAGTGCTCTTAGGGACTTCCCTGGTGGTCCAGTTGTTAAGCATCTGCCTGCCAATGCAGGGGACACAGATTTGGCCCTTGGTCAGGAAACTAAGATCCCACATGCCATAGGGCAACTAAGCCTGCATGCTCTAGAGCCTGCGTGCCACAACTGAAGAGCCCGCCTGCCACAACTATTGAGCCTATGTGCTCTGGAGCCCGTGCCACAACTAGAGAGAAGCCCACCCACTGTAGCTCTATAGCAAGGAGTCTGAACGGCACAACAAAAGATTTCGCATGCTACAGCAAGGGTCCCGTGTGCTGCAATTCAGACCCAATGCAGCCAAATTAAATAAATAAACAAATAAATAAATAAATATTTTTTTAAAAGGTTACTTAACGTGACCTAGTCAAGAAATAAAGTCCAATTATAAAAGACCAGTAAGAGCAAAATACAAACAACAGAAGGAAGGGTTTGCAATTATATTTTACATAGAGAGGAATCCAAATCATGAAATATTAAATAGGACTAATAGGTTATTTTACATCTATAAGCAAAACTCATAAGAAGACGTGGCATCATGAAACTATGTGCCAAATAATGTAGCTTTAATGCAAGGAGAAACATCACAACAATGATGGAAAACAGCAACACCCCTCTCTCATTTCTTGACCGATCAAGCAAGTAAAAAACCAATGAAGGCATAAAAGATTTAAATAACTTAAGGAACAGACTTGATTTAATAGTTATGTATAAAAATCTGCATTTATGTAAAATATGACTTCTTTCTTTATGCTAAGAGAATTTTAAAAGAAATAGTTCATATGTTAGGCTACAATGAAAATTTACTACATTCCCCAAATCAGAAAATAAACAGAAAACACTCTTGGACTACATGCAATGGAACCAGAAACTAGTCTCAAGAGATGTAAATTAGTAACAATGAAAACCAAGCATTTAGGAATTAAAATGAAACAAAATTATTTTACTGAATGACTCTTGAGTCAGAGAAGCAAATCTTCAGTTATACAACATTTGAAGGAGGATAATAAAAAAGCAGCACTAATCAGAGATATATTAAAGTAATAACATTAATTTATTTTATTTTAGAACAGGAAGAAAGTAAATCAATAAACTAGATGTTTGTTCCAAGAAGTTCAAAAGAGAAAAATGAGATACAAACAAGGGAGTGAAGAATAAGAAAATAATTTTTAAAATAAGTTAATAAATTATAAAACTAAAAAAAAAACCCCTGAGCTAGTTATAAAAAATGCTTATCTAATAATTGAATAATAAGAGTAAATATTTATTTTTCACTTATAGTTGTTGTTCTAAGCAATATGTATATATATACTCATCTAATCCTTATAATGAGCCTATAAAGTATTACTAGTACTCTCAATTAACAATGAGGACATTGAGGCACACAGAGGTTAAGTAACTTTTACCCCAAATCAGAAGTCTAGGAAGTGACAGAGCTGAGATTTGACCCCAGATAGTCTGGCTGCTAAGACTATGTCCTTAATTCTCACACTATACTCACAATTATGAAGGAAAATAGTTACAAGCTCATGGAAATAATAAATAGCAATAAAAAAATTTATAAGTGAAAACAAGCCATATGATATTATGCTAAAAACATGGGTAATTTAAGCATATTCTTTATAAGTAATATACGGTAACAGTCACCTGGAATTATCAGGTAATGCTCAAAAGAATAACTATTTCTTTGTTTTATCCAAGCCAGGGCCTATACACTACCTTAAGTGTGTATTATTAATTTAAAAGTAAAGTTGATAAACTGTTCATCAGGGGATTGTAGTATACACACATCAGTTTTGGTTTTTTTTTGAGTGCTCAACACTCCTTCCAACTTTTTGAATACTCCCTTCCTTTCTTCCAAGAAATGGCTTTGTCCCCATCAACCATCTGGTTTGAGTAGGGGATCATCTTCAGATCTCATTTCTCTTGTCAGAAATGGGCACTGGATTCAATTGTGCCTACCAGAGTCCTTCCTTGGAAGTTTTGAACTTAGGACCTGAGAGAACAAATCTCATGTTGTTCTTTGGTATGAAGGAGATTATCTTAGCAATATTTCAGCTGAGAACAACTAAAATTTTGGTTAAAATAAAACCAGCTGTTTGAAACAGCAATGAGATACCACTACATACCTATTAGATTGGTTAAAATTCAAAACACTGACAGCACCAAATGCTGGTGAGAATGTGGAGCAACAGGGACACTCATTCAGTGCTGGTGGGAATGAAAAATAGTTCAAACACTTTGGAAGATGGTTTGGCAGTTTCTTTCAAAAGTAAACATACTCTTACTGTTCTATCCAATAGTACTGTTTTTGGTATTTATCCAAGTGAATTGAAAACTATGTTTACATAAAAACCTGCACATACATGTTTAAAGTAGCTTTATTCATAATTGCCAAAAGTTGGAAGCAACCAAGATGTCTTTCAATAGGTGACTGGATAAATAAACTGTGGAACATCCAGAAAATGGAATACTATTCAGTAGTAAAAAATGACCAGTCAAATCATGAAAAGACATGAGAAACTTCAAATGTATATTGCTAAGTGAAAGGAGCCAATCTGAAAGAGCAACATACTGTAAGATTCCAACTTTATGTCATTTTGAAAAAGTGGAATTTATAATCTGTGGTTTCCACAAGGGATTTTTAAGGCAGTGGAACTCTTCTGTATGATACTGTAATAATGAGTATATTACATACTTGTACTAGTGGATACATTATACATTTGCCAAAACTCAGAATGTACAACACAAAGTAAACCCTAATGTAAACAATGGATTCTAGTTAATAATAATGTATAAATATTGGCTCATCAATTGTAACAAAGGTACCACACTAATGTCAGATGTTAATAATAGGAGAAATTGTGTATGTGTTTTGCTGTGTGTGCATGTGTGGGGTGGGGGGTGGCAGGAGAGAGGATATATGAAAACTCTGTACTTGCCACTCAATTTTTCTGTAAACCTAAAACTGCTTTTAAAAACAAAGCCTGTTAATTAAAAACAAAACAAAGCCCAAAGTAGCTGTTTGAAAGAGAGGGAACAATGAAGCAAGGAATTGAAGAGCTATGGTTCTGGAGAGAAGTTAATAATGGATTGGGGCAAGACTCAGATTCTCTACTGCTTTCCTCCTTCACATTGCCAATTCTTGATGGCAGACCTAGGAGCTGAGAAGGAAGCAGTGGCCAAGAGCTTTCAGCAGTCTCTTGGGACTGGGGAATCAAACATTGGAGTTCATTGCTACCAAGATATCCAGGACTGGAAGGGGACATGTTCCCAGAGAAA
This sequence comes from Neophocaena asiaeorientalis asiaeorientalis, assembly GCF_003031525.2. NCBI lineage: Eukaryota > Metazoa > Chordata > Mammalia > Artiodactyla > Phocoenidae > Neophocaena > Neophocaena asiaeorientalis. Next base: position 1,625,838 of record NW_020173979.1, on the reverse strand, counting down.
AGGGAACTGCTGAGCAGTCAGCCCAAACTTCCCTACCATTTTTTTTCCTCAAGATGTTTTCTGATTCCTAATCTGTACTTGAGACTGATGGCCCAAATGTAAAGTGGATATGAAGAGGTTAAGAAACTTAAACAGAACATTAGAAACCTCCTGGTGCCACAAAAGACAACAATTGGAGTTCAACGTCTGCCTTGGAGGAGGAGTCTTGGTAAATGACCTAGGCTTCTGTTTGAACCCCCCAAGGGACTGTTGAAGCCCCAAATAGACCAGACCTTACAAGGACTGAAACTCAGCCTCTATCTCAATCCCTAAGGGGACCAAGGTGAATTGCTCCTACTTAACTCCCTGTGAGAATTAATTTAACTTTGTTAGAAGAAAATAGTATCTAGTTCCTTTATACTTTTTTTCATATACAATGTAAGACATTCAATAAAAAATTAATAGGCATGCCAGAATCTAATTAGTAAAAGTCAGGAGAGAAAAAGACATAGTAGAGATTCACATGAGATACAGATACTAAAGTTATCAAACATGGATTTAAAAATATATGTGAGTAATAGCATCAAAAAATGACAAGATGCAGAGTGTCACCAAAGACCTGAATTTGATAAAAAGAACTATAAAAACTATTTAGAAAAAATTTAATAACTAAAATCAAGAACTCAATAGATGATTTAACAGTAAATTGGATAAATTAAACAGAAAATAAAACCCATAAAGATTACACAGATGAAAAGATTAGTCAAGTGGAAGATGGAAAATATTTAAAGTATGTAGAAGAAAAATAAAAATAGATGAAAAACCCAGAAAATGCCATAAGAGATATTGGGCAAAATCTAAAGCATATGTAATTAGCAAGCCAGAAAAAGAGGATAAAGTGGTGCTAATAAATATCTGAAGAAATAAAGTAACAGGAAATCAACAGAGAAAATCAATGAAACCAAAAGATGATTCTTTGAAAATACCAATAAAATTAATAAGCTACTTACCAAGGTAACAAAGAAAAAAAAGAGGGAAGAAATAAATTACTAATATCAGAAATAAAAGAGGGTACATCACTGCCAATCCCATGGATATTAAAAGGATTATAAAGGAATACTATGAGCAACTCTTTGCTCACATATTTGATAACCTGGATGAAACGGACCAGTTCCTTGAAAGACACAGAAAAAATAGATAATCTGAATAGGCTTATATCTATTAATGAATCTTAATCAATAATTAATAACCTTCCCTAACAGAAAGCACCAGGCCCACATGGGTTTACCAGTGAATTCTACCAAATACTTAAGGAAAAAATGATACCATTCTCTACAATCTCTTTCAGAAGATAGAAGCAGAGGAAAAACTTCCAAACTCATTATCCTAGTCCTAGTCTAGCATCATCCTAATGCCCAAACCAGACAAAGACACTACCAAAAAGAGAAAACCACAAGCCAATATCTCTTATTGAACATAAATGCAAAAATCCTCAGTAAAATATTAGCAAATTGAATGCCATAATGTATAAAAAGAATTACACACGCAGCCAAGTGGGATTTATCCCAGGTATGCAAGGCTGGTTCAACATTTGAAAATCAATTAATGTAATCCATTACCTCAATAGGCTGAAGAAGAAAAATCACATGTTCATTTCAATAGGTGCAAAAAAGCATTAGATAAGATTAAACATCAATTCATGATAAAAGCTCTCAGCAAGCTAGGAATAGAGGGGAACTTCCTCAACTTGATTAAGATTATCTGCAAAAAACTACAGCTAACATCATAGTTAATGGTAAGAAACTGGAAGCTTGCCTACAAAGATCAGGAGCAAGGCAAGGTTGTCCCCTCTCACCATTGCTTGTTGACATCATACTGGGAGTACCAGATAATACATTAAGACAAGAAAAGGAAATGAACGGTATACAAGATGGGGAAGGAAAAATTAAAACTGTTTTTGTTTGTAGCTGATATGATTGTCTATGTAAAAAATCCAAAAGAATCAACAAGAAAATTCCTGGAATTAATACTCAATTACATCTAGGTTGCAGAAAACAAACAATATGCAAAAGTCAATTGCTTTCCTATATACCAGCAATGAACAAGTAGAACTTGAAATTAGAAACACAATACCATTTACAGTGTCACTAAAATATGAAATGCTTAGGTATAAGTGTAGCAAAATATGTACAAGATCTATATGAGGAAAATAACAAAAATCTGATGAAAACAACAAAAATCTGATGAAAGAAATCAAAGAACTAAATAAATGGAGAAACATTCCATGTTCATGAGTAGGACAAATCAATTTTTTCAAGATATGGGTTCTTCTTAAGTTGATCTATAGATTGAATGCACTCTCAGTAGAAATCCCAGAAAAAGTTATTTTATGGGTATCAACAAACTGCTTCTAAAGTTTGTGTGGAGAGGCAAAAGACCCAGAATAGCCAACACAATATAGAAGGAGAAGAACAAAGTTGTAGGACAGAAACTACCTGACTTACTGTAAAGCTGCACTAATCAAGACAGTGTGATATTGGTGAAAGAATAGACAAGTAGGGCTTCCCTGGTGACACAGTAGTTGAGAGTCCGCCTGCCAATGCAGGGCACACGGGTTCGTGTCCCGTTCCGGGAAGGTCCCACATGCCGTGGAGTGGCTGGGCCCATGAGCCATGGCTGCTGAGCCTGCACGTCTGGAGCCTGTGCTCTGCAACGGGAGAGGCCACGACAGTGAAAGGCCTGCATACTGCAAAAAAAA
>NW_020173979.1:1617590-1622952 GCF_003031525.2 Neophocaena asiaeorientalis asiaeorientalis | reverse complement strand
GCAAACTGAAAAAAAAAAAAAAAAAAAAAAAAGAATAGACAAGTAGAATAATGTAACAGAATAGAGAACCCTGAAATAGGGCCTACATAAATATAGACAACTGATTTTTGATAAAGGAGCAAAGGCAATAAAATGGAGAAAAGAGTCTTTTCAACAAATAGTGCTGGAACAATTGGGCATCCATATGCAAATAAAGAAAAGAAAAAGAATCTAGACACAGATCTTATACCCTTCACAAAAATTACCTCAAAATGGACCAAAGGCCCAAATGTAAAGTGCCAAAATATACAGCTCCTAGAAGATAACATAGGGGAAATTCTAGATGACCTTGAGTTTGGTGTTGACATTTAACATACAGCAGCAAACAAATGGCTCATGGAAGAAAGAAGTAATAAGCTGGACTACATCAAAATTAAAATTTCTGCTCTACAGAAGACACTGTCAAGAGAATGAAAAAACAAGTCACAGACTAGGCGTAAATATTTGCAAAAGTTGTATCTAATCAAGGACTGTTAACCAAAATATACAAAGAATTCTTAAAATTAAACAATAATAAAAAACCCAATTAAAAAATGGGCCAAAGACCTTAACTGACACCTCCACAAACAAGATATATGGATGGCAAATAAGCATATGACAGCACCAAAAGCTGATGAGAATGCGGAGCAACAGGAGCTCTCATTCATTGCTGGTGTGAATGCAAAATGGTACAGACACTTTGGAAGAAGTTTGGCCATTTCTTACAAAAGTAAGCATACTTTTATCATTTGATCCAGCAATCGAACTCCTTGGTATTTACCCAAATTAATTGAGAACTTATGTCTACATCAAAACCTGCAAAAAGATGTTTATAGCAGCTTTATCCATAACTGCCAAAACTTGAAAGCCACAAACATGTCCTTCAGTAGGTGAATGGATAAACTGTGGTACATGCAGACAATGGAATATTATTCACACTGAAAAGAGATGAGCCATCAAGACATAAAAAAAACATGGAGGAAACTTAAATGCATATTACTAAGTGAAATAAGTCAATCTGAAGAGACTACATACTGTAGGATTCTAATTATGACATTAGGGACAAGGCAAAACTATGGACGGAGTGGTTGCCAAAGATTGGGGGGAGGGTGGTGAATAGATGGGATAAAGAGAATTCTTAGGGCACTGAAACTACTCTGTATGATAGTCTAGTGGTAGATGCATATCAGTATAAATTTGTGCAAACCCATAGAAGGTACAGCACCAAGAGTGAAACTTAATGTAAACCATGGACTCTGGGTAATAATGATGTGTCAATGTAGATTCATCAATTGTAACAAATGTACTACTCAAGTGGGGGATGTTAAGAATGGAGGAGGTTATGAATGTGTAGGGGCAGAGGACACATGGCAAATCTCTGTACCTTCCATTCAGTTTTTCTGCTCTAAAAAAAATATATATATATTTTAAAAATGAGGTAAGAAAATTTCTCTAATCTGACAAAAGACATCAAACCACAGACTCAAGAAGTACAATGAACCCTATTCAAGATAAAGTAAAAACGCATTTTGGTACATCATAATAAAACTTCTGAAAATTAAGCCATGAGAAATATTAAGAGGATACAAAGTAAAAAATATTATCTTCAAAGGAGAAACAATAAAATAGACAGTTGCTTTATCAAGAAAAATGAAAACAATATGATACCACCTTTTAAAGGGCTGAAAAATAAAATCAACTGCCAACCAAGAACATTATACCGAGCAAAAATATCCTTTTTAATAGAAAGCCAATGTCAAATGAAAATGAGGGATCTTATTACAATAAAGCTATACTAAAGTAAATACTAAAGACTATTCTCTTTTAGAATAAATTTGAGAATAAAAATGATCCTAGATGGAAGTGCAAAATGCAGACAGCAATAAAAAGTGATATAAAGGATAAACATCTGGGTAAATCTAAATGAATATTGACAATAAAACTTAATTAAAACAATAATCTATGTTGGAGAGGTTGGTTCAAGGTGGCGGAGTAGAAGGAGACGTGCTCACTCACTCTTGCGAGAGCACTGGAATCACAACTAACTGCTGAACAATCATTGACAAGAAGACACTGGAACTCACCAAAAAAATACCCCACATCCAAAGACAAAGGAGAAGCCACAATGAGATGGTATGAGGGGTGCAATCACAATAAAATCAAATCCCATAAACTCTGGGTCGGTGACTCACAAACTGGAGAACAATTATACCACAGATGTCCACCCACTGGAGTGAAGGTTCTGAGCCTCACGTCAGGCTTCCAAACCTGGGGGTCCAGCAACAGGAGGAAGAATTACCAGAGAATTAGACTATGAAGGCTAGCGGGATTTGACTGCAGGACTTTGACAGGACTGGGGGAAACATAGACTCCACTCTTGGAGGGCACAGACAAAGTAGTGCGCACATCAGGAACCAGGGGGAAGGAGCAGTGACCCCATAGGAGAATGAACCAGACCTACTCTCCTGCAGAGGCGAGGGGTGGCTATGGTTCACTGCAGACACGAGGACAATTATAGCAGAAGTTCTAGGAAGTACTCCTTGGCATGAGCCCTCCCAGAGTCCACCATTAGCACCACCAAAGAGCCTATAGCTTTCAGTGCTGGGTAACAACCAACAGGAAGGGGACTCAGCCCCACCCATCAGCAGACAAGTGGATTAAAGTTTTACTGAGCACTGCCCACCAGAGCAACACCCAGCTCTACCCACCACCAGTCCCCCCCCCCAATCAGGAAGCTTGCACAAGCCTCTTAGATAGCCTCATCCACCAGAGGGCAAACAGCAGAAGCAAGAAGAACTACAATCCTGCAGCCTGTGGGACAAAAACCACATCAACAGAAAGACAGACAAAATGAAAAGGCAGAGGGCTATGTACCAGATGAAGGAACAAGATAAAACCCCAGAAAAACAACTAAATGAAGTGGAGATAGGCAACCTTCCAGAGAAAGAATTCAGAATAATGATAGTGAAGATGATCCAGGACCTTGTAAAAAGAATGGAGGTAAAGATTGAGAAGATGCAAGAAAATGTCTATCAAAGACCTAGAAGAATTAAAGAACAAACAAACAGAGATGAACAATACCATAACTGAAGTGAAAAATACACTAGAAAGAATCAATAGCAGAATAACTGAGGCAGAAGAACGGATAAGTGACCTGGAAGACAGAATGGTGGAATTCACCGCTGTAGAACAGGATAAAGAAAAAAGAATGAAAAGAAATGAAGACAGCATTAGAAACCTCTGGGACAACATTAAACACACTAACATTTGCATTATAGGAGTCCGAGAAGAAGAGAGAGAGAGAGAAAGACCTGAGAAAATACTTAAAGAGATCTTAGTTGAAAACTTCCCTAACATGGGAAAGGAAATAGCCACCCAAGTCCAGGAAGCACAGAGAGTCCCAGGCAGGATAAACCCAAGGAGGAACACGCCTAGACACATAGTAATCAAATTGACAAAAATTGAAGGCAAAGAAAAATTGTTAAAAGCAACAACGGAAAAATGACAAAATACAAGGAAACTCCCATAAGGTTAACAGCTGATTTCTCAGCAGAAACTCTACAAGCCAGAAGGGTGTTACACAATATATTTAAAGTGATGAAAGGGAAGAACCTACAACCAAGATTACTCTATCCATCAAGCATCTCGTTTAGATTTGATAGAGAAGTCAAAAGTTTTACAGACAAGCAAAAGCTAAGAGAATTCAGCACCACCAAACCAGCTTTACAACAAATGCTAAAGGAACTTCTCTAAGTGGGAAATACAAGAGAAGAAAAGGACCTACAAAAACAAACTCAAAACAATTAAGAAAATGGCAATAGGAACATACATAGTGATGATTACCTTAAATGTGAATGGATTGAGTGCTCCAACCAAAAGACACAGGCTTGCTTAATGGATACAAAACCAAGACCCATATATATGCTGTCTACAAGAGACCCATTTCAGACCTAGGGACACATACAGACTGAAAGTGAGGGGATGGAAAAAGGTATTCCATGCAAATGGAAGTCAGAAGAAAGCTGGAGTAGCAATACTCATATCAGATAAAATAGACGTTATAAGAGACAAGGAGTGACACTACATAATTATCAAAGGATCAATCCAAGAAGAAGATATAACAATTATAAATATATATGCACTCAACATAGGAGCACCTCAATACATAAGGCAAATGCTAACAGCTGTAAAAGAGGAAATCGGCAGTAACACAATAATAGTGGGGGACTTTAACACTGCACTTATATGAATGGACAGATCATCCAGACAGAAAATTAATAAGGAAACACAGGCTTTAAATGACACAATAGACCAGACAGATTTAATTGATATTTATAGGACATTCTATCCAAAACCAGCAGATTACACTTTCTTCTCAAGTGCACATGGAACATTCTCCAGGATAGATCACATCTTGGGCCACAAATCAAGCCTTGGTAAATTTAAGAAAATTGAAATCATATCAAGCATTGTTTCCGCCCACAACGCTATGAGATTAAAAATAAATTACAGGGAAAAAGTATAAAAAACACAAACACATGGAGGCTAAACAATACATTACTAAATAACCAAGAGATTGCTGAAGAAATAAAAAATACCTAGACAAAAATGGCAACGAAAACACGATGATCCAAAACCTATGGGATGCAGCAAAAGCAGGTCTAAGAGGGAAGTTCATAGCAGTACACTCCTACCTTAAGAAACAAGAAAAATCTCAAGTAAACAATCTAACCTTACACCTAAAAGAACTAGAGAAAGAAGAACAAACAAAACCCAAAGTTAGTAGAAGGAAAGAAATCATAAAGATCAGAGCAGAAATAAATGAAATAGAAGGAAATAAAACAACAGCAAAGATCAATAAAACTAAAGTCTGGTCCTTTGAGAAGATAAACGAAACTGATAAACTTTTAGCCAGACTCATCAAGAAAAAGAGGGAGAGGACTCAAATCAATAAAATTAGAAATGAAAAATGAGAAGTTACAACGGACACTGCAGAAATACAAATCATCATAAGAAACTACTACAAGCAACTCTATGCCATAAAATGGACAACCTGGTCGGCATGTGGGATCCTCCCGGACCGGGGCACGAACCGGTGTCCCCTGCATCGGCAGGCGGACTCTCAACCACTGCGCCACCAGGGAAGCCCAAATATCATTCTTAATAGCGAAAAACTGAAAGCATTTCTTCTAAGATCAGGAACAAGACAAGGCTGTCCACTCTCGCCACTAATACTCAACATAGTTTTTAGAAGTCCTAGCCACAGAAATCAGAGAAGAAAAAGAAATAAAAGGAATACAAATTGGAAAAGAAGAAGTAAAACTGTCACTGTTTGCAGATGACA
>NW_020173979.1:1547863-1617321 GCF_003031525.2 Neophocaena asiaeorientalis asiaeorientalis | reverse complement strand
AAGGATATACAATGAAGAAAAGACAGTCTCTTCAATAAGTGGTGCTGGGAAAACTGGACAGCTACATGTACATGAAATTAGAACATTCCCTAACACCATACACAAAAATAAACTTAAAATGGGTTAAAGACCTAAATGTAAGACTTGAATCTATAAAACTCTTAGAGGAAAACATAGGAAGAATACTCTTTGACATAAATCACAGCAAGATCTTTTTTGACCCACCTCCTAGAGAAATGGAAATGAAAAGAAAAAGAAACAAATGGGACCTAATGAAACTTACAAGCTTTCACACAGCAAAGGAAATTATAAACAAGACGAAAAGACAACCCTCAGAATGGGAGAAAATATTTGCAAATGAATCAATGGACAAAGGATTAATCTCCAAAATATATAAACAGCTCATGCAGCTCAATATTAAAAAAACAACCCAATCCAAAAATGGGCAGAAGACCTAAATAGACATTTCTCCAAAGAAGACATACAGTTGGCCAAGAAGCACATGAAAAGCTGCTCAACATCACTAATTATTAGAGAAATGCAAATCAAAACTACAATGAGGTATCACCTCACACCAGTCAGAATGGGCATCATCAGAAAATCTACAAACAGCAAATGCTGGAGAGGGTGTGGAGAAAAGGGAACCCTCTTGCACTGTTGGTGGGAATGTAAATTGATACAGCCACTATGGAGAACAGTATGGAGGTTCCTTAAAAAACTAAAAATAGATCTACCATATGACCCAGCAATCCCACTACTGGACACATACCCAGAGAAAACCATAATTCAAAAAGACACATGCACCCCCATGTTCATTGTAGCACTATTTACAATAGCCAGGTCATGGAAGCAACCTAAATACCCATTGACAGATGAATGGATAAAGATGTTGTACATGTATACAATGGAATATTAGCCATAAAAAGGACTGAAATTGCGTCATTTGTAGAGTCATGGATGGACCTTGAGACTGTCACGGAGTCATGGATGGACCTTCACTCTGTCACAGAGTGAAGTAAGTCAGAAAGAGAAAAACAAATATCATATATTAACACATGTATGTGAAATCTAGGAAAATGGTACAGATGAACTGGTTTACAAGGCAGAGATAGAGACACAGATGTAGATAACAAATGTATGGACACCAAGGGGGGAAAGTGGGGGTGTGGTGGTGGTGGTGGGATGAATTGGGAGATTGGGATCAACATATATACACGAATATGTATAAAATAGATAACTAATAAGAACCTGCTGTATAAAAAAATAAAATAAAATAAAATTCAAAAAAAAGAAAAGAAAAAATAATCTCTGGTGGGTTTCAATATATGTATAATGTAAAATTTATGACAGCAGGATCACAAAAGTAGTAGAGTGTGGTTAAATTGTTCTAAGGTTCTTGAAAAGTAAAAATATTAATTTATATTAGACTATAATAAATCAAAGTTGCACATTGCAATCTGCAAGTTAATGAGAAAAGTAATAAAAAAATAATTAAAACAAATATAGGTAAAACTAACAAAATATTTTAATAACCCAAAAAAAGGTAAAAAAGAAGAAAGGAATAAAGAATATATAGGATACATAGAAAACAAATAGTAAGATGGTAGATTAAACTCAGATATATCAATAAATAGATTCAGTGTTAGCAAGTCTGTAAAAAGACAAAGATTTTCAGATTAGATAAAATTTAAACCCAGGTATATGCTGCTTGCATGGGGCATACCTCAAATATAAGAACACAGAGAGATTGAAGATTTCATCAAAGGATGAAAAAGTATTTCCTGTACAAACATTAACAAAAGAAAGCTGGTACATCTATGCTAACACCAGATAAAGAAGACTTTAAAACAAGATGCAGCTGTAGAGATAGAGGATATTTCATAATGACAGAAAAGGGTTAATCCAACAGAAACAATTCTAAGTTTGTATCTACTTAATTTTGTATGCTCAAATATGTAAAGCAAAAGTAACAGAAATAGGGACTTCCCTGGTGGTCCAATGGTTAAGAATCCTCCTTCCAATGCAGGAGATGTGGGTTCAATTCCTGGTGTGGGAACTAAGATCCCACATGTCACGGGGCAACTAAGCCTGTGCACTGCAACTACTGAGCACGCGAGCCACAACTAGAGAGAAGCCCTTGCCACAATGAAGAGTCCATGTGCTGCAACTAAGACCCAACACAGCCAAAAATTAAATAAATAAATAAATATTTTAAAAAGGGATTAAATAACTAACAGAAATAGGGATTAAATACTAACAGAAATAAAAGAAGTAGGTAAGTCCACAATTACAGTAGGAAACTTTAGTACACTTATTGCAGTTATTGATAGAACAAACAGATGAAAAAAATCAACGTGCAGATTTGAACAATATGATAAACAACCCTAACCATGTTGACTTATAAAGAATCCTGCACCCAACAATTCAAGGATACTCATTCTTTTCAAGTGCACATGAAACATTTGACAAAATTGGCCATAGGCTGAGCCATAAAGTCTGTTTTAGTAAATTTCAAGGGAATAAAATCCTAAATAACATTTTCTTTGATCACAGCACAATAAGGTATTCATTAATAACAAAAGAGATATCTAGAAAAATCCCCAAATGTTTGGGCATTAAACAGTACTCTTCGGAGAAAGGGAATCTCACTGTCCATTAAGAAGTAATCCTGAAGGCTGTTGTTAACCTTAACTTTTGTTTTATGGAGGAAAATGATCTGAGAAAATAAAGTCAACACAGAGAGAAACAGAAAAAATGATAGACAAATTAATCAATTGATCCATCTCTGTGGTCTCTACAGTTGGACTATTTGAGCCAATACATTTCTGATTCAATATAAGGTGACTGCACAAACTTGTTATTTGAAATCACAAGAGTCCTGATTACAGGAAAGTTTTTCCTCAACTGACCTCTGCTCACTTCTTCTATTTCTTCTGCAGCTTAAACTCCATGCTCTGAACTCTGAACTCCAGCCAGACCAAACTACTCTGCATTCCTGGGAATTGTCCAAGCCTCAGTACATGTCTCTACCCTCCTTGCCTTCCTGTCTCTTATTTGTCCTCGGATCTCAGCTAAGACTTCCTCTGGGTAATCTTTCCTGTTTCTAGGCTAGTACTGGGTAGTGGAATCTCAGTAATCTTACTGTAGTCTGTGCTTCCCTTTATTATAGTGGTCCTGTTAGTGTCTGGATTCAGAGAGACTTCCAGTTTTGTGACTTACTAGCTGCTTGACATTGGGCAGTCACTTCTATGAGTTTGATTTTTTTTCTCTTGTAAAATGGGCGTAATAACAGTATCTACACTATAAGGTAATTGTGAGAATTTAATGGTATTATACATGGTAAGTGCTTAGACTATTGCTTGGCACATAGTAAGTACTCAAAAAATGTTAAATATTGTTATCATTATTTCAGAAGTTTGTTGTGAAGTGTAAGAGAAAATGCATACAAAATCTTTATCACAGTACCTGGCACACAGGCAGGACTATGTATCTGCCTGCTAGTTGAGTCTTTTAGTGGACGGTGACATCTTCAAGATCTGGAACCATGTTGGAGGTGGGTTCAAAGCCCCATGTCTGACCTCATCATCCATGCTTTTTCCACTTCACATTATTGCCTCTGGGAAGTAGGTGAAGTTTACCTTTAAAGCATTTTAAGCTTCTTTCTTCCATTTAATCATGCTTGATTTCTTTCTCTATGAAGTCTTGGAAGGGGTCATAAAGATTCATTCATTCACACAAAGGTTGATTGACTTAATTATGTCCTCTTCTAGGACTCTAGTGGCTCATGATATTTGAACATCTTTTAATGTGTTTATTTGCCACCTATTCATTCTCTTCGATGAAACATTTGTTTCAGTCTTTTGTTCATTTTCATTTTTTTCTTTTTTACTGTCATTTTTTTTTTTTAAAGAAGATATTGGGGGTAGGAGTTGATTTATTTATTTATTTATTTTTGTTATGTTGCATCTTCATTTCTGCGCGAGGGCTTTCTCTAGTTGTGGCAAGTGGGGGGCCACTCTTCATAGCGGTACGCGGGCCTCTCACTGTCGCGGCCTCTCCTGTTGCGGAGCGCAGGCTCCAGACGCGCAGGCTCAGTAGTTGTAGCTCAAGGGCCCAACTGCTGCGCGGCATGCGGGATGCTCCCAGACCAGGGCTCGAACATGTGTCCCCTGCATTAGCAGGTAGACTCCCAACCACTGCACCACCAGGGAAATCCCTGCTGTTGAGTTTTGAGAGCTCTTTATATGTTCTGGATACAAGTATTTTGTCAGGTATATATAATTTGCAAATATTTTCTTCAGTCTGTAGTTTGTCTTTTTAAAGTGTCTTTGGCAGAACAAAAATTTTAAAATGTGATGAATACTAATTTACTAATCTTTTATACATTGATTTTGGTGATTTTGGTGTCAAGTGTATGAACTGTTTGCCTAACTCCAGGATACAAAGAATTTTCTCTTATGTTTTCTTCACAACGTTTCATATTTCCATATTTTGCACTTAGATTTATGATCTATATTTGTATAAGGCATATGGTTTAAGTCAAGTTTCATTGTTCAAACACCATTTTTTAAAAAGATTATCTTTTATCCATTGAAGTGCATTTGCACTTTGTCAAAAAACAATTGACTATTATTTATATGGGTCTATTTCTGTTGTCTCTATTCTCTTCCTTTAATCTATATGTCAGTCCCATTACTAATACAATGCAGTATAAATAACTGTAGCTGTGTATAGTAAGTCTTAAAAGTGGGCAGGGTGATTGATCCAATTTTATTTTTCTTTAAAAAATGGTTTTGGTTATTCTAGTTCCTTTGCCTTTTCATATACATTTTATGTTTTATATTTTTCTTATTATTTTTAAAAATTTATTTTAAATTTTATTTTACTTTTTAAAAAACAACTTTATTGGAGTATAATTGCTTTACAATGATGTATTAGCTTCTGCTTTATAACAAAGTGAATCAGTATACATATACATATATCCCCATATCTCCTCCCTCTTGCGTCTCCCTCCCACCCTCCCTATCCCACTCCTCTAGGTGGTCACAAAGCACCAAGCTGATCTCCCTGTGCTATGCGGCTGCTTCCCACTAGTTATCTACTTTACATTTGGTAGTGTATATATGTCCATGCCACTCTCTCACTTCGTCCCAGCTTACCCTTCCCCCTCCCCGCGTCCTCAAGTCCATTCTCTACGTCTGTGTCTTTATTCCTGTCCTGCCCCTAAGTTCTTCAGAATCTTTTTTAGATTCCATATATATGTGTTAGCACACAGTATTTGATTTTTCTTTCTGACTTACTTCACTCTGTATGACAGACTCTAGGTCCATTCACCTCACTACAAATAACTCAGTTTCATTCCTTTTTACGAATGAGCAATATTCCAATGTATATATGTGCCACATCTTCTTTATCCATTCATCTGTTGATGGACACTTAGGTTGCTTCCATGTCCTGGCTATTGTAAATAGAGCAGTAATGAACATGGTGGTACATGACTCTTTTTGAATCATGGTTTTCTTAGGGTATATGCCCAGTAGTGGGATTGCTGGGTCATATGGTAGTTCTATTTTTAGTTTTTTAAGGACCCTCTATACTGTTCTCCAGTATAGAGGCTGTATCAATTTACATTCCCACCAACAGTGCAAGAGTATTCCCTTTTCTCCACACCCTCTCCAGCATTTGTTGTTTGTAGATTTTTTGATGATGGCCATTCTGACTGGTGTGAGGTGATACCTCATTGTAGTTTTGATTTGCATTTCTCTAATGATTAGTGATGTTGAGCATCTTTTCATGTGCTTATTGGCAATCTGTATGTCTTCTTTGGAGAAATGTCTATTTAGGTCTTCTGCCCAATTTTGGATTGGGTTGTTTGTTTTTTTTATCATATATATTTTAGAATGATCTAGATTTACTTACAAAAATTGCTACTGAAGATTATAATAGAAAATCCATAAATAAATTTTTAGAGTTGACATCTTTATTACGTTGACTGCTCCAATTCATGAATGTGGTATGTCTTCAGTTATTTATGTATTTGAGGTCTTTCATAAGTATTTCATAGTTTTCCCCATTCAGATTTGGTACATACTTTGTTAGATTTATACCTAAGTGTTTCATTTGGGGACAATATTTTAAATGATATCTTAAAAACCTTTTGGTTTCTAATTGTTCACTGCTAAAATATAGAAATATTAAGTTGCATACATCCATGTGTCTGCAACTTTGCTACACTAGAGATTTAAATTTACATTTAGTCCCAGGAATTAAAAAATAGATTTCTTGGAATTTTCTATGTAAATAATCATATTGTCTGCAAGTAAGGATAATTTTATTTCTTCCTGTCCAATCTGTTTACCTCTTATTTTTCTTGCATTATTGCAATGTCTAGTACTTCCAGGTATGCTGTTGACTAGGAGTAGTGAGAATGGACATTCTTGCCTGCTTGTTCTAAATCTTGGGAGAAAGACATTCAGTCTTTCACCATTAATTATGACATTAGCTTTTCTTTTCTTTCTTTCCTTCCTTTGTTCCTTCCTCTCTTTCTTTCTTTCCTTCTTTCATTCCTTTCTCCCTTTCTTTCTTTCTCTTTCTTTCTTTCTTTCTCTCTCTTTTCTCCCTCCCTCCCTCTCTCCCTCCCTTCCTTCTTTCTTCCTTTCTTTCTTTCCTTCTTTCTTTCTCTCTCCCTTCATCCCTCCCTCTTCTTCCTTCCTTCCTTCTTTCCTTCCTTCCTTCTTCCCTTCCTCCCTCCCTCCTTCTCTTTCTTCTTCTTCCTTTCTTCCTCCCTTCTTCCCTCCCTTCTCCCTACCTCATTCCCTCCCTTCTTTCTTCCTTCCTTCCTGCCTGCCTTCCTGCCTTTATCTCTTTCTTTCTTATGCCCTTTAACAGGTTGGGGCACCTCCCTTCTATTCACAATTTTCTGAGAGTTTTTATTACGAATGAATGTTAAATTTTATTAAAATCATTTTCTCATTGAATTGCATCCCCATGGTAAAGCCCACTTGCTCATGGTGTTTCATTTTTTTTGTCTAATGATGGATTTGATTTTCTAATATTTTGTTGACGATTTTTGCACCTATGTTCATGAGGTATATTGAATTGTAGTTTTCTTGTCTTGTACTGTCTTCGTCTGTTTTTGTATTAAGGTAATGCAGGGTTTGCAAAATGAATTAGGAATTGTTTCCCTCCTCTTTTATATTCTGGAAGAGATTGTGTAAAATTGGTGTTATTTCTTTAAAAATATTTGGTTGCATTCACTGTGAAATCATTTGGGGCTGGAGATTTGTTTTTTCTGGAAGATTTTTAACTACAAATTCAATTTCCTTAATAGTTAGGACTATTCATGTTATACTTTCATCTCGGGTGAGTTTTGGTAATTTATGGTGTTTGAGGAATTGGTCCATTTAAATTAGTTCATCAAACTTATGTACATAGAGTTGTTTGTATTATTCCTTTATTATCCTTTTAATGTCTGTATGCTTTGTAGTGTTATTCCCTCTTGCATTCATGATATTGGTAATTTGTATTTTCTCTCTTTTTTCTTTGTCAGTTTTTCAAGAAGTTTATCTGATTTATTAATTTGTCAAAGAACCAGCTTTTGGTTTCATTGATTTGCTGTACTGTTTTTTCTGCTTTCAATTTTATTGATTTTTGCTCTTTATTATTTCTTTCCTTCTGCTTGCTTTGGGTTTATTTTGCTCTTCTTTTTTTCTGGGTGATGGCTTAGATTATTGATCTGAGACCTTTATTATCTTATGTTATACACACTTAATGCTGTAAAGTCTCCTCTAAGCACCATGGGCCCAGCCGCTCTGCGGCACGTGGGATCTTCCCGGACCGGGGCACAAACCCGTGTCCCCTGCATCGGCAGGCGGACTCTCAACCACTGCACCACCAGGGAAGCCCCTCCAAATTTTTATATCTCATTTTCATTTCTGTTCAGTGCAAAACATTTTTAAATTTCCCTTGAGATTTTTTCTTTGACACATGGATTATTTCAAAGCTTGCTGTTTAATTTCCAAGTGTTTGGAGACTTGCCCATTATCATTCTGTCATTGATTTCAGGTCTAATTCTATTATGGTCAGAGGACATTCTTTATATAATTATCAATTTGAAAAACTGTGTTCAGGCTTGTTTTATAACTCAGGTTATAGTATATCTTGGTAACTCAGGATATAGTCTATCCTAGTAAGTGTTCCAAGTTCAATTAAAAATAATACATATTATTCTGTAGTTGGGTGAAGTTTTCTATACATGTCAATTAGATCCAGTTTGTTGATGATGTTGTTCAGTTCTTCTATAACAGTGGTTTTCAACTGGTAGTGGTTTTGCCCTTCTTTCTCAGGGGACATTTGTAAATGTCTGGAGATATTTTTGATTGTCACAACTTGGGGGAAGATGCTGCTGACATGTAGTAGTAGAGACCAGGAATGCTGCTAAACATCTTACAGTCCACAGAACAGCCCATGTCCCCCACAAGAAATAATTATTCAGTCCAAAATGTTAATAGTTCTGAAGTTGAGAAACTCTGTTCTATAGCCTTGCTGATTTTTAATTTGTTTTTTCAATTAAGGAGATAGGAGTGTTCGAGTCTTCAACTACAATTGTGAACCTGTCCATTTCTCCTTTCAGTTCTGTCAGTTTTTGCTTCATGTATTTTGAAGCTTTGTTATTAAGTTCATGCACATTTAGGATTGTTATGTCTTCTTAGTCAACTGACCCTTTCAGCCCATGTAACGTCCCTCTTTATCTCTGGTAATTTTCTTTGCTCTGAAGTCTACTTTGTCTGATAATAACATAGTTACTCCAGCTTTCTTTTGCTTAGCGTTATCATGATGTGTCTTCTTCCATCTCATTACCTTTTTTTTGTTGTTGTTGTCAAATAATCCTTTAGTGAAATATTTTCCTTTGTAGTTTTTAACTGGCTGTGCATTCTGCTGTACCATTGTTGATGTCATCTAGGATGCCATGAGGATGAAGGCCATCAAATCACAGCTCATTGACTAGTCAGTCCCCAGAACCTCTTTAATGTCTCTAGAGAGTTCTCTAGCTAAAGATCAGTGCTGCATCTGTCAAGCAATGTTGACAATCTCATCAAAAGTGATATTTCCACTGTGCTTACTGTTTGTCTGCTTCTTTCTGTCTCTGGGTGGTTCCTTGAGGACTTTGGTGGTCAGAGCAGAGGCAGAATGTACTACTTCAATCTGGGCCTCTTTGTTCTGAATGGTTTCTCTATAATCCTTAGACCCTTCCAGTAACCAGTTGTCTTGGTGATGTCATCACTAACATTTTTTGGAGACAGATCCAGCAGGATGATTTTGGGGGCCAGGGAAGACGTGGCACTGACTTCCTCACAGGTGTACCTGAGGTTCATAACTTTGATCCCATTGAGGTCACACTTGGGTGGCATGACAGAGGCAGCTAGTGTCAGATGAACCCAGAGGTGGGAGGACAGAAGAGAGTTACACCTTGTCTTCCTTTGAGCTGAAAGTCTGAGCCAGTACTTTTATCCTGCCTATATCATTTTATTTGAAGTGAGTTTCTTGTTGACAATATATATTTGGTTCATGCTTTTCCTTCATTTTGACAAACTCTTCTTTTTATTTGGTTTTTTTAGACCACTTACACTTAATGTAATTATTGATATGTTTGAATTTAAGTCTACTATTTCATTATTTGTTTTCTGCTTGTTCTCTCTTTTTTTTGTTGTTGTTTCTCTGTTTTCCATTTTCTGCCTTCTTTTGGGCTATTTGAACTTTTTTTAGTATTCCATTTAAATTTATATATCACATTTTGGACTTTATCTTAGTATATTTTTGGTTATACTAGCGATTACAATAGCATAATTAAGTTTTCACAGTTTAGTTGGAATTAGTACTTTACCACTTCAAGTGGAATATATATTACCACCAGATTGGTCCCTTTATCCTTCACTTATTATGTTGCAGTTGTCTAATATATTACATCTACGTCTACATACTTGGAGAACCTCATCAGAAAATATCATAATTTTTGTTTTCAGTTGTCAAACATCTTTTCCAGAGCTCTACAGGAGAATAATAGTCTACTATATTTAGCATTTCTCAGTATAACTCTTCAACAAGGGGCTTCTCCACATCACTCTGGCCCCCTGTTTCTTTCTGCACCCTCTCTCCTGTCCTCACATATAAGGAAGTCTGGATTTTCCATTTCCATGAGACAGGCCCTTATCCTGGACCTTACTAAACTCTCAGGACCTGTGGCTTAGAGTTATTAAAGGCACAGTTTCTGCTTGTGAATCAATCACAAGTGGTGTTGAAGGGACTTCCCTTTTCCTTTGGAGGCAGCAATAATAGAATCAAATACAAGTGTTCACAATTGTTTCCATGTAGCTGTCTACATTTTGTTGTCCTTAGTCAATGCCTACACCTGAAAATCCTCCAGGTCTTTGGAAAAGCAGGGAGTGGGGGACTAACATTTATTGGAATACCTCCTTCTCATATATATGCATACCTCTATTAACAGAAGTGCCCTACGCAGCTCTGATGTAGTAGAGCCTCTATTGTCTCAGAAACATCTCTCTCTCTTTTACAAACACACACACACACACACACACACACACACACACATTTCATTCCTAAGCAGTACAGGTAATGTATATGTTTTCTCCTGGCCTTTTAGCTAGGAGACTATATGCTCAGTATGTGAACACCAACTAAGGTGACCAAATAATTTATCGTGCAAGCCAGGATACTTTTGAAAGTGAAAGGGGATGCTATTACTAATGCCAAGACCTCATGAAGTGCCTCATAAACAGCACTGCAGCTGGGAATGAATGGCCGAATGTGATTTGGACACAGCTGGGAGAAACCAGTGGAAACAACCTTGACCTTGGAGGATTTGAAGAGCATGTAAGAGCAACCCCCAGAGATGAAACAATTCAGCCATTCAGATCCCTGTCCCTGAACTAAAAGGGGTTTCCTTGAGTGCAATCTCTTCTCATATTCACAACCAGTCTACAAGGGAGGTGTTATTATCAGAGATAAAGAAATGGAGGCTTGGAGAGTGAATGCAAAATGTCTAAGATCCCCACAGCCAGAATTTCGTACAGCTGACACTAGGACTTTGCCCTCTCTGATTCCACACACCAACATGGAAGCCCCGTAATGTCATGGACTGCATACAGACTTTGACAGCAATGGATCGGGGCTCAAATCCCAGTTCCTGGTGCTATACCAGCTCTGTGACCTTAGCTGACCTGCATGATGACAGTAGCATTGTGAGAATAGGAGCTTATGTTTATGCATTGCTTGCCAAGCACCCTGCTCTGAGCTAAATGCTTTCCCCAAGTTATCACATTCACACCTCACACTAACCCCATCATGTAGGTACTCTTAGAAATCACAATTTGCAAATGAGGGAAATAGTCTGAAAGAGCCTGGGAAAGTCCCCACTGCATGGGAGATAATGAATATTAGTTCTCCTTCTCTCCTTAGACAGGTCAGAGCACGATGCAGGTCCTGAACAATTGTTTCATGATATTGTTCTGGAAGAGCTTAGGAGTGGTCCGTTCTCCTAATGAATGTGCCTCCTTCTCCAGTTTTTCTAAAGGCTCAAGGATTGCTTATAATATGGTGCGTATTAATTTTTTATTTTTTATGGCCAGAATCCCTCCCACTTTTTTGAAACCATTTTGTTCCATCCTGTGGTTGTGGCCATGCATGAGAAACAGCAGGTGGTGCCAGATGACAGATGGTGTGGGAGCCCGTTTCCCGGTGGGAGGGGGCGCGAGCGAGCGAGCGAGCAAGCAGGCAGACAGCTGCGAGGAGCCCGCTCGCTTGCGCCTCGCTCTCAGAAGCTCTCACTCCAGACGCACGCAAGGCGCTGTCCTTTCAGCACCACAAGCTCCGGCTGAGGAGGGAGGACTCCTGGCCGTCCTCCTCCTCTTCAAATTGGCTTGAATCTGCTCTGACCCCTCAAGAGTGCAGCGCAGTAAGTAGGCATTTGTTTTTGCTATAAACCACTCCCCAATGTCCTCCAACCCTTTCCCTTTCACTCCCACAACAACCCTATTTTGTCTAATAACATTCCATCAGCAGGATTGACAAGAAAAATTCAGTTGTGCTGGGCTTCTGGGGCTGGGGTGGGATCACCGTTTCACTTCCAAGGGAGCTGGAAAGAAATAAATGTGATTTGTTTATTTAGTTGGCAATCTTGCAATATGGGGATTCATAACTTTCCATGGAACCAAAAAAAAAAAAAAAAATGGCCCTTTGCTATTGAGGAAATGGAGGCATTCCATGGCTGAATAACAGGATCAGGTTCAAGCCAAACCTTTTTTGTTTTAGGAAATTGTATCTCCTGTACAACCTACATATTGAGTCAAAGGGTACACTACACATAGGGGCATTGAGTGTATTTATTGTATTTTAGGGAGATTAATGGAAAAAAAACAACCACATTATAAAATAGCAACCAAGATGGTAAGGTGAAATTTATCATACTGCAGGGTGACCCAGAATAATAGGATTTATTTTTGCACTAAGAATAAGCTTTCCACTGAGATTATATGATTATGTTAGCTCTAGTGTCTTGGATATTTTTTTAAGATTGTATATTTTGTACGTGAGCCTAGGATTTTCCTTGAGTTTCTAAAATTTGAAAGCTCTTAAGTGCCATGGGTAGGTGGCATATCTGGATGATTAAAGAAGTTTTACTGGATGAATGGGAATCATGTCAGGAAATCTAGCGGAAGATCGATGACTGATCTGTACACTGAAGCTGCTGGAGTGGAACTGTTGAGGACAGCGCTATTTTCTCTGTCGTCAGCCCTCTGTTTTCCTGCCTCACTTCCCACTGTAACTAGAATCCCACTGCTTGCCTTAGGTCTGGGAAGAAAGGCGTAAGGATGGTGAAGCTGAACAGTAACCCCAGTGAGAAGGGAACCAAGCCGCCTTCGGTTGAGGATGGCTTCCAGACCGTCCCTCTCATCACTCCCTTGGAGGTTAATCACTTACAGCTACCTGCTCCGGAAAAGGTAAAGCAGGTGCTCTTTTCCTCATCAGCCCCCCGCCATGCTCCCCCCTTCCCAGGAAATAAAGCAGCAAAAAATTGCACCTCCCCCAAACCCTTTCATTCCCTCATCAGCCAAATACATTCCCTTTCTTGTAAAATGTAGTTATTCCTTCCAGAGACATGACATCTCTTATGTTATTTCAGATTTATGGTAAGTGTTTATTCATTTTTTTGTTCACATATACATACATGGGCAAGAAAATAATCTTTCCTCTTAAAAGTTCCATCATAGTAGATGAATACCAATAAGCTTCTAGATGATGAAAGAGAAAATTGTCTTGATTATTTTGGGAAGGTGTTTCAAAAATTGACTGCTACAGATTTGAGGACAGAGAATTGGATGCAGTCCAGCAGGCATTTAGTTTGCGCCTCCTAAGGCCCCATTCCTATGCTGCAAGTTGGTTATAAAAAGACACATTACGAAATCCCTATTCAGTATAACGCTTAAATTAATATAAAGCATCATGGTAAATGCAGTGCCTGAGCATTACAAAGATTGTGAGAGCACAGGAGTGGAAAAAACTAAACTCTGTTGTGGCAGAGAGGGGACTGGGAGGACAGATTAGGTAAGCTGCAGAGGAGAACATTTGAATTTGGCTTTTAAAGGTGAGTAAAAACCTCCCGGTAGACCATTGGAGGAAAAGGCATTTAAGGCAAAGGGCACACATATGCAAAGGATGGAGAGCTTTTGGGAAATAGCATGACTGAAGTAGAGTGTCTTTGGCGGAGGCGTGGCTGGAAATGAGTGGCTGGCTGATGGCACATCTCCTGACATGGGAGTAGTCCATGAGGAATGGAGGTGAGCAATTATACAAAAGTGGTGGAGTTATCCCACGGACATAGGTGAGAGAAAGGATATTGTTTAAGATCCATCTGAGAGAACTTGGGGTTTTACAATGTGAGCTTTTACCTACCATAAGAGAGAGATTTGGAGGCAAATGATGAGGTTCCCTTGCTGAAGAGTGAACAATGGATCATTCCATTTGTTTGATTTTCTCATCAGCATCTCCAGGAGGGCATTGTGTGTCTTAACCAATTGGCTCTATCCAATGAACAGAAGAGGAGCCAAAGCTAGATAGACGTCCTGGCTGATTGGCTAAGGGTTGAGTCATCTGTTTTGAAAGTGCAGAGGTTGTCAGTATGAAAATGTGCATAAGGGTGGCAGAAATAAAGAATCCTTGAGCCATTCTGAGAAACTGGTAAGACCTTTTGAAAATAAAATTTGAACAGGCAGTTAGCACTAAAGAAATGTGAAGGAACAGTATTAATTGGGTATTGGCTACCTGTACAGCAGAGGTTCTCAGTTTTTGACTTGCATATTAGAGTCACCCGGGGAGCCTTTGAAAATCCTGATATCTGTACCAGAGCAATTGTATCAGAATCTCTGGGGGTGAGACCCAGGTGTCAATATTAATTAAGTCTTCCCAGGTGACTCCTGTGTGTAGCCAAAGTTGAGCGCCACTGTGCTAGATGCACATTACCCAGGGATTATACATCCACGTTTGTGGGCAAAAGGTGAAGGACCAGAGAAATTTGGTTAGTTATCCAAATTCACAGAAGGAGTAAGTGGCAATGCTGGAATTTGATCCCAGATGTAATGGAGATTGAGGAGAAGCAGAGGGAATATTCTCTCAAGGTTTCGTGAAGTTTCAGGAAGAATCTTTACCCTTTACAGTCTCGAAGATCTCTATGTCCCTGACAGGTATGCAAGGAAAAGGGATTGGGGTGAGCTCACTTCTCCTCTTAGCTCTACACACATCTGCGGGTCATCCAGAGATATCATGGCCTCTGTCTCCCCTTACTCCCCACCCCATTTCCCACCTCCAAGGGCTTCTTTCTTTCCTTGAGAGAGGAGACACACCTGATAACCACTGAGCATCTGGTCCAGATGTCCCAAAGCCCGAAGATAATACATTGTGGACTTGCATGCATGGAAAGCAAACCAAAGTATCCTGTAAGATGCAAATCCCTAAAGGGACACATTGCCACAGGGGCACATCAGACTCACTCTGATGTTCATGATAAAGTCTTTGTACCAGGCGAACCTCAGTGTTCTCCTCCATGACGTGGGGAGGATCACACCTACTTCACAGTGGTTGGGGCAAAGTTAGATGTGGTCTTATAAATAAAGTGCTTGGCACAAAACTAACCATAAGAGAATAAAAATTATCATTTTCATGTGCTTCTTAAATGCTAGTTGATGTTGTAAATCACAAGTACACACACACACACACACACACACACAATGTTCTTTCATCCTTTCAATAGTTAGTAGGACCTAATAAAGGGGTTGCTACTTTGATCCAGTTTTTAAAGACGATAAAACTCAGGCATGGATTGGTAAAGTCACTTCCCAAAGCGCAGAGTTGGTAAGCCTCCTGGCAAAATCTGGAGAACCCAGAGCCCAGGCAGTGCTGTTCTAGAACCTTCCACCTCAGCAGGAATAGGGAGCCAGCTGGTCTGGGAGTCCCCAAACTTGGACTCTAGCAAGAGCTCCGTCACCAACCTCAGCTCAACTCCTGTGAGTTTTCTGTGCTAGGATTTAGATTTATAATATTTATAAGAGTAAACCAGGTTTTTTCCCCTGACATTAGAACAGATGTGTTAACAGTAAATTCCACTCAAGAAGCCAAATGCTGAGAGCAGTGTTGTGTTTACCAGCACAGACTCTTGGGGGGTTCAGCGCTCTACCTTTTATGAGCCTACCTTGGCTGAGGACTTGAGTGAGGTTCTCTAACTGCCTCAGCCTCAGCCTCCTTGTAGGTAGAGGGGGGGACTCAACCTCAAGGGGCTGTGGAGAAGGCAAGGTGAGTTCTGACACAGTTGTCAGCTCTCTCACTATGTCCAGCCAGATGATGAGGGTTTGAAGCTAAAAAGGTTATCAGAAAGAAGTATATTTAACCCCAATGTTACATCATGGGTTTTCCTCTTGAAAATGTAAAATACAGAGTGTGCTTGGTGTGTAATACTGACAATTATCTTGTTCACTACATACTCTTTAGTATGGAATGCGAGTTTCTGGGGAAAAGCTTTTGGAGGCTAAGCAGTGAGGATGAACATGTCTGAAACCTTTGCTCTGGGCCAGGAATGGGCCATGCAGGGCATTCATAGCTGTCGTTTCAGTTAATCTTCCCAGCACCCCTGCGAGGTGAGTGTTAGTGCGCCCATTTCACTGCTGGGGAAACTGAGGCTCAGATCAATGGAGTGACTTGTCCAAGCTTCACAGAGAGAGTGGAAGAGCTGGGGTTGGAACCCTGGTGCACCTGACACCATAGCTTTCCCCTCTGCACCGTGCTACCTTCGATAATGAGAAGCCTCCCATCCCCAGGCAGTGCTTCCTCAAACTCCGCATTCCCTCATCTACGGCGATGGCTTCTTCTTGAGCTCTCCTGGACATGCAGGTGGGGCTTGGGGCGATCCTGCAGAGAGAATGTCATGGCCTCCAGGGCTCCTTCCCTACCCAGTGCTAGCGGGACTGTGCTTGCCTTAGGAGACGAGATTGGCTGGCCTCGTGGTTGTTTCCCCACCTCTTCTATCATGCTAATCAATCCTCCACAGCACACCTGCAGTAGTGCCTCTGGAGTTGTGACCAGTCCTTCTCCCAGGGAAAGCCTGTCCAGTCACCCGCACAGGGTACAGTCCTCAAATCCTGACCATGGCACTCCAGGTCCTCCATTATCTGCCCCACTGGCTTCCATTCCTATCACTCCTCACTTTGTACCTTGAACACCAGCATGTCAGAACTAACCTAGAGCCGTGGTTTTCAACCGGGGGTGACTTTTCCCCACAGAGAGACATTTGGCAGACATTTTTAGTTGTGACAATAGGAGGAGGGATGTTTTGGGCCAGGAATACTGCTGAATATCCCACAATGCACAAAATTCCACCCCCCCACCCCCCTAAAAAAAGAATTGCCCTGCTCAAAATGTCAACAGTGCTGAGGTTGAGAAACCCCGCCCTGGAATTTTCTACACTCTCCAGGGTATTTCTTGCTCCCTCCTCTTTGCCCACTCCATTCTTTCTGCCCAGAATGCTCTCCTTGCCTCTTTGCCTGTCTGATAAGCCAGTGCTCATCTTTCTAAGCCCAGTTCAGATGGCAGCTCTCCTGGATACCTTCCCTGACCACCCATAATTATAGCTAAGGTTATACTGATTGCACTGGAAGGTACTCACTCTCTCATCCAGCATGTCTATTGGGCACTTCTATGTGCCAGGCCCTATGCTAAGCTATGCATATACAGCCATGAAAAGTCAGGCATGGCCGTTGCGGGCAGAGGGACTTCAAACAAGCCGGCACACAAATAGAAATACAGAGATGCAAACTGCAAGAAGGGCTATTAAGGAAAGAATAAGGTGCTGTAGAGTTAAGAGACGCTAAGACTTTAAAAAAAAAAAAAAAAAAAAAAAAAAAGACTTAAGGGGATTAAATTATGATGGCAGGATGGTCAGGGGAGGTCCTTCTGAGGAAGGAGCCCTGGCTGAGAGATGGAGGTTGGGTTGGTAAGGGGAGTAGGGGGCAGAGGGACCAGCATGTGGACAGACACTGAGGGAATGGGAGGAACAGTCCGGAGGTTGGGTTGGCTGGGTCAGCTGAGGGAGGGGGAGAGACTTGGGAGATGACGTGTGGTGGGCACCAGCTCATGAGGGCACCGTGCATTTTTCTGAAGAGGCTTAAAGAAGAGAGTAACAGGATCAGATTTCTATTTTAGGAAGATTCCTCTGGCTGCAGTGGGCCACCCTAGGGCCAAGGGATTCATGCTTTGTCTCCTGGTCGCTTCTTCCTCTTTTCTCCAATCCATCTTCCAAATGAGGCAGCACCAGAGAAATGTCCCCAAAACAGAGGCTACTGGGTTTCCTGCAGTACCACCAACCTCCCAGCCCTGGCCATGTATGGTGGAAGCAAAGAGTGGGGGGCAGGAGATCAGCTAGAAGGTTACTGCTGTGCTCATGAAGGGGATGTTGGTGGTGGGTTCTAGGATGGTGGCAACAGAAATGGGGAGGTGGATGGATTGATGGAGACTTGGTGCTGGGTCAGCACTGAGGAGCTTTTCCTACTAGGCCTGAGGGTCCTGGCTCTGTCTCATCTTTGTACCCTTAGTCCTGGCGTATGGCGGGCAGCAGGAAATGCTGGCTGAACGAGGCCCCCTGCCCCTTGCCTAGGGTAAGGCTGGGCTTAATTTTTCCACTTGAATCTAAGCAGTCTGATGGCTCTCTCTAGGTCATGGGAGCAAGCTCTTGAGAAGCTGGAACATCAGTCTGTAGATACCAATCTCCAGGACGTGCCTTTGGTTTACCTAAGTGACCACGATAACCCAGATGTCTCCACAACTCCTCTGTGAGGTTGTAACCATGCAAAACAGGCTCAGAGAAGGGGAATGCTGTCCTAGGACACACCGAAAGAAAACAGTGCAGCCAAGATCTGCACCCAAGAGTGCTGGGAAATGCCAGCTAAGGGATGGCTGGTCTGTGGAAAGCAAGCCACAGACCGGCACAACCCCACCTTGGCAAAGCCCCAGATGAACTGTGTATTCATCAAGCCAGCTGCCAGGCTCTAAGCAAATGTACCTTTCCTTTCTACTAAGTCTTTACACATCCTAGAGGACGTTGGCTCACCTGCTTGTGGGAGGAAATGAACGCAGACATTAAAAGATCAATTATTGATGTTTAGCACCCTTCACTTTGTGTGGTACAGCGCATGTGCTTGGTTGTCTTAGAGACTTGGATTCGACTCTCAGCTAAACTAATTATGTACTGTGTGGCTTTAGGCAAGTTGCTTGGCATCTCTGGGCTTTTTTTTTTCTTCTTCTGTAAAATTAACATAATAGCTACCTAACTGGGTTACTGTGAGGAAAAAAAAAAAAAGTGAAAATTGTCTAATGACCCAAAGATGGTGCTCATTGATAGAGTTTCCTTTCTTTCACTGGATATTCGGAATATGTCTCCCGAAGGTGACATTTTTGGAGGATGACTGTAAACGTGAGACATGCTGAGAAGGATGGGGTTTCAACAGCGAGGGAGCAGGGGTCCGACAGGACGGATCTGGAAGGATGTTGGGCAAAGGAGATGCTGCTCCTGTCACTGAGTCCTCCATGCCTTCTTGGTCATTCTCATGGCTTCCCTAGAGGGTTTCTTTTTCTCCCTGATACACAGGATCAGAGAACTGTCAGCCTTTCCCTGGGGAGCAGAGAATGCACGTCTCTGCCGATTCCAGTCTCATTGAGCCCCCTCGTTCTGCTCTTCAGAGACTCACAAGATTATAAATCACCCTAAATTGGGCAAAGGCTTTGACTAGGTGATTCCAGAAAATAGACAAAAAATGACCTATAAGCAGATTAAAAATTATTTATAATTTGAAAATATAATTTTAATGAAACATAAATTTTGACCTATCTGATTGGCAAAAAAAAAAAGTAATAGTGCCAAGTGTTGCTAACACTGGGAGAAAGCAGATCTTCTCATTGCACTCCGGTTGGTTATATAATGGGATGCAATGGTTTTTAGAGGGTATTTGGATATTGTTTATAAATTTAAACTGTATATCCTATTTAGTTGGTATGTTTGCTACTGGCAGGAATTTATTCTATGGGTATGTTTTTCAAGTATGCAAAGGCATATATATATATATATATAGAGAGAGAGAGAGAGAGAGAGAGAGAGAACAATTGGAATGTTCCATGAGATTGGAGTGGTTGGACAAACCCTGGTGCATGGATGTGGAATAGTAAGCAATTGTTATAAGGATGAGACAGATTTGCTTGTGTTTGCGCTAATGTGGAAAAAGCAACAGACACATTGCTCTGTTAAAACAACTTTAAAGAGTGTGGTATAGAGTGATCCCATTTGTGGGAACACGTGTGTATGTTTCATTCTTATAATTCATAAAATAGTCTTGAAAAGACACGCAAGAAACCATTAGATGGTTAGAGTATGGATGGAGTGGTTGGGGTCCCTTCAAAAACTTTTATTCTACAATTTTCATACATTTTTTTACCATGAGCATATATCAAATTTTCTATTTTTAAAAAATCACCTCCATCTCACAGATGGTGAAACAGTCTCAGAGAGCTGAAGTGACTTACTTACTTGCTCACGGTCACACACAGAGAGACCACTGTGGAACGAGCTAGTGCCCCTGCATGTAGAGGGAGGTCTGTATAGATGTACATGCATTATAGCAATGCAGTTTGAATTTGAATCCTAATTCCACCACCTACTCGCTGTGTGACCCTGGGCCAGTTTACTAACCACTCTGTCTCTCTGTTTTCTCATTGTTAAAACGAGGACAGCAATATCTTCCTCTAAGGATTGTTTAAAGGGTAAAATGAGAAAATGCATATCGAATGTTTATCACAGTGCCCAGCAGAGAGTAACTGATTAATGCTAGGTTGCTATTATGGTTGTTGCTGTTATCATCAACATCAGTTCAGTCCCAGAATCAGGATTGTTTTTCCTGAAGTGCACAGGGCTGGCCCCAGGCTGTAAGAAGGCTTGAGCAGAAAGGTGGGCTGGGCCTTGCCCTACAGGGGACAGGCCTGGGTGGCAGAGCTGTGGGCCGGCCTTGCTGTAGTGACTCCGGCCCCGGGCAGCTACCCTCTCTGCTCAGAGCAGGAGCTGGCCGTCCCTGTAGGAGCCAATGAAGAGTCGCTCACCTTGCCCAATTCTGTGCCTTGCCTGAGAGTTGGAGAGTCATAGACTTATTGGGTTTGACCATCCATTTGAGGCCATACTGGCCAGCCTTCCATTCTGCCCTGAGAAATCAAAGGCCCAGCAAGTAAAAGAGACTCAGTTTCACAGAAAGAGCCCTGGGCTGGGAGTCAGCAGGTCCATACTAGAGTCCTACTTCTGACACTGCCTTGTTGTGTGACCTGCAGCAAATCCCTCCCCCTTTCTGGGCTTCCATGTCCCCGTCGGTGAATGGGTGGATTGGACAACACTGCCACTAATGTACTCTGAGCACTGACATTTTACCTTGTGTTCTGGGCCCACTACCAAACTTCAAGGGTCCAGGGAAAGACTCGAACGCAAAGAGATAGAGTGAGGGTTGAGGAGTGAGGCAGTAAATGGGAGAAGGTTCCCAACTATGTACTCAGGCCCCATTGGGGTGACTTCACCTTGTCTCTTTAGATGAAGGATTCATTCATTTGTTCATTCAGTTAATAGCATTTATGGAGCAACAGGTGCCATAGGATCAGAGTTTGAGTGTTACGAGTTTTGAATGATGACCTTACTAGTGGCACTTGATCTGAGCCAGAAGCTCAGGTTCAAGCCTTGACTCTGCCTCTTAGTGGTTATGTGAGGTTGTGAAGTCATTTCTGCTCCCTGAGACTCAGATTCCTATAAAATGGGGATAATCAGTCCTACCTCAGAGTGATTGAGAGGATTTACTGAGATATAGGATGTAAAGCTTTTGGTACAGTGCCAGGCACATAGTGGGTACCTTAAAAAAGTGATAGAAAAAAGCAACATGTTCTTGAGTTTGGATACCAGCTCAACCAACTTACCAGTCATTTGATCACAGGTAAGTGACTGAAGTCTCTGAGGCTAAATTTCCTCATCTGAAAAATGGGAATAATAATGATCTTAAAGGAGAGATGTGAGGATCAGAGAGGGGGGCTGTGTGAACTAATTGAGGGAAAACATCAGTAGGGCCTGTAGGTCAGTGTCTGGCACACAAGAGGTGCTCAGGGGCTAGCCTTTCATTGTACTGCCCCGAACTTCTCTCTTTGCTGCAGGAATGAGCCGAAGGATACAGCTTAGGTCTATTTTTGGCCTGTGCAAGTCCAGCTCATAAAAATACAATCATGCTCCTTGTCAGCACTTCTGCATTTTTATTTATTGTTCCTGCCAATCCTGGGGCCTCTCCATGCAGGAACCTCTTCATTATTGATAATCCTGGGAAGTAGTATTTTAAATTTTTATGTTCTGTACTTTGCACCATCTGAACCACCATGTATTATCTGGCCTTGCCAGCAAAGGGGGAATATATCCAGATGAGGGGTCCTTTTGGGATGAATAATTTATCCCATTTTCACAATGCCGATCGTGTTAAATTATGTTCTTCATATCAGCTGCTGACCGAACAATGGGGACTGATGTATTGACATGAAAAGAAAACAGATTTATTTCTTTGCCCATATCCACAATGATATTTGAAAACCTGGAGTTTCATTCTCCCAAGTGTCTATAAAACCCCACTTTTAATAATAACAAGAGTAGAAAGAATTTTTTCCTCCCGTCTCTCCACTTTTCCCTCCCATTTCTGTTATTAATCAAGGAGCTCAGGGCTCTGTTTTGCTCCACTTTTTTTTTTCAACTGCAGAAAACAGACCCTTTCTTTGCAAATTTATTTTCTCTTCTCTCTCTTTTTTGTGTATGCAAGCTGACTCCTCCAAGGTACAATTAATAACGATTGGCTAACATTTCTTATGCTTTCCCCTTCATAGTACTAAAAAAAAATTGACTGTTACTATATCTCCTTTTATAGAAGGGAATTGTTTCTGGCTCCAGTCCACGGGAGCAGCACACCACGCTCCATGGCATGCCCAATAGCTGGTTGATTCCAGTAACTGTAGGGCTGGTTTTTCCTGCTCTCTACATGTCTCCAGTGTATCTTCACTGTGCCAGAGGCTTTTCCTCTACGTGTAATGCACACCTGGAAAGCCATTCTCTGGTTTATAATCCTTCCTCAGTTCCTCACTGTTCTCAAGTTCATCTTCAAGATGCTAGGCATGGCATTCAGAGCCTCTGTTTATCGCTCACTTCACCTGCCCTGTTCCCTGGCCACTCAAAACTACCCCTTTGTGGTTTTCCCAGGTCCAGCCTCCTGCATGTCTTCTGAACATTTGCTGGTTTATGATGCTCTCTTGGTCTAGAAATCTCTTTTTGTTTGGGTTTGGGGAGGCAAGGACGGAAACAAGGAAGCTGTCAGAGCAAAAGTTCGCAGAGAGAGGATGATGCTCTGGATTAGGGTGTTGGCAGTGTAACTGGACAAATGGGTTTATTTGAGAGAAATTTTTGAGGAAGCAGGAACTGGTGATTGGAATGGATTTGGAGACTGAAGGGAAGGGACGGGTCATGAGAGATTCCTGTATATGACTTGACATAAACAATGACATATCATGCTGCTATTTTCTTATCTGGCGATTACACGGGGAAGAGAATGTTGAGGGCAAGATGGTTGGGGAAAGTGGGTCAGGGAACCCAAGTGCTTTGCTGGGGACATGGTAACTTGATGTGTGTCTATCCAAGGACAAATGTCCAGTAGGGTAATCTGAGTGCCGGGTGGGGTCTGAATTGGAGATGTAAATTTGAGACTTATGAGAATAAAGATGGACTTGGAAATGATGGGAGCAAGAACACTCAGAAGGGACTTGTAGGAAGGAAGCATGCCCATGACCTAGCCCTGAGAGATTCTAACATTGAGAAGTCAAGCAGGGCAGGAGGAACCTGAGGAGGGCTGGTCAGTGAGCGGGGAGAAGACCGTGGACCCGGGAGGAGGACTTTTAAGGAGGAGTGAGTGGTCAAAGAATATTACTGAGACGTCAAAGAAGATGAGGCCAGCGGACTGCCCATTTGTTCCAGGCAAGTAGGCAAAGACCTGCTCTTGACATGGAGAAGGGGTTCTAATGAGCTAACACTTCCTTAGGGGCAAAGGTAAAACATTACCTGGGTTGCTTTTGGAGAAAATATGGTATAGCTAAAGAGAGGAGCAGATGACTGAGGATTGACACAGGGTCAGTCAACCAGTCTGTTGGCCTAGTTTGAACTCAGTGGTTTGAGAAGTGTTCTGAAGCCAAAAGAAGTGTTTTCATTAGAAACTCACTCAGGGCATAAGCAACATCTCATAGGGGTTCGGGGCAAAGTAGTATATGGATTTGAAGGAGGGCTATGACCCCAACTCTGCCTAAACTCAGCATCAGTCCTGCAAATGGTAAATGGCATATTAAATATATATTCAGATAATATATAAATTATTTTATATATATTGAACTTGATATAAATGAAATCACACAAGACATAAAAATACTTTTTTGCCTCAGATTTCTTTAGTTCACTATAATAATGTCTGTGAGAATCACCCATGTCCATGTAGCATTGCTGTTAGCATTCCATCTTATGAATACACCACAATTTATCCATTCTCCTGTTAATAGACATTTGGATTATTCTCAGTCCTGTGTTATTATGAAAAAAAAAGTGGCTATGAACATTGTTGTGTGTATCTTTTGGTGGATTCATCATATTTTGAGGTGAGTTTTTGCTGGTGCAGAGAAAATCTATTGGTTTTATTATATTTACTTAGTACTTGACCATCTTACTAAATTAGAATAGCTTTTCAGTTCATTTTTTCTTGGAATACATTTCTATCAGATAGAAAGCTTTTCACCTCAAGTACTAGAAAACACAACCTAAATTGGATTAAGGTTCAAAGAGTATATATTTGCCCCCCTCCCCACCCCTATGACTTCAGCGTACAGCATGTGTCTGGTTTCAGGCAAGGTGTGATCTAGAGGGCAGGGTGTCATCAGGGCTCATCTCCACTTCTCTGGGTTCCTCTTGGCTCTGCCCTCTTTTGTATGCTGCCTTTGACCTCATCCTGGCTCCTCCCCATAGTAGCACCGATTGCTTCAGCAGTTTCAGAACTAAGTCCTCACCACACCATCCAGAGGAAGAACATGTTCTTTAGGGAATACTCATAAAGAGCAAGGAGGTGTCTTCCCCCAAGTTCCCAGTCAGTATTGCCTCATATCTCTTTGACTCAAGTTAGGTAACATGCCCATCTCTGAGCCAATCAAATTTTGTGATCAATAGAATAATATGCTCTGATTGGTTTAACCTAATTAAGGTCCATCCCCGCCATCAAGGAAGTCATCAGTTCCACCAAACCACATGGCTGCCACATGGGACAGGGGTGAATTCTTGATAGCAATATCGGGCGGTGGGGGGGCGGGGGCTTTGGATTGAAGAAGGAAATGGATGTTAGAGAAGCAACCACAAAATATTTATTATGACAATTATAATGATATTGACTGTAATGGTTATTCATTGTCTCATTCCAACAGTAATTAATATTTGTTTAGTTTTGGCTCCTATCTCAACATGTTGGCCACAGCATGAGGTCTTTAAAAGTTACATGGAATGATATAAAGGGCTTTTTGAGAAGTTTTGGGAAAGATGTTTATAAAAATAAAGGGGCAGAGGGAAAGGCTAAGAAGCTTAAGAAGAAGCTAAGAACTAAGAAGCTAAATGCTTCTTAACACTTGAGGTGTTATGCTTGAGACCAGTCTGATGGCTAAGGATCTAGAAATGAAGGACTCAAGCTAAGAGATGGTCGAGATGGACTTTGCAATGTGGGAAGGCATATTAGTTTTCTGTTGCTATGTAACAAATTATCAAAGCTTTAGTGGCTCAAAACAACACAAGTTTATTATCTCATAGTTTGTATAGGTCAGAAGTTCAGGCACAGTTTAGATGGGTTCTGTGCTCGGGGGTCTCATGGATCTGAAATCAAGCTGTCAGCTCGGCTGCATTCTCATCTGGTTCTTAGGGTCCAGGTTGTTGGCAGAATTCAGTTACTTGTGGTTGTAGGACTGAAGTCCCCATTTTCTTGAGTGACCTGGCTGTTGATCGGGGTCATTTTCAACTCCTAGAGTCCACCCTGAGGTACTAGCTGCATTGCCCTCTCACAACATGTTGACTTACTTCTTCAAGGCCAGCAAGAGAATCTCTCTGCAGTCTGCTGTGACCGAGTTTGCATAGCATACTCATGGGAGTGACTATGCCGTCATATTCACAGGTCCTGTCCTCAGTCTCGAGGGAGGAGATTATACAGTGCTTGTACACAGGGGTGGGAAGCTTGGGGACCATCTTAGAATGCTGTCTATCATAAAAGGCAAAGGCAGTTTTTGCCCTAAGGCTTATAGGTCACATGGCACACTGACCAGGAAATTCACTATCTTAGAAAGAGACATTGAGATGTATTATAATATATTTATATATATACATACAGACATTGGATATATATACACACACAACATGGGGAATTGGGAGAAGAAACTGTCATTCCCAGTTGGTGAATATTTCTAAAAATGTGGATTCAGAGAACTGATCAGACATCTAAATTTTCAATATACTCCATAGCCTGTCAGTTGATCTAGTGATATTCCAAATATTTTTAATCATTACAATTTGTAGAATATCTTCTAAGTTCACAAAGCACCTGCGCATACATTATTTCATTTGGCCCTTCTCAGAACGTTGTGAGTTTCTAACAGAAACACTTAGCCTGTGAACCGTGCCTTGGCATTTACTCTTACATTTATCTTAGTTCTTAACTCTCAGTAACACACTGAAGTTCACATAACACCAAAACGGCCAAATGTGTAGATTACGTGCTATTTTACACTTTTGTTTATTTGACCGTGTGGCTCACTTTGCATAAAGTATCTTGTCTTGTTCACCCAGGAAACTTCTATTCATCCTTGAAACCTTTTTTTTCAGACCATGCTTGAACAGTATTGTTCTTGAGAAATCCTTGCCTTGCTCTCGAAGGGCTGGATAGGGAGGACCTGCAGGCTGACAGGTGCAAGAGAGGCCCGATTCCATATCTGCCTCAGACACCTATTGGAAGAACATTTGGCAGCACTCAGAGGCAGTGCTGAAAAAAACGTTGTTACTGAATGAACGGTCTGAGTGCTTAACTTATATTAACTCATTTAAGCCTCCTAACAACCCAACCAGGTAGTGATGGTTATTTTCCCATTTAATGGATGAGAAGGCTAAGACACAGAAGGTGTAGTGCTTGAGCCAGGATTCAAACCCAAAGCACAATGTTTCCTCTCCCTACAATATTGACAGTATCAGTATTTGCCCCACAGCACAGAATTAAGTGAGATAGTGCATGTCAAGCTCTCAGTGTCTGCCATATAGTAAATTTGCAAAGCATGAGGGATATTTTTATTACTTGTGGCAAAGAAGCTTCTGCTTTCCTATTCTTTGGAACAGGAGATAGAAAAAAATAAAAAGAACATTCCCCACCCCACTCCCCCACAAAACCCTCATCCTTGTTTAGCTGTACCATTTCTTTAAGGAAGCCAGGGCTCACTTTTTAATATTTGGAGAAGCAGAATCCAAAGAGGGTGGAGCAAAACAACAGAATTTACATTTGCAAATGAGTTCTAAATGTCAGGGAAGGAGTGATGTTCTAGATGGGCTGGGACCCAGATCCTCCTTAACTAACATATTTAAGTGCCACACTGTAGGTGTTCAATAATAGTAGTTCCTCCCCATCCTTTCCTTTTTGAGCTATATTTTGTCCAAGGTATGCCTCACAGACCTTAAAGAAAATTCTTCATAGAAGAATTCTTGCAGGAGTACACACACTTGACTATTGTCTCTAGGAAAACTTGGTGAAAGTTTTCAGTGAAAATTTGGTTAATTTAAGCACTAATGAGAAGAATGATCATAGTTAGAAGATTGCTTCCTTTGAGCTGTGTGACCTTGGACCAGTGACTTGACAGCTCTGTGCTTCAGTTTTCCTTTCAGGAGAATGGAAATAGCAGTGATATGTAGATAAAGTATATGGAGGGCTTGATCTAGCTGTGGCACATAATAAATTATTCCAAAAGTATTACCCACTATCATCTCATTCAACCCTCAAAACAGCCTTGTTAACTAGGGGTTATGATTATGATTACTGTCCATATTTTACAGCTGAGGCCCCGAGACTCAGACATCTTCTGTGTTACCCATGACACTGTGACACTTGGCAATAGTTATTGATTGTCTGTCAAGTTTCTTTTTTCTTCCACTTTGCCTACACTGTGGGATGGAGTCCCATAAATGTCTTGGCAGGTTGACAGCTTATCTTGAAAAGATATTAACCACCTCTGCAAAATATTCAGACTTCAGAAAAATAAGATGATACAATAGATTCAGTAGACCTTTATGTTTTTCTTCGTGGAAGTCCCTAAATGAAATTGGAATTAAGTATATGTGCAAAAGTTTTGCTACAAGATGTTCATCATAACTTGTTTATATACCCTGAACTGTGGAAACAACCTACGTGTTCAGCCATCAAGACCGGTTAGATTAATTGTGCTATATGCATACAATGAAATATTAAGCTACATCAAAAGGCAAAATGAAATCATATATTTTTCTACATGGAGAAAATGTTAGTAGTGTTGTGTGATAAAATGAAGTATGAATCCGTTTCATAAAGTATATATTTGCATAAATAGCAAATACATATGCAGAATATGTGCATATATATGCATATAAAAACTGGAAAGGTGGGACCAAAATTGTCACCTATGGTTGTCTGTTGGAATTGGAAAGTATTATGGGTAATTTGAATTTTCTATTTTCTTGTGTTTGTTTGAGTGGGAGGCTCTTTATTTTCTGATCTTTATGCAATATACGGTAAATTCTAGTTACTAAAAAAAGGAACAGAAAAGTCAAGTCTCTGTGCATGCTAACACTGGTTGAACATTTCAGGTGATTGTGAAGACAAGAACGGAATATCAGCCCGAACAGAAGAACAAAGGGAAGTTCCGGGTGCCGAAAATCGCTGAATTTACGGT
Organism: Neophocaena asiaeorientalis asiaeorientalis; assembly: GCF_003031525.2. Classification (NCBI taxonomy): domain Eukaryota; kingdom Metazoa; phylum Chordata; class Mammalia; order Artiodactyla; family Phocoenidae; genus Neophocaena; species Neophocaena asiaeorientalis. Next base: position 1,588,683 of record NW_020173979.1, on the reverse strand, counting down.
CAGTGTCTTGATGGTGTAACAGAAAGACTGGGTGTGGGTCACTGAGTCTAATCAAATAACTAAAGCTCTGCCTCTTGAGGACAAGTTATCCTCTCTCCTACTCCGAAATGTTCAGACAATTTGATAATTGATAAATGTGTCTCATTTCTTCTTTTTCCTCCTGTCCCTGTCTCTCTGCCTTTCCATCACAATCATCAGGAAATGTGATAGAAATGTATAAAGAAACTCAAAGTTTAGACATTGGTTGATTGCAACAAATACAAAAAAGACAAAGGGAGAGAAAAGTTGACTTCTTAGTGGTAAAAACCGAATGGTTGATTTTCTATTTACTGGTGGCCGGGTCACTAGGAGAACTGGTGAATACATATCACTGTGATGAATTGCGTGAAGGAGTCATGAAGGCTGCTCTGTGAGGATGTATGGAGGAAGCTCAGGGAAGTACCCTGGGGAAGTCACTTAGATGGCTAAGGAGAGCACAGCTTGTGCAAAGGCCCTGAGGCTGGAGGGAAGTTGAACCCAACATTGAATAGGAATAAGGGCAGTGAAGCTCAGCTCTAGGAGGGGTGTGGGGACCAGACAGAGATGAGGTATGAAAAGTGGGCAGAGGGCAGACAGTCCCAGTCATCATAGACCGTATGGAGGAATTATTATTTTAGGCTAGAAGCATGAAAGAAACCCCAAAGGACTTCAAGAAGAGGAAGGATATGATTAAACTGGGTTTTTGGAAAAAGCATGCTGGCTTTTACATGAGTAATAGAGGGAGGGTGGGGAGACTGCTGGGTTACTGCAAGTAAAAAACAATAGTGGCTTAGCAAAAGAAGGTGAGTGGAGAGAGGCCTAAAAGATACTTAGGAGGCAATATCAGCCATGGAGGCAGTAGAATAAGTGGTTCTGTGGATGGAAACTGAAGCAGTCTGGCTGGGTTTGAGCCCTGTTTCCACCTCATACCAGCCATGTGGCCACAAGCTAGCCAATAAACTTCATTTATCAAATGGCGATAATAGAAGGTTACTGTGAGAGTGGAATATAGAATACATGCAAAGCACTTGGATCTATACATGATAAGTGCATGATTAATAGTAACTATTTTGTATCAACTGTGGCTGAGGGCTTTGGAAGTGAAAACAGCCGTTGGTTGGTTGTCTATATGTATTTGTATAATACATACTTGGTTGGAGTATGTATTATACATGGATAAACACATTGGTCCGTTTCTGTCCCTATCTTTCTCCCTGCTACATGTGTCAGAGCAGCTGGGTGTGTGAGCCTGGGAGGGAATATGGCACCTCTGTGTACATCCCCCCAGAATGTGGGACTTCCCTGGATGCTGGCCCCCTCTTTGAGGGCAGGAATTGCTTTTATTTTTGGCTGTAGCTTTAGTGTCTGGCACACAGCATGGGCCCAGTGAATGCTGACCTGGCCTGAACTGCATGCAGGTATCTGCAAGAACCAGCAGGTAGCTGTGAGGGGAGGGGAGGAGTATCACGGTGCATAATGTATGAGCATCAGGCCAGGGAGGAAAGCTGACCTGTCCTCCTGGCAGCAGAGATCATCAGAAGTATGCCCAGATTCATGCACAAAAATGTTTATTGCAGTGTTATTTGTAAAATCGAAGCATTGGAAACAATGCTAGATTTTCAGCAGCTTTCTCATGATTCCATATGTAAGACCACATGCATAGGATGGACTGTTTCAACAGTTTCTTAGGAATCACTTTTGGAGGGAGAGTATTTAGTTTACTCTGAATTATGGGCTTAACGAGATATTTTCATCTTTCTTGTACTTTCTCAATTTTACACGAGCATGAATTGTTACAATAATCAGAAAAAATTAGAATATTTTAAAAATTTGCCAAATAGAGTGTTACAGTTTTTGATGGAATTATTCCTTATTTGGCAATCATTTAAAATGATGGTTATGAAAACATGCAATAATTTGGGCAAATGCTTCATAGAGGAAACTGAGTGAAAAAAGCAGAGATTAAAATTGTATGTTTTCTATGGCTGGAACTATGAAAAAAACCACAAGTATACAGAGGAAAAAGGACATGGAAAGAAATGTCTCAAAATGTCGTTTGTGGCTGTGTTATCAGCCGTGGTGTTGGACCATGTTGTCATTGGTTTTTTTTTTTCCTCTTTGTTGGCAACTTTTGGTGATGTGGCAATTTTATCATATTTGATGCCCACGAGTCCCTGAGAAGCTGATATAATCCCGTTTTTTTCAAGGGGAACTATGGCTCAGAGCAGTGATGTGACCTGCTCACCCACTAGCAAGTGGCAGGGCCAGTGCTGAAAGCCGGCCCCACCCCCCGCCTTTCTGTTCATCTGTGCAGCCTGCTTTAGGTAACTATGGGTTAGAACAGAAGCGAGTCAGGAGAAAATGAGTGGCTTTTCAGGGTCCAGGGCCTGAGGAAGTGCCCCACGCAGCTTGACTCAGTTGGCCCTGGGGGTTGGGAAGAAAGGGCGTTGGGGTTTCGGGGCAGCCCTTTGTCGACTGTCAGGTGTGGGCGGAGGGCCCTGCCGCTTGGAACAAAATGGGAGGAATGGAGCAAAATGGTTTGCTTTTGTAGAGCTGTGAGCATTTATTAGCCTGGCTTTTCACTTCCTTAAAGAGAGCTCCCCCTGAGCCGCGTGAAGGATGCATCTGCTGGGGTGAGGGTGGATGCAGCACCCTAGGGAGGAGGTTGTGGTGCTGGTGATTAAGAAGAGTCTGAGGCAGGAATAAAGACACAGACCTACTAGAGAATGGACTTGAGGATACGGGGAGGGGGAAGGGGAAGCTGGGACGAAGTGAGAGAGTGGCACGTGGAGGTGGGGGACCAGGCAGTGGGAGACGCATTGAGTGTGAGGTGCCTGGGGACCATGGGAGGGGTGGGGCAGAGGCAGTCTGGCCACTCTTGGATGTAACGGGTCTGGAGCTCAGGATAGGAATTTCGGCTAGACCACAGGGGCTGGAAGTCAGAGAATTCCCAGTTCATCTTAGAGAGCATAACGCTGGTAAACAGTGGCCGGGCTGCCCCTCCAGGATATTGCCCGTGGCAGAAGTAACCATGGGGATGGCAAAGATGCCTCCCTCCCTCATTCCAATATCTTCATGGAGGTGGAACAACTTGTGAGTTCACATCTCAAATTTGACCTGGGGAGATCAGCTCGTAGCAATTCTCTATGAGAGAGAATGAGAGGAGAGAGCAGGGAGGGAGAGACGAACTGAGAAAGATTGAAAGAATCACCTGGAACTATTTTTTAACATGAAGGCTCTTGCAGTCATTGCCAAGGGCCACAGACTTGAGAGACCGTTCATCAGGCTTCTTTGAGAAGATGGGAGCATGCAGAGAGAAGCCCCTCCTTCTTTCTTAGTCCTGGGAGCTGGAGGTTCTTCTAAAGCTGATTATGCTATCAAAGGAGCTGGTGCATCCGGCCATGCCATCAGACCTGATTGTCCCCAGGCTCACCTGTGAGAAGGAACTGAGTCTTGCATTTGGAGGCTGTTTGTGCCAAGCTGATGAGAGGTATTCCAGGGAACACCTGCACTTTGGGGCTAGATCCACTTGGCAACTTGGGTCACAGCCCTGTCACCTCTTAGCTTCGTGACCTTGGGAAAGTCCCTTCACCTCTCTGAGCTCCTGATTCCTCATCAGTAAACCAGGACACAGTAGCACAAAGTGTAAGTCCTTGGCGTACTCTAGTTCTCAACGAATGATCATTTTATTCTCTTCCTGTTCAGATCCCTTTCCTTCACCCTGGGTTCTTAGCTTGTTACCTAATTAGCTGAACTTTGTGTGTTGGTTGAGACAGACCTGGTCCTCCCTCTCCTGGCTTTTTCTCCCTGGGAATGTGGCTGGGAAAACCTGGAGGAACTGTTCTAAGTGTAGCCAGTTCAATGTCAGGATCCATGGGTGGCCTCTGGCTCTCTACAGTGACCTAGGGAGCTATCTCTTTGCCTCCTGGGGAGTGTAGGCAATAGTTTTTGGTAGGCTACTTCTCAACACATCCATTATAAAATGAATAATCCTAGTACCTGTTAAAAATGCCTTTACATCCACTTTTTAGGCTAACAACAACCTTGTGTACCTGTTACTGTTATTCTTATCCCCATTTTACGGATGAGGAAACTGATGCTCAAAGAAGTGAATTGTCTGACAAGGCCACGCGGCGAGGACGTGTCAGAACAAAATAAGAACCCAGCCCTATGGCTCCACATCCCACTCTCTCTGCTACACCTGATGCCACCCTGCCATTGTCCTTGCCAAACTGTGGTCTGCCTGACTTCTTCCCTTCCTGCCCGACTTCTTCCCTTCCTGCCCTTTCTCCCCTTTCTTCTTTGTCTTTATCAAATTTGCTCTGGGCTGGGCTGGATGCCTGTTGCTGGGAGACACACGGATATGCAAGACAAAAATCCTTGCTCTGGAGGAGCTTGCAAAGGTGTGGATTAGACAAGAGTGTTCTGGCCAATTTCTTGGAATACTGTCCCTGTATGGTCACCTCCTCTGGGATGCCTCCCTTGATCCTCTGAGCTGGGTTTGGTGTCTCCTCTGGGCTCTGCAGATCATATGGGGTTCTCGAATGCTGCTGTACTGTAACTGGCTACTCCGGCGTCTTCAGCCCCCTCCAGCCTCTGGTCCACTGGAGGTAGGGTCACGCTGGCCCACTCATGTGTTCCTAGTTCCCAGAAGAGGGCCTGGCATAAAGTGGGTGTCACGTGTGCTGCAACGTGAGCCCCAGACTTTTGGGACCGCCTCAGTATTCATCCCCAGTAACGTGCTGAGTCCGGGTTCAGGAAATTTGCCTCTGGTGGCTATGGCCTGGATAAGCTTAGATTAGAGGGTGTCCGGGCGCATGGGGAAAGATCCTGGGGATGCCTACAGACCAGACCCTGAGCGCAGTCAGTGGGGAGAATCCAGAATGGGAGGGATGCATTAGTGTAAAGGGACCAGAACCCACCATTCCCGTCAAGCAAATGGACGCATTAAAATAAAGCTGGTTGGGGAGAACTAGAAGCGAGAGCTTAGCAGTTTTTAAGGAGCTGGTGTCTGTGGGCTATTATTAGAAACAAACAACAACAACAAACCAACAGAACAAAAATAAACGAAAATCCAGTTGAAGCTTCAGGCCTAATATTATAGGGTGTTGATTTTTCAGTGTTCCATCCATTCACTGATCCACTCAACTTTTTGGGGCTTGTGCTCTGCTCCTGACCTGACCTGTGATTAGCGCTTTATGTAAGGTATCTCCTGAATGATCCCAGCAAACTGGGCTGGCGAGACTGTCACCCCACTTGCAGGTGAGGGAACCAGGCTCAGAGAGGCTGAGAATTTTCCCAAGTTCCACGCCCAGGAGGCTGTGGAGCTGGGATGTACTCACAGGTCCTAAGCAGGGGGCCGTGGCCGGGTGTAAGAGGTTAGGGAAGCTGCCGCCAGTGGAAGAGAGCCTGACTACCAGTGAATAGCTCCCGGGGGATGCTGCTGGGCCAGTCTACCTGCCAGACGTTTCTTTCCTTCTCTTCCTCTTCCACCCAGCCAGGGGTTGGGGGTGTTTGCACTCTGTCTCAGGCCTCAACTCTGTTCACAGTCCTTCTAACTCCAACCTGGGAAAGACATGGCAAAACACCAGAATCAGCCTCCCCGGCTGGGTGTGGGGAGGTGGCCACATCTAACAGCCGGCAGAGTCCAGGCCCCTCTCCTTCCTGAGAGTCTCTGGTAACTGTGCTTTCTTCTCTGGTCTCTGTCCTCACCCATCATCTCCTGGCCCATCCTCCTTCTGGGTCCCTCTGCCTCCTTTCTCGGCCCCCTCCTGCCCATCCTTCTCACCTCCCCAAAGAAGGACTCTTTCTAACGTGCATATCCTGCGAGGACACTGCCATCCTCTAACCCTGCCATAGCTTCCATTGCTCACCTGCTTTCTCCCTGACCTGCGTGAAGCCCTGGTCCTTCCCTCATGACACCATACTTCGTATGCCTCCCTGTCTTTGTTCGTACTGTCCCTTCCCACTGGAATGCCCTTCCACCTCCATCATTGGGCAAACTCCCTATTCATCCCTCAGCACCCAACTCAAATGGCTCTGGCCTGTGAGGGGTTGCCTGCCAGGCCTTGTGCAGTCTGTCCTTCCTCCTCGGGGTTCCTGCACCTGCTATATAACCCTCCAGTTATATAGTGTTGGCATCAACATTACCTGCTGTGTCTCCCACTGACTTAAGGCTGGGATGGTGTCTTCTTTATCTTTGCTCCCCAAGAACCTAGCCAGTGCCGGCCCACACTTGGCACCAAATGATGTCTTTAATAACTAAATAAACAGGTTAATGAGCAAACACAAATATCTGGCTGATGGAAAACTACACATTGATAAATACCAGAGCTCTGGCTGCCTCATTTTCAATATCTTTATTTAAAATCGGGGCTCTATCTTTGCTTCTAAGCTTCTTGCCGATGACACATTCTCATAAATGTCCTCTTCCTGATATCACATTCCCTGGGAGGTGAGACCTCATTTATAGCTTTGCCATTTGCTTCTACCAATCTTTCATCAAAACCCCAGGGGCTGCCCTCCATTGGTGGGATTCTAATATTTGCTGACAGCAGCAAATGGGGATAAGCGATTTTACTTTATTATCTGTTGTCTTGGTTTTTATTGCCCTCTTTTTTTTTTTTTAACTTTTGAGGAACATTTCGGGTAAGTTATTAAAAACACTGACTGCTGGCTTAGGAGCAGAGTCATCATCTGGAACGGAAAGAATTTACATGCGAGCGCTTGGTGGAGAAAATCTGCAATAGTATTTGATGTTTATTATCACACTTCTGGCTAGGGTTTTACCAAAAATCAGAATAAAGATGTAGGCCTATGTTTATGGCTGGGTGCTTTCTCCTGGCCTCATGGAATGGTACTATTAGAGTGACCTTCAAAAACATATATTATTGAGAACTGAGAAGCAAATGTGGCTTAATTTTTTTAACAAAACATTTCCCTGGGAGAGAAAACATCTGTGGTGCTATCTCAGGAGGAATGTACTCAGGGTTTGGATGTGGGACTGGGAGATTCAATGACCACTCCACAGCCTAATGACTGGGCTGCTTTTATTGCCAGGTTCTGATTCTCATTGACTCAAACATTGGCAAATAAATGCTGTAATAAAGCAAGTCACTTGTTTATAAGTTTAGTGTAGATGACTTCTAGACTTTAGTGAATATTCTTGTTTCCTATGGGACTCCTGTAGGAGGTGGCTGATTAAAAGTTTGCACACTGTTGTTAAACCGTTGGAAGTTTGTAACCAACCATGGTGGGAGTATTTACACTATGGAAATGAGCAAACAGTGTAAATCATGCATCACCCCCCTTTCTTAGCCCAGGAGGGTTTACCAGTACACTTGTGTGAAGGGCAGTATGGAAAAGAGGAAATACATGGGCTGGGGGTTTGACATTGTGGGTGTGTACGAGCTAAAGCAAGTCATTTCATCTCTCTGAACCTGTGTTTCCCAATCTGTAAAATGGGATAATGCTGTCTACATCATAGGCCTGGCCTGAGGACAAAATGAGATAATATAAGCCCCATGGTAGCTTGATCAATGTGAGCTGCCTCTCATAGTTACATGATAGTTTCATTGCTGAGGTGTTGGTCATCCGGCTAGACGGAATGCTTCCACCCAGGGTGGGTCTCAGTGGGAAGACACGCCTGGCTCCATCTCACTAGGCCTTCTGTCTTGACACATTGCCCTGGCTCAGTTGCACCTCCTCGCCCACCATTCCTGCCAGGCCAGCTTTTGACCTTCCAGCTTCATCCCATCTTCCCCTTTCTACCTGTTATAAAGTCAGAACGATCATCAGATCCTGCTTGAGAAATCTCTGATGGCTCCCCACTCCGACAGGCAACAATGTGAGGTTTTTGCGTGATATTGCAGGCTCTTGCAAAGGTGGTCCTTGCTGCTAAGTCCCTCCACCCTTCCTGTGTCCTCTGTGCTCCGGGCCTCTCATGGCTCTGTAAAACCACCATGCCCTTTCACCCCTCCAGGTCTTTGCCCATGCATTTTCCCCTGGCTCTATTGCCAGCCCACGTTTTCCGCCCTGTGGACCAGCTCACCTCCTCCAGAAACCTGTCCTTGATTCCCCAAGTCAATTTCTCACCTGGAGAATGTCCCAGCCTTTGCCTGCACCCACCACTGCTCTGAGATGCCACATTGGCTTCAACTAGAGTTCCCCTGCTACCTGGCTGGATTGATGAAAGTGGTGCAGAAGGTAGGGCTTCATAAAGGTTTCTCACATCCCATGTTGGGGTAATGAAAGGAAGATGCTTGTGGAAAGTAAAACAAGATTTAAAGAATTCTTATTTGTAATTAATTAATAACAATAACTTCCATTTCGCTGAGCTCCTATTATATGCTGGGTAGTTTGCTAGTCATTTTCTATTTTATCTTTAACTCTTGAAGTAGGCATTATTTTTGAAAGCCAGATGAGGAGACCAAGGGTCAGAGAGTTTAATGAAGGTATTCAAGCTCACGCAGCCAATAAGTGGCAAGAGTCAGGCTTTTCTGGACCAGAGGGGTATGTATGTCTATGGTATGTATATGAGAGTATGTGTGTGTTCTTTTGTCTCTATCAGCTTCCAAATCAGGAAACCCTGTACATATGGGTAATTGGCTAACTTAAACTAAACTGAAAAGTGGTTGCTAGAATACTAAAATGTTGCTGCCTATCCCTGTTACTTGCCAAGCATTAGGCCAATTTTGCTTTGGCTCTCTTCTTTTTTCTCTTTAAATCCACTGGTTGGCCAAGTCCTAAATGCATTGATCCAAAAGAGAGGAGAGAAGCAAACATTTCCCAAGGAAGACATGCCATTTTCCTCGTGGCTTGTCATGTGGCTTGTCTCGCGGTCCCCTCACGCAGCTGGGAGGATTAATCTCCTGACTGTCTTGCTCTCTGGGCCTCTGCTGCTGCCATGTGTGATTATTTTAAACGGGATTAAAAAAAAATTTATGATGTTTAAGCTCCTGGAACTGTCAGAGGAAGACAGGTCCTAACAAAGTGACTGTGTGGCTTTTTGTGTCACCATCATGTTCTATAATTATAAGAAAACTAGTCGTCATAGCAACTGCCACATAGGCCTGGCTTCCTCCTGGAGATGCTGGCAAGCTCCTGGGCTCTGTGATCCGAGCAGTTGCAGGTGGATTTGGTTCTCAGAGGGGATTCAACTCTCACTTGGGCGATAATCACGAACGCACTCTAAGACTCCACAACCCAAACTCAGTTTTATGCAATCTGACAGACCTGGGTTTGAATGCTGGTTCTAGAACTCAGTGGCTACGTGGGCAAGTCATCTCACTTGCGTGAGCCTCAGTTTCCTCTTTAGTAACATGGGTATGCCAACGCCCACTTCGGAGGGTTGTTGTAATGGCTGTGTTAGGATGCGCCTGGCAGAGTGCCTGACACGCAGGAACTCTGATATATACTAGACGTCTTCCCGTTCACCTCTTCACTGTGAACAAATGAAAGAAGAAAAATGCTAAATTAGAGAAGGATGGATGTTTTCATATTCTTTTATTATTATTATCATCATCATTATTGTTATTAATTTTGGTAGCATTTGTAGCTAGAAAAACAAGTTAGTAAATCGAAATTCTAGGCTGAGTCATGTATATCAGGGAGAGAGCGAGAGAGGTGAAAAGAGAGGAGAGAGAAAAAATAAATGAATATTCAGCTAGATGAAACTGATTTGATTTATTTTTTTCCTTATCTTTTAAAAAAAAATTTTATTTTGCATTGGAGCAGAGTTGCTTAACAATGTTGTGTTAGTTTCTGGTGTATGGCAAAGTGATTCAGTTATATATATACATGTATCTATTCTTTTTCAAATTCTTTTCCCATTTAGGTTATTACAGAATATTAAGCAGAGTTCCCTGTGCTATACAGTAGGTCCTTATTAGTTATCCATTTTAAATATAGCAGTGTGTACATGCCAATCCCACACTCCCAATCTATAGCTTCCCCCCCACCCTTCCCCCAGTAACCATAAGTTTGTTCTCTAAGTCTGTGAGTCTGTTTCTGTTTTGTAAATAAGGTCATCTGCATCATTTTTTGTTTTTAGATTCTGCATATAAGTGATATCATATGATATTTGTCTTTCTCTGTCTGACTTACTTCACTTAATATGATAATCTCCAGGTCCATCCATGTGCAACTGATTTGATTTAAAATTCCTCCAACTTTTTTTTTTTTGGAAGATTGCATTTCTCTGAGGCTAAGAAAAAGACATCTGATCTCGGGACTTCCCGGCGGTCCAGTGGTTAAGACTCCGTGCTCCCAATGCAGGGGGTGTGGGTTCAATCCCCGGTCAGGGGAGCTAGGATCCCGCATGCTGCACGGTGTGGCCAAAAAATAAATAAAATAAACAGTAAAACTGGAGAAAAATTTCAAAAAAAAGAAATATATCTGATCTCTAAAAAAAAAAATTCTAAAATGAGTAAGGAAAACTGGTTTCTGGTCTCAGCCTCAGAGCTTCAGTTTTCTCATCTGTAAAAATGAGGAAGTTGGGTGGGACAGTCCCCAAGGGCTCTTCTGTCTGAGATGTTCTAAGACAGTGGTTCTCAATCAGGGATGCTTTTGTTCCCCAGGGGACATTTGGCAACGTCTGGAGACATTTATGGTTGTCACCATTCTGCGTGTGTGTTTGTATGTATATGTGGTACTGGTATCTAGTGGGGTAAGGTCAAGGATGCTGTGAAATATCCTGTGATGCCCAGGACAGCCCTCCACAATGAAGAATTATCCTACCTAAAATATCGATAGTGCCAAGGCTGAGAAAACCTTGGCCTAGGATTTATCGCCATATTTATTTGTCTGAAAATAGGAATTACGTCCCACCACGACATGTCAGAGTTGTTGAGTATTCAGTTTCTTATCTTAGCCATCTCCTGGAGATTTGAAGCCCTAGAAAAATTAGTAAAAAGACAAAAGACCTCTCAAGGTCCTAAGGGACTAACTAAAATATGAGATGGTCACAGGAGGTGGGAAAAATTAATTCCTTTGAATTTTCTTTCCCCTTGGCACTGCATAACTCTTAATGGATCAAGGGTGATTGTTCACGGGCAAAGTAAAATGTACAAAATGCAATTTTAAATCCATAAACAGCTTTATTATTTTTCTATATAGGATAAAAATATTTCAATTGCATCCCTCATTTTCCAGCTTGTCTTCGATTTTGACATTCCAAGCCATAGCCAGACAGACGTCTTTTCTGAGAGTCACGTGTGATCAGTTCTCTCTCCTGCTTAAAGCCATCTGGGGCTTCCCTGGCCTTCAGGGTGAAATCTGAACCCCTCAGTCTATTGTCCCTGGTCCTCAGAACCTCTTTCTCCTCTCTTCAACCTCCTCTCCTTTCTGACTTCACACCCCTCCCACCAACCAAAATTACTCGTGGAATCCTGGGCATACTCTGCCCTATCCTGCCTCCACTCCTCCAAGTAGCTGTTTCCTCCACCCTGAGTGCTTTTTTCTCCCCCATGGTCCAGCGGGCACCTTTTCGTCTCATAGGCTGGCTCACACATCACCTTCTGGGTGAAGCCTGTTCTGATAGCCCCTCCTCTCTTCCCCACTGTCAGATGTGGAACTGACCCTTTCTTCCTCTGGGACCTTACTCACCGGGGAGTTTGTCAACTTGACCTCCTCTGTGCAGTTATTTCCTTACATGTGTTTTCCCATGGCCCTAAGAAAGCCTGGACTCTTGAGGACAGACACCACCTTTGATTCACTTCTAAATCCTCTACTATGACTATCGACCCTGGGACCTTGGTGGTCAGTAACTTTTTAAATAAGAGTAAGAATTGGATGAAGGTAGTCAAAGGAATAAAATTCCATTTATAAAAAGATAAATAAATAATAGGGATGTAATGTACAACATGATAAATATAATTAACACTGCTGGATGTTATGTATGAAAGTTGGTAAGAGAGTAAATTCTAAGAGTATTTATCACGAGGAAAAACTTTTTTTTCTTTTTCTTTTATTTTGTATCTATATGAGAGGATGGATGTTCACTAAACTTATTGTGGTAGTCATTTCATAAAGTATGTAAGTCAAAAGATTATGCTGTACACCTGAAACTTATTCAGTGCTGTATGTCAATTATATCTCAATAAAACTGGAAGAAAAAAAATAAAGTAAAAGTTTTGGAGATTCTGTGTAATCAAATGCCCATTGAAGAGCATTCAGATTGCAGTGTAGAGTATATTCTACACAGATAATAAGTTGAAAGCAAATAAAATGTGCTTTAAACTATTAGAAAAGTAACACATATAATACATGCACAAAATTCCAACACTATAGAAAGGCATAAACTGAGAAAATATCTCCCTTTCTCTCCTTTCATAATCCTTCTCCCCCAAACTATCCATTGTCTAAGTCTGTGCTATCCAAATTGGAAGCTCCGAGCCGCGTGTGGCTATATACATTTAAATTAGTCAAAATAAAATAAAATTCAAAATTTAATTCCCCAGTCACACAAGCCACATTTCAAGCGCTCAATAGCCACGTGAGCCTAGCAGCTACCATATTGCACAGCTCAGATTTATAGGACATTTCCATATTGCAGAAATCTCTATAGAACAGCCTAGGAATATCTCCTTATGTTTCTATCCAGAGGCGTTTTCTACGTGTCAGCATATTTGTATTTATATATGCATATGCACATTTGATATTCTTTTTCATTTTCTCAAATGGGACCATTTTATATATATTCTTCTGTACCTTGCTTTTTTTTTTCTCTTAATAATATATCTCGGAGACCTTTCCACATCACCACACTGAGATCCTTTTTTGTTCTTGTTAATGACTGTAGACTGAGGATTTTCACAATCTTTCTTAATCAGTCCCCTATTGTTTTCGCTTTCAGTCTTTTGCTGCTAAGAACTCTGCTTCAGTGATATTCCTAGTATGTGTATTTTCACACACATACACACACACACACACACACACACACACATCTTTCATATATTTTACAAGTATATTTGTAAGATATGAGAATCTTTATCTTAAAAACTTTACCAAAGTGAATTTTCAGTTTTAATAGCTTTTGCCAAATTACCTTCCAAAAATTTCCCACCACATATACATCCTCCACTATGCCTGCAAATGTATTCTTCCCCACATTGCCAGCACCTGTTTCAACAAACTTTCAAAGTTTCACCAATCTGATATATGGAAAATGGCTCTTCACCTTTGCTTAAGTTTGTATGTCTTTCACTACTGGTGAGATCGAGCCTCTTTCCACATACCAGTTGCCTGTTTGTGTCCTTCCCAGAAAACATCCTACTTGGTTGGACCACTTGCTGTTCCTTCTTGTTGATTTGCGTGGCCTCTTCCAAAAGCTGAGAACTTAGTCATTCTCACTTATTCAGTATTTTCTCAGTTGTCCTTTGCCTTTTTTGTTTTGTTAATGGTGCAACTTCTTTCTTATAGCTTCAGTAATTCTTACTTTTGCTTTATAACTCAAATTAATCACACACTCCAGGAGACATAAAGGAAATTATGGGTACATTTGACTCTATAAAAATCAAAGCCTTCTCTCACCCTAACGTCATCTTTTCTTCTGCTGTGTTTATGATTTTTATTTTATGTTAAAATTTGGATCCCTCTGGAATTTGTAAAGAGCAGGGTAGGAATCCAACTTGACTTCTTTTTGAATGGCAGTTTGACAGTTGATCTATGATTATTAGTTAATCCTTTCTCTCTTTGACTAGACATGCCACAGTTTTTAGATACTGTGTTCCCATATGTATTTGAGTTTACTTCTCTGCTCTCTTTTCTTCCATGGATCTGACAATTATTTACTATTGATAACAGAGACAATGCTAAATTGTCTCAATTACGTAGTTTTATAATACACTTTAAAATCTGTGTAAAGTCTTCTCTTATTCCTTTTACATTTCGGGAACTCCTAATCCATTCTTGCACATTTACTTTTCCAGGTAAATATTAATATATATTTTAGGTCCAAAAAACTCCTGTTAACTTTTTAAATTTGGGTTACATGAATTCAAAGATTAACTTGAAGAGAAGCTACATCTTTAAAGTATTGAGTCTATTTAGAAACAAGATTTAACTTTGCATTTGTTGACATCTTCTTTTGAGGTTCTCAACTGCTCTTTAAAATCATCTTTACAGTTCTTATTAAATTTATTCCGGGGCTTCCCTAGTGGTGCGGTGGTTGGGGGTCCGGCTGCCGATGCGGGCGACACGGGTTCGTTAAAAAAAAAAAAAAAAAAAAAAAAAATTTATTCCGAAGTATTTTACCTATTTTTTGTTGGTATTGTAAAAGGCCCTTTTCTTCCATTATATTTTCTAATTTAATTTTTATTAAGTTTTTATTTATACTTAATAAAAATGTTTTTGAATTTTGTACATTTATTTGCCACTAGGCAGTTACAAACTTCTCTTGTTGTTCCAAATAATTTGTTAAAAATTTTGATTCTTTGGGTTTCTACATATATAATTGTATCATCTGTCCATAATACTAATAGCTTCCCTTTTCTGAAACTTCGTTTTCTTATGTTATTTCCTTTTTGAAATTTTTAGACCCCTAATGTCATTTTCTTATCTAATTGCATTGGTGAATACCTTCAGATCTGCTGTTTCTAGCATTTCACCATTTAAATTTTGATGGATTTTTTCCCCCTCAAATGCCCTTTCTGCATTTATGGAGATGATCACATGGTTTGTCTTCATTGACCTAGTATTATGGTAAATTATACTGATAGACTTTTAAATATTAATGCATTCTTACATAGCCTCATTTGGTCATGGTGTACCACTGAATTCTGTTTGCTAATATATTATTTTAAATTGTTGCTTTAATAATATTGTGAGGTTGTGTTGAGTTTTCTTTTCTGTGCTGTCTTTGTCAGGTAAGGTTGTTAGTGTTATGCTGTGTTCGTAAAGAGAGTATACATGCCTTTTCCTTTCTCCATGTTCTAGAAAATTGGAAAGAGTAAAGAAATAATGTTTCTTTGAGTCTTTTATAAAACAGAATTAACTCATAAAATCCTCTGGCTTAGTGTTATTGGGAGGGTGTGGGTAGTTTTCAGTAAATATGTGAAGAATTAATAAAAAAAATTCCATTTGTACCCAGCTACCTCTCTAAAGCTTTAAAAGATGACATTATGAAATGCACCCACTGTCATTCTCCTAACTGTAACTCCCTTCAGTGATTTTTCTCAAAGTGGCCCCATTCAGTCAACAAGTATTTGTAGAGTAGCCACTGTGTCCTTGGCCTTGAGGTAGGTGGTACAGGTGATTCATGGAAGTACCTGACATGGCCCACAGTCAAATGTTCCCAGGAGCTGGCATACTGCTGAAACCTCCATTTATGTGAATTTGATTTGGAAGAAACATCATTCATCATTGAATATTAATAGAGCTCGGGGCTCTGTATTTACAGATCACCCTTTAGGCACACATTAGTTATTCTTGGATCTAGAGTAAAACATCTCACTCCGGGCTGCACACAGAGATGTAACAATTTGTCTTCCCTTTCTGTATTTGAGCCTGCTCCATTTCTGATGCTGGTCTGCAGGGTAGGGCCACGTTGGTCAGCAGTGGGTGGAGCCCGTCAGACCTGCCTTACTCCTGGGCTTTCCCAGTGTGACTCACTTCTCTTTACCTCCTTGAACTTTAGACTTTTTAATCTGTAAGATGGAGATACTAATCCTGTTTTGTGATAGTTAAATGAGTATGTAAATGTGAAGCATCAAAACACAGTTGGCACCCATTTTTTTGGTATTTCCCAAAGTAGCTAGCTCAGTACTGGGCTGTGAAGAAGACATTCATGGAATACTCGTTTAGGTCTGGACTATTTTTAGAGCCCTCGACTGATTCTCCTACCTCCCAATTTCATCCCGTCCAATTCAATTTCCACCCATCCGTTCAATTTCCATTTTAAAATAATGGAGCCATGTCAGTGAATACCAGATGTCAAACATCTGTTAGCTCTCTAGTGCTCACAATAAACTCTTTAGTCTGACACCCATGCTCCTTCTTGAGCTTGCCTCTGTTTACCTTTTAAGCGTCATCTTTCATGTACCGCCCACACCTCCATATCTTTGTACAAGACTGTTCTGTCTGCCTGAATCACCCTTTCTCCATCTCTTTCCAGGCTGGCTTAAGGACCCCTTCCCCAGTGCTTTCTCCATCACAGTGCTTCTCACTTTGTCTTCTAAAGTCTTTCTTAAGGGCAGAGACCACACATATGTCATCCCTGCATCCCATGTGCCTGGCCTAGACCTGCTATGGACCAGGTGTTCCACTAGTATCTGTTGTCAGGTACATGATTAGTCTTTGGGTTACATGGTAAAATATGAATGAGATTTTCTCCATTTCGGTTCTCTGAGGAGCCCGGGGGAAACAGTTCTTTAAAATATGAAAATAAGACCAGGAGACTCAATTGCATTTCTTGGCTGCAGGAGACGATGGAAAAGCATGACTTTCCTGAGCCTCCTAGGGCAAGGCCCTATAACGGGACGTTAGAGGCACCTTTCATTTTAAAGTGGATTTAAGTGGGGCCCAGGCTGGAACTCACCGAACAGTTCAGCCACCCACTGCTTGTGAAATTCAGGAGCAGGCCTGCTTGAAAAGCCCTGCATAGCTCCTTTCTTCTTTTTAGGCAACACTGAGCTGGCTGGGCAGCCTCGCTGGTGATGTTACAGTTAAACACCCACACTCCAAGATGCCTCCTTCAATAAGTGGAGGGGGAGAAAAGGCCAGAAATATGACAGGGTGAATAATGGA
This sequence comes from Neophocaena asiaeorientalis asiaeorientalis, assembly GCF_003031525.2. Lineage (NCBI taxonomy): Eukaryota > Metazoa > Chordata > Mammalia > Artiodactyla > Phocoenidae > Neophocaena > Neophocaena asiaeorientalis. The sequence goes on along the minus strand of NW_020173979.1, from coordinate 1,571,922 downwards.
TAGAGCATCTTCCGGGTTCCAGGCACTGGGCTTGCCTCATTTATCATCTCCTTTGACCTTCGTAACTGCTCTGTGTTGGGGACATTATTGTAATCACCCTCTTTGTACAGAAAACAAAACCAAAAACAACCAAAGAACCGGAGGGTGGGAAAGAAGTGACTTGACCAAGGCCACACATGTTAGATAGGAGCCATTTGTGCATCTCCTGAGCAATCAGTTTATTTTTATCTTCTGGACTCCTGAATGTTATAAAGGATCCAGTTCCTATCTGTGGCTAGGCGTCCAGAAAATCTTGTACCAATTTTTTGCCCCCCTGCTGCAAGTACAGGCGTTGTTATAACACCTGCTTCTGATGTATGTCCATCCTTGTTCCTTTCATTTACTTCGTTCATTCACTTGCGTTTACTTCATTTACTTCACTTTCCTCATCTGTGCAATGGGGACTGTAATAACAATACCTATCACAAAGATTGCTGTGAAGACACAATGGGGAAACCATATAAGATGCTCAGGGCAAAACTTGGCAAACTGGGAGCGCTTAGCGAATGTTAATGATTATTAAATCATGCACCTTAAATCATTTCTGGAAAAAGATAGGGGTGTAATGAAAATAAGATGAATGAAACTGGTTAGGGGCATTTATTTACTAAGCACAGATTTATTGAGCACCTACTGCAGTCAAGCCTTGGCCAAATGCAGGGGCTACCAAGATGAATCCTCAGGGCTGGGGTCCCCAAGGAGGAAACAGCTCAGTCAAGATTCAAGTCCCCCATAGGCATTCTCAGCAGGCTTGTGGTTTCCCACCACGGAGCCTCTGGCTGAGAACATTCTGCCTCTTCTGTCCTGCTTTATTTTCTGTACCCAGGAAGCAACCCTGACCTGAACCTCACCCCCAGCCCCATGGTTTTCTGCAACCCTGCAAAGAGCAGCTTCGCATATATGTGAAACACAATGATCCTTTGCTCTGGGTCACCATGCCCAGCTCATCCTACCAGGATTGCTGGGAAGACACAGCAGGTGGTCACAGTCGAATATGCACACAAACCAGGGACCCAGATTGCAGCCACTATAGGGAACTCGTTGAGGAAAGGCAGTTTCCTTAGGTTCCAAGCCCTTACCTTAATGCTCTGTGGAAAGGTCTCTGCAGCATCGCAGGCTAGCTGTGTGTGCAACCCTGGGTGTCAATAGGTGATTTGCTCGTCTTCGCAGAGTCAGAATTGGTTTATAAGAGACGTGAACTTCCATTGTTTGGAGCCAGGGATAGGGGGCAAGAGGCAAGGGCCTGAAACATGGTTTCCCAGTGAAATCATGGGAAAGTTAATTAAAGCTGTGACTCAACAGACCGTTTTGATGAAATTAAGAGGTCCAGCCAGGCATCATGCTATTTTAGTGACAGGGCATAAAGCAGGTGGTTTTATAGGCGACTGCTTACAGAATGTACTTTAATAATAACGACAGTGATGATATCCAGCATTGCTGGGAGCTTTACATCCGGCGTCCTTGGGAGTCCTACCAATGTGCCTGGTAGTGGCTGTTATGATTAATCCCATTTTTGCAGCTAAGGAGACTGAGGCTCAGAGAAGTGGCCTCACATGCTTAAGGTCACACAGCCCATAAGTGGTGGAGGAGAGACTGGATCCAGGCTTGCTCCCTCTTGTACCACCTGGCACTGCTTCCCTTTTACACGCCTGCATCCCAGTCTCTGCAGAGCTGAAAGTGGACAGCCACACCGCCTCTACCCTGGATACTTGGACGCCTTTCATTTTCTTAATAATAAGTAAAAATCATAATCACAGCAGCAGTAAACAAACTTCATGACCTATCTGCTCAAAGCCCATTTACCTGCATGTTGGGACAGATTTGTAGCTATGATCCCTCCCCACGGAAACAGCAAGGCTTGCGCAACATCTTAATTCACTGAGTTCCACTTTGTGCAAAATAACCCTGGTAAGATTTGTGAGGCCTTCTGGCCCAGACCGGTTTTTACAAAATACTGGTGATTGACCGCATTGCAGTGGAAGCTCCAGGCTTCTCCTTGTCTAAAGCCCGGGCGGGAGGAAGGTCCAGGTGTTTTGAGCAAATGTTAGAACAAAGAGGCTCAACCCGGGCTGGCTGTGTGGTCCTGGGAAGTCCCCTCATGAAGACAGGAATAATAACATCTTCAAATAGTTGTGTGGATTCAGTAAAGCAGTGCATGTAGAGCCTGGGGCCTAGCTTCTAGTAGTTGCTCAATAAATACTAGGTCCTCCTTCTCCATGCCCCCAAATCCTTCCTCCGTGATAGACAGTGCTGGGCCTCTTTGCAGCTGTTTCCTAAACATGTGCTCCAGACCCTTCTAATTCCCTACCCTGCCGTGTATACTAAGTGTCACAGGTGCTCTGGGTGCCACCTGGGCTGGCTCTCCACTCAGCCCCAGACCATTCACACTCCCCAGCTCATCACCTTGGACCTTGTTACCTCCCTCCCAGAACAAATTGGGAGCGAGTCCTGGATTCAGCCTTTACTGGCTGTTTGACCCTGGACCAACCACTTTTTGGAACCTTATTTCCTATAAAATAGGATTAAAAAGACAGACTTTACAGAGTCACTGAAAGGTTTAGAATGAATAATGAAAGAAACCGTAGTGTTGTATCTGCTGCCCCCAATTTTAAAAATTGGGGCATTTCACTTGTGGGCAGAATCTCTGTCTTTTCTTGAAAAAGCAGAAGAACAGCCATATTAGGGCCTCATTCCCATCCTTGACAATTGTCTGGGGCTGAGCAACTACCCCATGTGGACGGGACATGTTTCCTCCATTCCCTCCAGTCTCCACACCTGGCCCTCTTGCCTCAGTTATGTGGCTTGTCTGCTGTGTGGTTGCACATAGTAGGTGACCAGGAAAGGATGGCTTCTCTCTTTGATAGGCTGTTTAGATCTAGGTACACTGGTTAAGATCTCTATTCTGCATTTGCCTTTGATTATCGGCTGATAAAGACACAGCCTTGTGAATTAAGGCCTCAGCTTCTCCAACCTGTAAAAGGTTTACTCTCAAAGGTCTTAATATCCTCTGGCCCAAGCTGAACAATGGTTTGCCCTTGCAAAATGAAAAATACCTCAGGAGTCCAGAGATTTATCTCCTGCATAACCTGGGCCCCAGGGCCCCTGTTTCTTCTTTCTAATGATTATGCCAATAGCAAATTCAATTGGAAAATGAGCTATTGCTTTGGAATGTTCCAATTTAAATTGTGCCTTTTCTCTTTCAAGGTTTCCACTAATATAAATGAATTCCTGGCTCTGGCCGGGATCACACTTCTGTACCGCTCCACCTTCCGTGGGGAGTTGCCCTTTCTGGGTTCTGAAAGAGACTCTTGAATTTTTGCTCATATAAAGTTTGAGGCCACAGATGTTTCATTTTCCCTTTCCTTTCAAAAGGCAATTACCTCAGCGGGATTCACTGGGGCCCTAGAGAATGGGCTTCTTTAATGGCTTTTGGGGGGCTTCCATGGGAAGCTGACCAAAGAGTCTGACCAAACGTAATCTTTTTGATTTGGGATGGAGAGAACCTTTGTATTCCAAACAGCCACTCTGGTAGCAGCCATTCCAGAGGAAGTGTATGTACACACAACCTTGGGGTTCACATCTGAGTTCAGCTTCTTCTCCACTCATTATTTGAGTTTACTTGGGCAAGTGACTTAACTTCTTTGGGTCTTACAACATTCTTCATTTATAAAACAGGAAAAATGAAAAGACCTACCTTATAGGATTGGTTTTAAAAGTTTTCAATAAGAAATAAAGCAAAACCATAAGCAAAGCCAACTCCTTCTTCAGGAACTGACCCCAAGTGAGGAATGAAACAGAATATGGTCAGTAAACAGAACGGATTCTCACCCTCCAGACCTGACCTGCCATTTCAGCGTTTGCTTTTCTACCCAAGAGATAACATTCTCAACAGAAATCATTCTGATACATTCACTTAGAAGGCACTTACCGAACACTGCTTCGGACCAAAGCCAGGCAGGTGATCTGTATGACCTCATGTTGCCTTTCAGAGCCTCTGGGAGCTAGGGATCATCGTAACTCCCATTTCATAGATGGAGAAACTGAGCCTTAGAGATGTCACAGAACTTGTCTGAAGTCACACAGATAGGAGGGGTGGAGCTGCCAATGGAGAGCATGTATGTTCTCAGAGTCTGCACTGGCTCCAGACTGGCTCTGGTTAGTAGTGATGGCCGTCTGCAGCCTCGTCCCAATATTTCATAAAACCCAAAGGAAACGGTTTCTTTTCTCCTGATTAATCCAAACAAACCAACAAAAACACCATGGGTTGTTGTTTTGGCCCCTCTGGTTATTTCCCATTCACAGCTATGTGCCTGAGTCTGATGTGTCCAAAATAGGAGCATGAATTCTTTAACATTGAGCGAATGCCGTCTGTTTGGCATGAAAAAAGAAATCACTCAAAGCATGGAACCATGGGACAGGCAGAGGGCACGTGGTTTTAGATCCTGAGGCGTGTTCATTCTTTCCAGATCCTTGGGACGAATATCTCCGGCTACCAGCTCTGTGCCAGGTGTTGCCCTCTGTGTTTTCACATAGCGATCTCATTTCATCTTTACATCGGGGCTTCAATATAATTATTAGGATCCCAATTTCCAGAAGAGAAAACTGAGGCCCAGGAAATGTAATAAGAGAACCAGGAGGTGCTGGGGTTAGAATCCAAACATGGGCATTTCTGGCTTCCAAGCCAAGGCTCTGGCCACCACCCCATTTTTCTCTCTTTCTTGAAACAGAACAGACTGATGGGAAATTTTCCATCTGAGGCCACAGTGACACATGCATAGCTGATCTGAGAACATTTGGGCTTGGAGGGTAGATTCAACTTCTAGGTGCTGCTTGACGGTGAGAATGGTGAGCCCTTGACAGGGCCAAGTAGCTGAGGGGTCAGCCTACATACCCACTGCTGTAGATTGACAAGGGGCTGGAAGAGTTTTTGGTTCCAGAATCCTTCCGCTGTTTCCTTCTGAGGCTCTCTGCCAAGGAGGTCTGCACATAAGGATGGGCCCCAAATGGCAGATGAAGAACTGTCTTATTCACCTGGTGGGCACCCAATAACCCAAGAAGCAGCTTCTCCCATGAGCACAGCGGGGCATGAGGCTCAGAGTGGGAGGCCTAAGTGGTTCTCTAGCTTCTCACCCTGTTTTTTCCACCCTCACCCCAGGAAGAGATCTCATACTCATGGATACTCATCATCACTGGAGGGAAAATTGAGGTGGGAGGTAGGAGAGAGAGTGTCTCTTCCTAATTCCTAATATCGGGTTCACCTAGTGATAACCTTGGTCAAGATGCTGCAGGGGAGGGGAGGGATGGACGAGAAAGAGACGGCCCAGGCTTCTTCCATGTAGGAAGAGTGAGAACTTTACAGCCATGCTTACCCATGAGGCAAGGAGTCAGAGAAGAGGTGTTCATGGGGCCTGGGCTCTGGGGGGCAGGAAGGGAAGAGTTCACAGCTAGAACCTGGCACTGCCTTTAAGGCACAGGATCCATAGTATAGCATAGCCATTGCTGCCAGGCTCTGAAACATAAGATTCACGGTGTCTTTCCTTCAGGGGAAACCGAAAAGGGGACAGCAAGGGGAATTGTGTTGGAGGTCTCTGAGGCCACCCCCAGGTCGATGATTCACTAGAAAGACTCACAGGACTCAGGGTGTAGCTGTAGTCTCGGCTATGCTTTATTACAGCGGAAGGGTACAAAGCACAGGCAGCAAAGGTAAAAGGTGCAGGGGGCGACCTCCAGAGGAAAGCAGACAGGAGCTTGCAGAGGCCTCTTCTAGTGGAGTCACGTGGGACACGCTCACTTCCCCCAGCAACGAGCTGTGAGCGCACTCATGGAGAGTGGTGGACCAGGGAACTCATTAGAGACTCAGTGCCCAAGGTTTCTGCTGGGGGCTGGCACCCGCTGCCTAGCACGTACCCAAGTTCCGGCCTCCAGAAGGAAGGCAGGTGTTCAGCCTAAACCACGTTGTTTGCACGGTTTACGCACGGTGAGCCCCTTTTACTAGTTCTGGGAATCGTGGGAGCCCTCCCAATGTCCAAGTTCCAGGACGCCAGCCAAGGCTCAGCCTCCCAAGTGGACTTTTCCAAGGGCAGCTGTCTCAGGTCTGCTGTGTTGACTGTTTTGTGAAAACACTCCAGGACTCCTCCCAGGTAGGGAGTGTGTGTCTGTGTGGGTATAAGTGTGTAGGGCGGGAGGCGTGAGGAGGTAGAAGGTTGGATAGAGATTCCTTCCTCCTCATGGACAAAAGTAGCAGAAACTACTACTTCTGACTAGTTTCTGAGGCAGAAATTGAGGAGAGGCAGGAACGCTGCCTCCCCCAAAGATGGCCGCCTTCTGTCCAGAGGCGATCCTGCTGTGTGTGCTGCTGTGTTATTATTGGCAGGCATTCGTTCTCAGCCTTGCAGGAATTATAGGAAGACGTGGAGTAGCTTATCTGGCTCAGAACCCCCCGCTGGCACGCCTAGCAGTGCTACACATTGGAACTTGGAGAAGATGATTTCTAATTTTCCAAACCAATTTTGTTGACCTGATTTTTTTTTTTTTTAAATCAATTCTTCTGCCAAGAAAGGGGACTGAGAAATGAAAGTAGCTTAATGGAACAGGCTATTTGGCCTGCAGGGTTGGTGTTTCCATGGAGATGCGGATGCAGGCTGCATCTAGACAAGGCTCGGCTGGGATGTGGTAAGGCAGCGGTGTACCTCCGTCTGTGGCCAGGACGCGTGTAGTCGGCCATCTGGGGCAGGAGACCACCTGCCCTGCTCTGGGGCCTGGCTCTGGGCTGGCTGAAGCAAATGGATGTGAGGCCTTCGAAGCTCACACATGTGCTCTTGGTGCTGATCCCCAGCTGAGAGCTGGACAGGAGGTCAGTGAGGTACGCTCCCTGCCCTTGAGAAGCTCACGGTGCAGTAGGGCGTGCTGACAGGTCTAGAAGTCGTCATAACACAGAGCAACACATGACGGTGGTGAGGATGGAGCGAGGGGGAACCCAGAGAGACCTCACTCCTGAGGGAGAGATCTGCGGAGGCTGCCTGGTGTGTGGGGGTGACACCCTCCAGGGGAAGACAGTGGAAAGGCATGCCAGTAGCAGAAAGCCTAGAACTTTCAGGAACTAAGGCTGCACTGTGTGTGTGTATGTGTGTGTGTGTCTGTGTGATATGTCTATGTGAGTCTGTGTGTGTTTGTTGTGTCTGTGTGTCTTTGTTACTGTGTGTGTTTGTGCTCATGTGTCTCTGTGTGTGTCTATATATGTCTGTGTGTGTCTGTGTGTTTGTGTGTGTCTGTGTGTGTCTCCGTGTGTCTCTGTGTGTGTCTATATATGTCTGTGTGTTTGTGCGTGTCTGTGTGTGTCTCCGTGTGTCTCTGTGTGTCTGCGCGTGAGTCTGTGTGTGTATAACTGCGTATGTGTGTCTGCATGTGTTTGTGTGTGTCTCAGTGCCTTTCTGTGTGTGTGTGTGAGGGCTCCTAGGGCCGAAGCAATTGGTGCCGTTGGACAGGTAAGTGGGGGCCAGAGGATGAAGGCAGTGCAGTGCTGAGGGAAGAAAATACGTTTTGGATCCAGACAGACCTGGCTTCTGGGACTTGCTTCACCACTGATGGTCTGGAAAATCCTGACAATTATGCAACCTCTGCAATCCTCAGTTTCATCGTCTGAGAAACAGGAATATGGGCAGTACCCACTTTATGGGACACTGGGTAGGACCGAGTGAGATCATCTATGGAAAATGCTGAGTATATCTGACCATCAGGGATGTGAGCTCCTTGCTTTCTTCTCTTCAGAAGCCAAAGCATTTTGGCCCTCATCTTGATCTAACTACAGTTTCCAGGTCACTCGCATCCAAACCTCCTGGACTTGTGTGGAAATGCTGACCCGTGAGTGCTGGGCTGACCGGGGGAACCCGGATCTCTGGGTGCAGGGCCCAGGGCTCTGCATCTGATCCATCGCCTTTATTTGATGCATCAGGGCTCTGATGCTCAGTAAGATCCTGGACCCACTGTGTCAGGACACAAAATCTGCCCCAAAGCAGGCTCACGTGGGATCTTCAGCCCTACCGTGAAAGGTTCAGAGGGATAATTTAATATAGGAAGATCCCATCTGTGGCCAGCAGGGACGATGGATTGGGAGTGAGAAGCAGCAGAGACTAGGGAGGAGATGGCTCATGGCAGAGATGCTTTTCTCCCCCATCAACATGAATCACCAGCAAATCCTTTAAATAGTAGGACCCTCAGGCCCTCAGAAGCCCAAAGACAGAGGGCACTGCCCTGCCCTTGAGGGGCGGCTGTTAGCTGGTCTGGGAGGACAGGTCACAGGCGATGGTAACACAGTGTAACAGCTGAAGGTCCTCGTGCTGAGGAAATAACTGAACCACACTCAGCTCTGATGCTGTACAACTGTAACGATAACAGTGGTGGCAACAAGAAGCGTTCGCTTATCATTTTTGCCTTCACGTGGCAATTTGCTGTTTGCATTATTCATCTCGGTTGTGCCTCATGACAGTTTGGGGGCCGCTTTGCAGATGGTGAAGTTGAGGCCTCTCTTCTTCTGGGGTGGCTCGGACTAGGCTTGTGACGATGTTCTACGTGATCAGAGACGGTTGGATGGGCCACAGATGGGTGAAATGGGAAGAAGCAGAAGGAATCAAGATTTATGCAGGGAGGCACGTGGATAGGAACAAATAACAAGCGTGTAAAAACGAACTGGAGATGGTGGCAGAATTGTAATGGGCGTTTCTCCTCTTGGATTTCCAATATTGTTCTTATAATGGTACAATACATTTTTAATAAAAATAAACTCTAACATAGTTATAGATTTACTGGCAATATAGCTGGACTTCTGCGTTAGACAGACCTGAGTTCAAACACTCAGTTCTCACCTCATATAGGGAAAGTCTTTCCATTTGCCTCTGATAGACCATCTGTAAACTGGGCACATTGATAGTGCCTTCCCCATAGAATTGTGAGGACACAAAATGATGTAACGTGCGTGTGCTCCCCCTGGATGCTAACGAAGGTCATTACTTTGGGCCAGGCCTATGCTTGAGGGCTTCAGACACTAGCACATTCTGCCTCACAACAGCCGGTGGAGAGAAGTAGGCAGAGGATTCCAAAGGACAATCAGCTTGCCCAGGAACACAGTAATAAGTGACACAGCTGGGCTTTCAGACTGACAATCCAGCTCCAAAGACTCGACTCTATTCATTACTTGGTGCTAGGGAGAAGGCCAGGGAAACCAGGGTGTCATTTGGGCAGAATTTATGGATTCCGTGATTCCCTCGCACTTTCCTCTTAAGCCCTATTGTCAGGATCTTTGGGGCAGAGCCAGGAGCAGGGTGCCGGGTGGTCTAATTCTGTCTCTGGAGGTTCCAGCTGTCACATACAAAAGATGAATGTCTGTTGGGAAGCTCTGTTTTAATCTCCCCACAAAGTTTAATTTCTCTGTTATGAGTGGTTCTATTGCTTTGAGATTTCCAGGGTTTGCATTCTTCATAAAGAAGGACGGTTTATTCGGTATCGTGGTGCCGAGATGCTGCAGTACATGAATGTTAACGAAGTTCATGTTTCCTGGCATAATGAGGGTCCTAGATCAGCACCCTGGCTTGGCAGACAGTGGGAAGGTTTTTGTTTTTCTCCTCTCTCTTCCTAACTCCTGGGGTTTCATGTCTGTGGTGACACCTCCTCCTAGAATAAGTTTACAGTATACATCGCCTTGCTTCATTGCACTATTGCGAGCAAATGCAGCAGCAGGACTGAGGAATATTTATCAGAAAGTCTGTTAAGGTAGTGTTTAAGGTTGAGGGCTACAGAATCAGATATTCCACAGTTCCAGTCAGGCTCTGCTACTTCAATAACCACGTGAACTCAGACAAGTCACTCTGTGCCTTAGTGTGCATGGGGGGACTGTAAAATGGGGGTAATACTTAGGCTTATAGGGCTATCATGAGGATTAGAGGAGATATTATATGAAAAGCTCTTGACACAGTATCAGTGCACTATTACAGTCAATAAGTGATTGCTATTATCGGTTAAGCCCAGGGGCCAGGACAACGCTGGATAATTTATAGACATCATCTCATTTAATCATCACACCAACCTTGTGGGGTGGGATTTTTGTTTCCATTTAACAGAAGAGGAAACGGGAGCTCAGAGAGGTGAAGCATCTTGCTGAAGGTCACACAGCTCATCAGAGTCAGAAGCAGAATGGGAACCTTGTAGGGATGGGGCCACAGCTACTGCAGAGAACTGCACGGACGTTGACTAGAGTGAAGGTCTAATTCACCCAGCCATCAGAGAAAAGCTTCCCGTCTTTTAGGGCATAGCAGGCAGACAAGGAGATTGTTTCAGGGGCAAAACTAATCATTTCCCAGCATCATACAGACTACTTCAGATGACCCAATGCAATGATTTTATCCAGTTACCCTGTCAGGTGTGGAACAGTTAAAAGCGGCCCTAAAATTCACTCTTGGTAGTGTTTTGTGTCAAAAATGAAGAAAGAGGTGTGGCGGTAGGGAATGTGGGATGTACATTCTGCTCTGTGCCAGGTCATGAGCTGGGACCACAGAGGCAAACACACAATAGAATGGATAGTCGTGATACAGGGGGCTGAGTGCTAAGTGGTGAAGGGAAAAAAAGTGTGGTGAGAACACAAATTGGCAAGGGAAGGCTTCCCAGAGGAGGTGAGATGTTGTAAGTTGGGCTTTGAAGCATGACTAGGAGTTCTCCAAGGAAAAAAGGCCTGAAAAGGTATACAAGAGAAATACATGTTGAGAAATGGCAGTCTTCCTGAGTGGTTGGAGCCTTTGAAGTACCTGCTGAGAAGCATGGCAGATGATATGGAGAGACGGAGGAGTGCACATCTATATAGCACATATGCCAGACACTGTGGGAAAGCACCCTGGGGCTGCCACAGCCAGTGACCACACACTGGATTAATGCAATAGAAATTCATCCTTTCCCAGGTCTGGAGATCAGTGGTTCAACATCAAGGTGTTGGCAGGGCCATGCTCCCTCTGAAGGCTAGAGAAGGATCTATCTTTGCCTCTTCTAGCTTCTGGTAGCTCCAGGTGTCCCTTGGCTTGTGGCTGCATCACTCCAATCCCTGCCTCCCTATTCACATGCCCTTCTCTTCTCTCTGTGTGTTTGTCTCCCTCTGTGTGTCTCACATAACGGGACTTGTCCTTGGATTTAGGACCCACCTGCACAATCCAGGGATGATTTCATCTCAAGAGCATTAGCTTACTTACATCTACACAGACCTCTTTTCCAAATAAGATCATATTTACAGGTTCTGGTGATTAAGACGTGGACATATCTTTTGAGAGGCCACCATTCAACGCACTATAGGGCTTCCCATCCATTACTGATTTAATCCTCAGAACTCTGAGGGGCAGATACTACTATTACTCCCCTTTGCAGAAGTGGACACTTGTTGAAACAGTTAAAGGTAAACTGTACGAGAGCAGGAACCTCACTGTCCTCCTCAGCACCGTACGCCCAGTGTGTAGAATTCTCTCTGGCACATGTAAGCGCTTAATATTTAGTGAATAAACGCTTTACGAGAAGTTTAGCATAGGCTACGAGCCCAGGCCATACTCTAGAGGGTTAGACTCCTGACTATATTACTTAATTAGCTGTGTGACCTTGAGAAAATTATGTAACCTCTCTGTGCCTTAGTCTAAAAAGTGAAAATGTACCATCTTGTAGGGCTGTTGTAAGAATAAATCCACATGAATGGATAAAGAAGATGTGGCACATATATACAATGGAATGTTACTCAGCCATAAAGAGAAACGAAATTGAGTTATTTGTAGTGAGGTGGATGGACCTAGAGTCTGTCATACAGAGTGAAGTAAGTCAGAAAGAGAAAAACAAATACCGTGTGCTAACACATATATATGGAATCTAAAAAAAAAAAAATGGTCATGAAGAACCTAGGGGTAAGACGGGAATAAAGACACAGACCTACTAGAGAATGGACTTGAGGATATGGGGAGGGGGAAGGGTAAGCTGGGACGAAGTGAGAGAGTGGCGTGGACATATATACACTACCAAACGTAAAATAGATAGCTAGTGGGAAGCAGCCGCATAGCACAAGGAGATCAGCTCGGTGCTCTGTGACCACCTAGAGGGGTGGGATAGGGAGGATGGGAGGGAGACACAAGAGGGAGGAGATGTGGGGATATATGTATATGTATAACTGATTCACTTTGTTATAAAGCAGAAACTAACACACCAATGTAAAGCAGTTATACTCCAATAAAGATGTTTAAAAAAAAAAAAGAATAAATCCACGTCCAGTGCTGAGAAAAGTGCCTGGCACACAATCTGTGCTTAGTAAACGGAAGTGTGTTGTATTACTCCACACTGCCTCTCAGGAGGGGAGGCATACAGGTGGTGGTTAATTAGAGTGCTCTGGGAAAAGTGTGTCAGGAGCGGTGAGCAGACAGGGCAGTGGCTAAATACCACCTGAAGACTCTGGGGAAGAGAAGAAACTTGACCTGGGTCTAGGATGAGCAGCAGCTTGATGGACTTGGGAGGGGAAGCTGGCATTCCGGGCAGAGGGCCCAGCAGTGCCGGAGCTTCGAGGTGGGGGAAATGAGGGTGCAATCAGGCAGCGGGGGGAGGGGTTGGGGCCAAAGAGGCACATCGAGTTTCCATCAGGAAGGGCCTTGTCTGCTCTGTAACGAGTTCAGACTTGACCCTGTAGGTGTGATGGCTCATTCACCAGGGAAGCAGCAATGTTCAGGTGGGCTTGTTAGAAAGTCTAGGGTGGTCTTAGAAGCCGGGAGGCTGGAGGCCAGGAGAGCAGCAGGGAGGCCGCTGCATGCAGGGGTGAGGTTATGGTGGTCCTACCCAGGGAAGTTATGCTGAAGATGGTGGAGAGAAATGAACAAACCACACCAGAGGCAGAAGCTCCGGGAACTGGTGGCTGACGGGTGGGGCTGGGGACAGAAGTGGGAGGCCTGGCAGGGTTGGCTGCAGGACAACCCACTCGCCTCTGGACCTCTGTAAGGTCCAGAGGCGAGTGGGCAGAGCTGCTTCCCACCACAGCTGAGGGGAAGACAGCAGGCTGGTTCTGGCATGGTGAGTTCAAGGTGCCCTTGAGGTACCTTGAAGCATTGTTCAGACTTATCTTTTACTAAATGTGGTACCTGAAGCAAGTCACCTAACCTCTCAGAGCCTCAGTTTCCCCATCAGCTAAATGGGGTTAAGAATTCTACTTTCTTCATATGATGGTGGTGATGTTAGTATACGGTAAGCTCCCAATAACTCTTAGCATCTTTTGTTACTGTGACTACCACTACTGCTGCCATTATCACTATATGGAAGTGTGGATCACAGGGTGGTCACCATGACTGCCATTTCAGTTCACCTTCACCAGAGGCCCTGGCTGCACACTCTAAGTTCTTCCTCTATTCTCTCCCTGACCTATGCTCAAAAGCTGGAGGAGAGATCTTGGGCAGCTCTTAGCTGATGCTAACCCAAACCCTGAGTTTTTTCAAGGTTAAGGTACTTTATTTTGAGCATGTGTATGGGCGGGTGGTGGAAGGGGTTGACACTAGGGGCTGGAGAAGTACAGATGTTTCAGTGCCCCACCCCATCCCATGTGATGTGGTTTGGACCAGGTTGAGTGTCTGCGTGTGTGTATGTGGGGAGTAAGGGTGTGCGTGTGTGTGTGTGCGTGTGTATATGGATGTGTTCATCCTCCAGGTCTTAAGTCAATTCAGCATTTCAGTTCAGGAAGTGTTTATGGGTGACCCCCACCGTGGGAGCCATGGTGCTGGGTACAGAGGAAAGGATGAGATTGCTGGCTGCCCAGTGCACTCCCAGCAGAGGGAGGGTTCAGAGGTATGAGGAGGTAAGGATGACATGGTGGGTCCCATCAGGGCAGCCCAAGCAGGCCCCAGGTACAGAGCAGGGCAGGATCAGGTGTTCAGGGAAGGGGCCCCAGGGCTGAGCCAGGAGGTTGATGAGGAAGGACACGGTAGTGGGGATGATGTGTTCTAGGGCTGGGCAAGGCACGGATAAGCATGACAGAAGGAGCCCTCAGCAGCCTGGGGGTGGGTGGTGGCTGGAGGGGAAACTGTGAGCTAGGGAGCGGTGGCCTAAGAGGCTGGAGGGTGGCAGAGGGACGCAAGGCTGAGCAGGACGTTACCTGGAAAACACTGGATGGAAGCTGGAGGAAGCTCCTCTCCTGGGCAGGACAAGGGTGATCTTGGTCTCCAAAGGCCTATAGGGTCTCACCTCAGCACTCTTTCCCCCTTGCCCCTTCTCCCATCTCAGTCAGACCGCTTCTTCCAGGTCCACTGAGACCCTGAGCTCCTCTTGTTTTTAGGGGTTTGGGGCTGCACCTCGGTCTAGGTGGCTCTGGCCCAGGGTCTTCTTGTGTGGGCCTCTTTCTCCCACCCTTGCCCACCATATCCGAGGCTCCCCTCCTATTCACTGTTCCAGATCCTGCTGTGGTCTTGTTTTGAAGTTATTTATTTGGTGATTTGCTAGTTCGGCGTCTGACCCTCTCCCTGCCGTAAACTCCCACTGTATGGCGGCATCTGGCTCACAGTGGGCCCTTTAATAAACACATGCTGAGTGAATGAAGGGATGAGCAGGGAGATGGGGAGCAGAGAGGACCCAATCTCTAAGGAAACACTCAAGTCAGCATTGAGAACTTGTTTATTTCTAATCCCAGGCTGTTCCTTTCAGGAGGTAAAGCCAAGGGCTTTAGAGTGTTTCCAAGCAACAAGGCTATATAAACTGAGTCAATCAATATTGATGTGTTGCTGGCTTTCACATTCAGAGGTGCTCTATGGGGGAAGTGGGGACTGCTCTCCCGGGTCCTCTGAGGCTCCCCTGCCACATCGGGAGCTTTGCTGCAGGGACCAAGCACTAGGACCTCTGACTTCCAAGAATCTAATCCATCAGAAAGGGAGAGGCCAGCTTCAGGATGCCCCACGGAGACCCGTCTTCAGGAAAAATCTCACCCTGGAACCAATCAGAAACCTTGGTCTCCCCCTCCCACCCCAGCCAATAGCCAACACTGACTCGGTCATTAAGAATAGGAATCCAGACCCAGCTCGACATCCTCCTTCCTCCTGGGAGTCAGCCCCTTCCTCCTTCCTTTTCACACCACTCTGCTCACCTCCCAGGCCTTCTCAAGCCATTGACCCCTTCCACCCTTACAGCCCCAGGTCTGGCCTATTTAGGGCATATGTCCCGGTGCATCAGCCTCCCTGCCTCCGGCGTTGCCCCTGCAAACCTGCTTCCATTTCCACCTCACTCCTCCCTTCCCCCACCATACCATCTTTCCAAAACGTAATTCTAATCCTGTCATTCCCCTGCTTAAAACCTTCAGGGGCTCTCTGCCACCCTGGAGATAAAGCCCAAGTTTTAGCTTGGTCCTTCCTTATCTATTCTCTTCCTACCTACCCATTGCCCGAGGCCTGTCTCTCCCTCACTTGCATACTCCGGACCAGCCATGACAAACCATATGATGTTTCCAGAACAGCCCCAGCTTCTGCACTGTGGCAGGTGTGACTTCCCCGCTCAGAACCTTCTTCCTCCCCTATCCTGGCATTCTTCCCTGAAGTTACTTCCGGAGTCACCTCCCACAGGAGGCCTTCCCTGATCTCCCCACCCGCAGGCCTGTTAGGTCCAGCAGCCCTCTGTGCTGATGTCCTCACTCATGGTGCCACCCTTGTGTTACACGGTGCCTGTGTCCTCCTGTCCACCTCTCCCCCGCCCTGTGGGCTGTGAAGACTTGAGGTGGGGCTTGTGCCCAATTCACAGCCCTGAACTCTCTGACCTCCACAGGCTTTTAAGGAATGACCGACCTCTAGTTGTTGCAGAAGTTACCAAGACTCAGGGCGGGGAGGCAGACTTATCTTCGCCTAAAACGGCCTCCCATCACCCTCGTGCTGGGGCCATGGAACACGTGGCAGAAGTTAGCCTTGCTCGGAAGAATGCCCTGAGGTGGGCTGCACCTCTGGCGTCCCAGTCAGCATCAGATCTTGACTCTGATGGTCATATAGGCCACCCTGCCTGGGGTCTGTGTCCCGCACTCTTCTCAATACTTGCCCGCACACAGCAACTGCCTTGGGATTCTGATGTAATTGGTCTGAGACGGAGCCAGAGCATCAGGAGCGCTTAAAACCCTGCCCAGGTGATTCTAAGCTCAAGGACCCTCATACATAGTCATACTGGAGTAGCGGCTCTCATGTCTGGCTGTACATTAAAATCACCTGGAGAGTGCCCTGGACCCACCATCCCTGACCAGATAAATCAGAATCCACCGGGGTGGTGGCCATCTAGGCATCAGCACTGAATCCTTTAGGATCCCCCTCTCTCTCTCCTCTCCTCCCTCTCTTTTCTTTTTTCAGAAACATTTGCTGTGCTTACCCTGTCAAGCCATAGGAGTGCTATGGGGAATCAGATCCTGCCCCTCCTAGGTGGAGGCTGTTAACTCAGGGCTGTTAGGAATGAAAGAGGTCCCCCCCACCACCAAAAAAAAACCCCACCATAACGGGAACCTGTCTCACAGCCAGCCTGCCGGGCCCTGCTTCAGCTCCCAGCTCCATCACCAGCCTGCTGGGAACCAGGGGAAGCGTCCAGCCGTGGCTGGAGTCTTGTCCTGGTTCCGAGTCAGTTAAGAGACCTGGCTCTCTGCTCAGTCGGAGATTGGGGCTGTATGGGGTCATTTGGAGGGGGAGCTCTGTGAGGGTTCCCCCAGATCCTGCCTCAGGTGGTGGCAGGGCGGGCTGCAGCTCTCGACTTTTCCTTTGCATGTTCAAGGTCTGCGACCATGGAGGCGACCGTGAGCGTATCTGTCCCCGTCATGGGGGCAGCTCTGATGAGGGGGTGCTAGCAGGAGTTTAAGGTCCATTTGACACAGTCAGCCGGAGCTCTGGGCATGTTTTAGAAAGTTGAGGTAAAATTCACATACCATAAAGTTGAGAACGTTGAGAACGTAGAGTGAAAAATCCAGTGGCATGGAGTACATTCACAATGTGGTGCAACTATCACCTCGATCTAGTTCCAAAAGGTTTTCATTACCCCAAAAGGAAACTCTATCCCCATTAGCAGTCATTCCCTGTTCCCCGCATCCCAGCCCCTGGCAACCACCAGTCTGCACTCCGTCTCTATGGATTTACCTATTCTCGATATTTTGTACAAATGGAATCATACAATATGTGGCCTTGCATTTAGCATGTTTTCGAGGCCCATCCACATTTGTACGAGAACTTCATTCCTTTTTATTGCTGAATAATATTCTATTGTACAGTTAGACCATAATTCGTTTACCCACTCATCAGTTGATTATGTTTGGGCTATTTCTACCTTTTGGCTATTGGGAAAACTGGGCATCTAAAATTCTTTACATCTATACTCCAAACACCTGCTGACTGGGTGTTCTTAGGTCCTCAGCAATGAGTAGTGGTCTCGGGTGGCTCCTGTCCCTGTACTAATCAAATACTATCTTTGGAGGTTCTAAGGGATGTATACGTCTTTGGGGGCACCTCTTGCTCCAAATTCTGGCCTTTGACATCTCCATCTCTCTCCACATCTTGCTGGGTGACTCCAGTCTGACCTCTGTACCATCTCACCCCATGCTGTCACCACCCTAATCCTGGGGAGGAGGCTGATGAGTGAGCAAGATGCTGCAGCTGAGGGTTTGGGATGTGAATGGAGAGGGTGGACAGCACATTGTGTGGACAGTAGTTCAGAACTGAATTGTATGTGTCACCATGTAAAAGGAAAAAACATTTTTTTCTCTATAGTCTCACTTCTGACACCAAATGTGTGGGGTTTTTTCCGTACCACGTACTTTTCCAGTTCTTGGTGGAGGTTGCCTGGATTTCCTACAACTTAACTCAACTCTGACATTAACTGTCCTGAGTCAGCAAAGACCCCACAGGTCGAGGGCTCAGTCCCACAAGACTGCCTCCACTTCAGACGTCAGTCACAAATCTCAGGTTGACATCTGAACTTCTGACTGACTGGCTATAAACTGGGGGCTTCTGCAACCTCCCCCACAGGTTCAGTGATTTGCTGGAATGGCTCACAGAACTCAGGAGAGCACTTTACTTACTATTACTGGTTCATTATGAAGGATGATAAAGCCAGATGAGGAGATACATGGGATGAGGTCTGGAAGGGTCCCGAGCACAGGAGTTTCTGTCCCAGTGGAGTTTGGGGTACACCACCCTCAGGGGCATGGATGTGTTCTTGTTCACCAGCCTGGAAGCTTTCTGAGCCCCTTTGATTAGGGTTTTCTGGAGGCTTCATGATTTATTAAAGCATTGTCCATGGGTGGTTAACTTCATCTCCAGCCCCTCTTCCCTCCCTGGAGGTCGGGGAGGCAGTTAAGTTACAACGCTCCAATCAATGGTTCGTTCCTCTGGCAACCAGCCCCTATCCTTAGGGACTTCCCAAAAGTTACCTCATAACATAATATAACAACATTAACTCAGATGTAGTTGAAAAGGGGTTGTTATGAATAATAGAAGCTGCTCCTTTCACCTTTATGGATCAGAGTTATTTCAGGAACTGGGCACAAAAACCAAATATTACAACAAAAGATGCTGCTACCCTGCTCTTATCACTTAGGAAATTACAAGTGTTTTAGCTCTGTGCCAGGAACCGGGAACAAGACCAGATAGATTTATCTCTTACATCACAATGGCACATCGTCCTAAAACTTCATACACACACATGCACAGGAACTTCTCACAGACGGTGTCTGCCCATAGGATTCAGATGGACGTCTCCCACACCCATCTTCCTCTTTTCCTTTTCAAATTCCTTCCATCCAGTATTTACAGCTGCTAACAAATGACTCCATTCGGAGTAATGTAGAATCCCATCTCCTCCTGTCCTTATAAACCATGTCCTGAGGTGGGAAGGAGATGGGATAGGGACGCCCCCCCACCCCCCCAAAGTTGATTTTATTTTTCTTCTGAATCACAATAAGACTTCTCTCCATGATAGGAATTCTACCATATTTCTAGGCCAACTGACTCGAAAGCCCAGCAGCTTTAAAAATAACATGAAAAAAGTCTGCTTATAACACTAGGTGCCCAGCATCATGGGGGTTACTCTACCATTTTTTACACAGGCGGTGGGATGGGGCCAGTGCAAACCTGGAGTTGCCTCTGAAATTAGCTACTTAGTCCTTTCTGGTAAATCCTGTTGGTGACTTCAGTTTGTTTGGTGGTGTATTATTTTTAAAGCTTACTTGTTGATAATGGTTAGGAGCTGGGCTTTTAGTATGAGCAATTTGGAGACCATTAGATGCTTCTGAGCAGAGAAGGGACATGCCTTGAGTTCAAGTCTGAATGGACTTCTCAGGTTGCTGTGTGTGAATACATGTAGGGGTCGAGGAGGCCCCTAGCTAGAAGGCAGTTTCAGTACTGCAGGTGAGAGGTGATGATGGCTTTGGCCACAAAAGAGATGATTCAGGGGGTCAGAAGTGATTGGATTATGGATGTGTTGGAAGGCAGAAATGACAGCTTCTGCCGGTAACTAGGACGTAGAATGGGAGAAGAAGAGAGTCAGAGATGACTTCAAACTTTTTGGCCTGAGTGACTGCAAAGGTGGGGTTGACATTTCCTGAGATAGGTAAAAATGCGGGGCGTGGAGCAGGTTTGGGATGGGAGGGAAGCAGGAGTTTTGTTTGAGAACACACTTCAGGTGAGTACTGGACGTCCAAGTGGAGGTGGAATGAGCATTGATACCTGAGACTGGAATTCAGCAGTGGCAGGGAGGGAGGTGATGGGAGGCAGGAACACCGTAAGTGAGGGCTTAACGGTCATCCCCCTGCCCCCACAGAATTAACAGGAAAAGTAAATGGGGAGGGGGTGGAAATCACACATTGGGCCAAGACGGAGCTTCCGAGAGTTTCTGGAAGAAGGAGACACCGAGACCCAAAGACTGCAGATGGTTTGCTCAGGCTCACACTCCAAGTTGGTGACAGAGCTGAGACAGAGCTGGTTCTTTGGGCCCCTGGCCACCCCCTACTCTTTCTAACATACCAGGCTGCCTATCGGCTCTGGGTTTCGAAGGCTGCACCATGTGGATGGAAGGCAGGCAAGCTGAGGCTGGAGGATTCTGTTTTGTTTTCTCCAGGTCACCATCCTCGTCAGCCTGGCCCTAGCTTTCCTCGCCTGCATCGTGTTCCTGGTGGTTTACAAAGCCTTCACCTATGACCACAGCTGCCCAGAAGGATTTGTCTATAAGGTAAGGGGCTTCTGGCAGGGGAGTGGCCCAGGTGACTGTCAGCTTCAATTAAAGAGTTTATCAATGTCTTCTTTTCATTGACATTTAAATTCTGGGTATGGCAACCTCCCTACAGACTGTTTAAAATGTAAGATGTGTCCGAAGAAAATGAAAACACTAATTTGAAAAGATGCATGCACCCCAATGTCCATAGCAGCATTATTTACAATAGTCAAGATATGGAAGCAACCTAAGTGTCCATCCATGATGAATGGATAAGGAAGACGTGGTACATATATACAATGGAATATTGCTCAGCCACAAAAAGAATGAAAGTTTGCCATTTGCAGCAACACAGATGGACTTGGAGGGTATTATGCTACGTGAAATATGTCAGACAGAGAAAGACAAATACTGTATGATATCACTTGTATGTGGAATCTAAAAAGTACCTCAAACTAGTAGATATAACATAAAAGGAATAGACTCACAGATATAGAGAACAAACTAGTAGTTACCAGTGCAGAGAGGGAAGTAGGGAGAGGCAAGATAGGGGTAGGGGATTTAAAAGTACAAACTACTATGTGTAAAATAAGTTAAGTTGTAATGATATATTGTACAGCACAGGGAATATAGCCAATATTTTATACTAACTATAAGTGTAGAAACTGTGACTCATGAAATTATACACCTGAAACTTATAAAATATGGTAAATCAACTATACCTCAATAAAAAAGAAAACTTTATGCACTCAATAAAGGCGTTGAAATACGTAAAAATGTTAGTATAAAGAAATGCATAAGTAACACCAAGACAAAACTGATGGTGGCAATCTAAATTTTTTTTCTAAAAAGTTGTATCTTCACAATAAATTTTGATATGAAATAAAAAATTACAAGAGGGCTTCCCTGGTGGCGCAGTGGTTGAGAGTCCGCCTGCCGATGCAGGGGACACGGGTTTGTGTCCCGGTCCGGGAAGATCCCACATGCTGCGGAGCGGCTGTGCCCGTGAGCCATGGCCGCTGAGTTTGCGCGTCCGGAGCCTGTGCTCCGCAACGGGAGAGGTCACAACAGTGAGAGGCCCGTGTACCGCAAAAAAAAAAAAAAAAAATTACAAGAAAAAAAAAGTCATAAATGTCCGGCAAGGAGTTTTCAGGCTTGCGTGAAGGACTCGGTCTCAAGTAGGCAGTAGACGGCCTCCTCCCAGATGGCCCTTGCTTCGACTGCCCATCCGCATCTGGGAGAGCTCACTCCTGCTGCAAATAGACTTCCGTCTCCAGAGCGCTCTGCCTAGGTGTGAGTCTTCCCGGTTTGATGGCTGGTTTCTTCTTCCTGCAGAGACGTGAAGACAGGGAGCAGAGCTTCTGAGGTGGCCTCCCCCAATCCTGCAGCTGGGCCCTTTCCCCGTCACCTTCACTCTGACTGTGCTCCTTCCCTTGCAAAACTGAACCGGCTGCATGAGCCCCGGGCATCCCCTCGCCCCTCAGAGTCTCAGGTTTCTCGCCTGCAATGGGCGTCAATAATGTCTGCCCACAGGATTTTGGAGAAAATTTAAATAAAATCGGTTAGCAAAGGGCCTGCTAGAGAATGGGCTCTCGACAAATGTTAGTGGTAGTAACATTTCAGAGCTGAAACGAATATTTATAAATTACCATTTACTGAGTACCCATTCTATGTCACCCCCTACCTAGACATTTTCATAAACGGTATCTCAGTTGAGCTCTCCACCCATTCTGAAAAATAGGTTTTTTTGCCCCCATTTTACATCTGAGGAAACGGAGATGAAGAGCGTTTTGTTATGAGTTTTCTAAGACATCACAGATGCTCCAGGATAATAGTGAAGAAAAAAAGGTGCTGCATTGGAGTGAGAAAAGGGGAGGTCAGGGATGTTTACTTCTATTTTCAGAAAGAAATTCTGAATGGATAAATTTTAAAAAAGTAAGAAAAATGGTGACTCAGGTGGGCAGGGAGGGGACAGAAAGAATAGGGCCGAGGAGCAAGGCTTCTCTGGATGTATCTTGCTCTACATTCGTCCTCGATGTGTATCAATGTTTGA
This sequence comes from Neophocaena asiaeorientalis asiaeorientalis, assembly GCF_003031525.2. NCBI lineage: Eukaryota > Metazoa > Chordata > Mammalia > Artiodactyla > Phocoenidae > Neophocaena > Neophocaena asiaeorientalis. Next base: position 1,549,634 of record NW_020173979.1, on the reverse strand, counting down.
TGTATTTGTAAAGATAAATAAATAAAAAATAATTCCTGAAATTAAATACAAGCTAAAATCTAGCTGTATATCAAGTTGGGAACATAAACTTACCGAGAAAATAAATATTCCAAATGACTGTAGAATGCAGTATATTGACTGTACAGCCTCAGTGGCATATATTCTAAGGACACAGAGAGCTGCAGGGAAATCCTATAGTTCCTTCAGTAGTCCAACTATTACTCATAATATTGCTGTTATTTTGTGACCATTTGATATATATTGTAGGATAATGCAAATATATAATTATATTAATGTTGTCAGGAACCAAGGCTTTTGGTATAAGAGAAAAGAGTTACAACTATCCAATCAAGGGAACGAAATGGACAGCAGTCGGCTGCAGGCAATGGCCCAGAGGAGGAGTTAGGGGGTGGGTGAATCAGCCAGGTAAAGAGCTACCAAGTGTCTACTGTAACCCCACAGTCAGTAAGCAGAGCATGTTGACCTTGAATTAGTATCATCAGCAGCTTCCTCCCTCCCTCTCTCTCCCTTTTTCTTTCTTTTCTTCCTCTCTCTCTTTCTCCCTTCATTCCTTCCATCTTTCTCTTTCTTTCCCTCTTTCCTTCCTTCCTTCCTTCCTCTCCCTCCTTCCCTCACTCTCTCTCTTTCTTTCTTTTCTTTTCTTTCTCTTTCTTTCTTTTTCTTTCTCTCTTTCTTCCCTCCTTCCTTCCTTCCCCTCTCTCCCTCCCTCCCTCCATCTCTCCCTCTCCCTCCCTCCCTCCCTCCTTCCCGTCCTTCCTTCCTTCCTTCCTCTCTCTCTCTCCCTCCCTCTCTCCATCTCTCCCTCTCCCTCCCTCCCTCCTTTCCTTCCTTCCTTCCTTCCTTCCTTCCTTCCTCTCTCTCTCCCTCCATCCCTCCCTCCTTCTCTCTCTCTCCCTTTCTCTCTTTCTCCTTTACTCTTTATTGAGGTGTAATTGGCATATAACACTATATTAGTCTCAGGTCTACAACATAATGATTGAGTATTCGTATATATTGCAGACTGATCACCACTCTACGTCTAGTTAACATCTATCACCCTGCATAGTTGCAAATTTTTTTCTTGTGATGAGAACTTCTAAGATCTACTCTATTAGCAACTTTCAAAAATGCAACTTTCAGTATTATTAACTACAGTCACCATGCTATGCATTACATCCCCAGGACTTATTTATTTTATAACTGGAAATTTGTACCTTTTGACCACCTTCACCCATTTCTCCTACCACCTCTCCACCTCTGGGAACCTACAACCTAGCATCAGGTTAGTTTCTTCTGGCTTCAAGTAGGTGGCAGCTTTGATGATGGTGATGACGCTGGGGAAAGCCTGATGAGGGCCAGGCGCAGGCCAGGTACCATCCCCCACCCTCTGGCTGAGAGCCTGGCGTGCCTGTGGGCCCCAGGTGGGGTGGCCGTGTTGCAGGGCGGGTTGGAAGCAGTCCACTGAGCTACCCCTGACTCTGTCTCTCTCTTCCCCTAGCACAAGCGCTGTATCCCGGCCTCCCTGGATGCTTACTACTCATCCCAGGACCCCAGTTCCAGAAGCCGCTTCTACACGGTCATCAGCCACTACAGCGTGGCCAAGCAGAGCACTGCCCGGGCCATCGGGCCGTGGCTGTCGGCAGCCGCCGTCATCCACGAGCCCAAGCCGCCCAAGACCCAGGGCCATTAGAGGCCCACCCCCAGCCAGAATCGGGGGCGGAGAGGGGGACCCCCGTGGGCTAAGCCAAGCTCCAGTTATAAGACAACAATG
>NW_020173979.1:1534302-1547818 GCF_003031525.2 Neophocaena asiaeorientalis asiaeorientalis | reverse complement strand
TTCACTGGAGTTGTCTGAATCAATATTTCTTTTCGTCCTTTGGTATGGTTGATTCGTCCCCGAGTCAGGCTCATGTACAAAGGCATGTTTCGTGTTGACTGTTCCCATGTAAGATATTTTCAAAGCCACTGCTTATTATTTGTTAGGAAAATTTAAAAACAGAAGAGGAAAGAAACAAAGAAAGTGAACAAAAAAGAGTTAGACTGGCTGCACCTGGAAGACACTGAAGGGTAGTAAAGAGCACAGATGCTCTGGGCTTCTTGGACAAGAGATGGTAGCTTCAGTGTGAGCTTCGGAAGGTACAGAACTTGTGAGTGATGCAGGCGGGGCTGCTTGCCTTGGCCTCCGGTCTGCAGGGGAGAAATACCGGAAGTTAGGAACTGCTGAGTTGGAGAGAAGGACTGATTTTGGCATTTTTAAGCCCAGGATGCATACAACCCAGAGAGAAAAGCCTCCACCGCGTCGTGTGTTTTGCAAAGTTAGCACAAACTTGTCTGTATGGGCATTGGAGCTGGGGCCGGGCTGCACGCCCTAGGGATGTGTAGGGTATAAGAAACACTGAGCAGCGGGCAGACTTTCTTTGTCTTTCTCTTGTGTTTCTAGCCCTACACCTGGGTACTGCCCAGGAAACAGAAGAGGTAGAAAGAGAAGGAAGGAGAAGCTGCAGGAAGAAAGCCCAGCGTGGGCATGTGACATTTGGCCAAGCTATAAGCACAGCACCCAAGTTTAAAATCTGTGTCTGTTTGCTGTTTTCCGAAGTGCTAATAACACGAGGAAGAACAGGAAGGGTCCTAACCAGGAACCTCAGGTGATAGCCAGGGAGGCTTTTCACTGGAGCTGCAGCAAAGCCAAATCATTTCTAAAGGAAGCTAAGACCTGTGGCCGTCTTTTGGCCACTCCTTTGTGTTGACAGTGGGTACCGTCCAAACTCCGCAGTCTGGTTCTGGAAGCTCCTAGCCAGGAGGCAGCATCTGACATTGCCCAGGCCTCCCGTGGCCCTGGTCCCACCTCAGGCGCTTCCACGCGGCTCTCCCGCAAACGTTTTGGGGAGAGCCCCTCTGTGTGGCGTTGGCTCCAGGTCCAGCAAAGCTAGCACTGGCTGGGAGAGGCTGTATGAGATGTGGTACTGGCTCCCCTCGAAGCTCAAACGGGCCATTTAAAGGGCATTTTGTCATGTGTGGCTTTGCTATGATGCTGAAATCATCGTACATTAATAGCTGGGTAATAAGACAAGCGTAGCTCAAACTAGTCTGCTGAAAGCTATCATCTGACTTTTCCTCCCTCCCCACCCTTCAGTCACCTCGAGTCACTTGTAAATTCATTGGTCATCTAAAGCGGAATAACAAGTTGTCCCTAGCAAAACTGCTGAGCGCTTTATAATTTTGTGGTGTATTTTTGTCGGTAGGTAGCAGAGGCTGAAGTATTTTTTGGTGTAATCCTTGGACTTTTCTGACAGGAAACAAATAAAGATAGATGTGTCTGGGTCTTGACCTTCCTTTGCCTTTTTCTTTATCTTCTGCTCAGTGAGCCTGCTGGGGAAGATGCTGGGGGCAGGGGTCCCCGAGGATGGGTGAGCTCTGGGGGCAGAGTGTCCTGTTAGGCTGGGGCTGGATCTGGGCTGTGGAGGGAACTCCATCCTCAGCCGAATGGGTCTGAAATGATGCTGAGGTCAAAGGCAAAGGACCAAGAGGTGCACCTGGCTCTTATCTTGCAGCCCAACATCCTTCATCCTATGAGCATCTGCTGAGCTCCTGCAGAGGGCCAGGCTGTGCTGGGCATGGGGCATTCAGCCACGAATGACACATATTCACTCTGAAGTCTGGAGGTAGGGTCGGATGTGGAAACAGACATCGGCACAAGAAGAGTCTGAGGGTGCCATTGACAGAATGCATTTGGCCAACAGCTTAAGGAGGAAGCTGCTGGGTGATGAGTGGTCCCTTTTCATAATGAGCTCATTTAAGGCTTTTTACTACCTAGGCAGGTAGAGATTATTGGTCCCCATTTGACAGATGAAGAGACTGAGGCTCAGAGGGATGGAGAGAGGCCCTGGGGCTACAGCGGATGAGCTGGGATTCAAACCCAGGTGTGTGTGACTACTTTATCCCCCTCGACTGCTTCTGTAAGACCCCAAAGCAATGCTGTCAAGGTTCATGCCTCAGAAAGTCACGTCACACTTATAAAAGCGAACTAGCTTATTCTCAGCCTGAATTCAGTATCAGCAGTGAATGTTAAGGATAGCAAGCTTTTAAAGGTCCCTTTCTACATTCCAAGCAGTAAGCGTTTTGAGCATCCTGGTTCCTGTAACCCTTCCACCAGCTCCGTGAGGTAGGTACCCCCATACCCAACATCACTGTCATCATGTCATCATCACACCTATTTTGAGATGAAAGAGCAGCGCAGCACCTCCACCTGAGGCCTGAAGTTAGGAAGCGGCTGAGGCGTGATTCCAACCCACATACTTGGGTACCAGCTTCTCAACCACAGTGCCATTCCAGCAGTAACCGCTTATCTCTGCCTTTTGCTTGGGAGTTTCTAGTTTGTGTTCACAGCTCTTCTCAACCTCAGATGGCAGACCATCGGGGGAGAGGTCAAGATTGAATGTGGGCAGAGCTGGAGGCTGATTCCCCAGCCTCATTGCTGCACTGGGGGTGGTGGCCATGCAGGCATTGCTGGAGGGAAGGAGGAGAGAGGTAGCACGGCTCCTGCACAAAGGCAGCTGAGCGCAAACGGGCCTTAGCCAACCGCACCTGCACCCATAAGGCCTTAGACTGCAGCCTCTGTTCAGGGACTGGTGAGCTGGGCAGGCAGGACCAGGCTGTGGGCTGGCCTCCCACTCTCAGAGGTAGCCTCATCCTTATGGCCAATGCATAAACACCCACTATTTTTCTCAATTACGCAAAGTCAGCTAAAGACTTAGTGAACACACGTTCAAACATTCTGTCATAAATGGATTTGCCACTCCATTGCCTCAAAAAATAAACCAAAGCTATCTTTTCTCTGGAATGAACAGGCTCTGGGAGTACGACTGGAAGGAAGGGAGAACGTCAGGGACAGGAGACGGGGACAGAGATTTCTGATTTTAGGAGCGACCCTGGGGCCATGTGCAATTCCTGGCGGAGTTGGAATTTTCTCATCAGAAAAAAGGAGGATGCTTAACTCCTCCCACAAATATCCAAGGAGTGGGAGATTGGATCTAGAAGAGTTTAACCAAAGGGGGTTTGGTCAGGGGAAAGCTGCCCTGGGTTTTGGAGGATGGGGTTTTGCAGGGCACTGCTGGCTGACAAAGGGCCAAGGGGAACCAGGAGATGATGACAAAAACAGTGCCTTGGTTTGTAGAACAAGATCTATTTGTGGCTTTTGCTCATTTTTTAATCTGCTCTCCAGCAGTGGGAACCTCTCTCAAGATGCTCACAGTTTTGGGGGAGGTCAGACAATCAGGTGTGCATGAGAGGAGCTGGGACAGAAGTTCTCAGGAGGGGAGAGCGTGGCAGTGGGGTGCCAGCCTGGGGTTCTTGGAGGAACTGAACTTAGACCTGGATCTTGAAGGATTTTGCGTTTTGACAGGAAGAAATCAGGAGGGGGAGAGAAGACACCTCAGAGCCGTCCTCCCAGGCCATGGGAACAGCCTCATAAAGGTGCCGAGGAGACAGCCCAAGGCTGCCCCTCACAGATGCCCCTGGGATGTCTCCCCAGTGCCAGTGCTGGATGCGAAGATTAAGCAGGCACAGGAAGCTGCTGCTACTGCCCTGGGGCTCAGGGTCCAGGCCAGGGAGAGGGGGAGGGAGATAAATGAAGGCACTATTGCTTCACCTTGGGGAGAGGCAGGAATGGCACCTGGGGTGATCCCAGCAGTCAATCAGGTTTGAACATATTAGGGAGATGTATATTTTTCTGGAAAATTGAAAGACCACTTGGAGCTGCTGTGAATCACTTTATCCCCCCTCCATCCCTACAATGGGCTTTAATCCCAGGGGGAATTCATGTGGAGGAAGAATAAGAAATAAATTTCTGGGGTTCCCTGGTGGCGCAGTGGTTGAGAGTCCGCCTGCCGATGCAGGGGACACAGGTTCGTGCCCCGGTCCGGGAGGATCCCACATGCCGCGGGGCGGCTGGGCCCGTGAGCCATGGCCGCTGAGCCTGCACGTCGGAGCCTGTGCTCCGCAACGGGAGAGGCCACAACAGTGAGAGGCCCGTGTACTGCAAAAAAAAAAGAAAGAAAGAAAAGAAATAAATCTCCGATAATTTTTTCAAGAAGTACACAACACTGTCTCTTTAGAAGAATAGCTCTCGGGATCCGTTGAGGGCTGGTTTCCTTGGCGATATCAATGCCATGAGATGCAGTCTGGCACAGAGGGGTGTTCATCTAACTCTGCTCTTTTGTCAGAAATGATGTGTTTCTGAGAACCCAGCCCCAGAGACCATGAGTCCGAGTTGCCCTGAGAGGTGGCCACACCTCTTTCAGACTCTCTGCTCTGTCTCTTCTCTGTTCTTATCTGTCCTTGTCTGTGCCTCTGCCTCCCTGTCTCCTTCCAAGGGAAACGGTGTCTGGAGGTGCGAACTGACTTGCTGTAATTATGCTTCAATTCTAGGTCCATGGTGGGCTCTGTGCTGGGTTTGGGCTGGGTGTGAAGTGGGGTGGGTGGCAGAGAGTGAGACAGCCCCGGAGGAGCGTGGGTCCCAGGCTCTGCTCCTCCTGGCTCTGTAGCCTTGGCCAGTTCCCCTCCTCTCTCTAAGCTGCAGCTTCCCAATCTCTAAAATGGGCATAATAATTGTATCTACCTCGTTTTGCAAGAATGCCATGAAATAATAAATTTCTACCTGTAGCGGGCACTCAACAAATTGTGGCTGCTATATCTTAATAAGTCTCACTCAGACTCAGTTTCCTTATTTGTAAATTGGAATTATTTATAAATAACACCCCCCCTCATAGAGTTGCTGTGGCTTAAAATAATGCAGTGGCTGTGAAGTGCCCATAGCCCAGAAGTCGATTATCTCCCATGGGCCCTTAGGAAGCTCATGGGCACACCCCTTTCTTTCCAGGCCTCCCAGAGATCGTCAGAGCAGACTCCCTTGTACAGAGCCACATACACCCCATCTTCCTCTGTCTACTAACAGTTTTTATTTGCTAAACTAAGACACAAATATATCATTTCAATGAAGATATTAATTTTTTTTTTTTTTAAGGAAAAAGAGCGAATTTACTTGTATTTCTACAGAGGCTGTGTGCTTCTTCTAGAATGGTTGCTAATGTCACTTTTTGTAATTTTATTCTTTTTTTTTTAACATCTTTATTGGGGTATAATTGCTTTACAATAGTGGTTAGTTTCTGCTTTATAACAAAGGGAATCAGTTATACATATACGTAGGTTCCCATATCTCCTCCCTCTTGCGTCTCCCTCCCTCCCACCCTCCCTATCCCACCCCTCCAGGCGGTCACAAAGCACCGAGCCGATCTCCCTGTGCCATGCGGCTGCTAAGACATTAAATATTGCTTTGAGGTCTCCATCACATTTCCAGAAACAATTTTGCTCAAACTCCTTACATGCATTGAAAAAAAAAAAGAAAAGAAACAACCAAACTACAGACTTTATTTAGATTTAACGAGGTTTCCACTAAAATCCTTCCAGGATCCCACGTTACATTTAGCTGTCTGCTTAGTCTTCTCTTATTTGTGACAGTTCCCCTGTCTTACCTTGTCTCTCATGACCCTGACACTTTTGAAGAGAACTGTCCTGTAGACTGACCCTCAATTTGGGGTTTGTCTGCTGTTTTCCCGTAGTTACACTGAAGATATGATTTTGGGGATTCTGAGGGGATATGCCGCTCTTAGTGCATCGCGTTATGGGGTATGTGATATTGATCTGTCTCATTCTTAGTGTTGTTAACCTCGACCCCTCAGTTTAGGTGGTGTTTTCCAAGTTTCTCCACTGTAATGTCACCATGGTTCCCTCTGTAATTAGTAAACATTGGGGGGAAGGTACTTGGAGGATGTACAAATATCCTGTTTCTCCTTAAACCTTCTGACGCTAATTTTAGCGTTCATCAGTGGGTCTTGCCTGCAGCAGTTACTACTGTAGTGTTCCGGTAGTAATTTTCTATTTCTTCTACTTTCATTTATCAGAATTCTTCTGAAAGGAAGAGTTGTTTCTTGTCCCCGTTTATGTGTTGATTCAATCATTCATTTTATTAGTGTGGACTCAAGGATATTTATATATTCTTTGGGTTATAATCAAATACTCTATTTTGTTGCTCAGATTGTTTCAGCTTTTGTAATTGGAAGCTCTTTCAGGTTGGTTCCTGTGTCCTTTTGACACATCCCACTTTTGTTTTCTCCACTTTATTTCTTTTTAACTTTAAAAAAAATTTTATTGGAGTATAGTTGCTTTACAATGTTGTGCTAGTTTCTGCTGTACAGCAAAGTGAATCAGCTATACGTATACATATACCCCCTCTTTTTTGGATTTCCTTCCCATTTAGGTCACCACAGAGCACTGAGTAGAGTTCCCTGAGCTATACAGTAGGTTCTCATTAGTCATCTATTTTATACACATCCCACTTGTTTTCAGTGCTTTCTTAGTTTCTGGCACTACAAGATGCTCCAGGCTCATCTTGTGTTCTCCCTTTCCTAGTCCTGGAATCAACCATGACTCCAAGGAGCTCTGATTCTTTTTTGTTGAGAAATCGTATTTAGAAACCAAGATCTGATGTTAGTTTTGCTAGGGGAGTGTCATTGCTTCTAGTTCCTCTCAGTGGACAGAGTTAGGAAATGATGGAGGTACAGCAGTCCATGTACGCACACACACCTCTCTCTCTCTCTCTCTCTCTCCATGTTTCTCTTTTATCATCTATAATCTATCTATCTCTATCAAAATCAAACATAAGTTTATTTTGATACCTCTGGTTCCAATGCAAAGGGTTTATTCTAACATCCTCTCTTTGCTTGATTGTAATTTCTTTCTCTGACAGTGAGACAGATGACTATTATTTACAATATATTTACTTATTCATCTCTCGTATACATGTAATGTTTCAGATACATGCCTTTTTTGACATTTAGAATTTCTGACATCACTAGAGACACATTTTGATTCGTAAACTTTGTGTGTTAGGGTAACCATCTTGCTTTGTGTTTCGTTGTAAGACATATATAGAGAGCCATTTATTTCCTGAAAGCTAACATTTTTGAATGGCTCAATGCATTGTGTTATATTTAAGCTGAGTTTCTCACCACTGAGAGTAATGATGGGGTCTTAATAACAATAGCACCTTAAATGTCATAGACACCTGCCCCCATCTGCCTTTGGGAGATTCCATCCTCTTATTAAGACCACTCTTCCTAGCCCAGGTGGACTCTCACATGTGCTGGAGAACAGGTGTGAACCTGCTGGGGCCTGTTATCCACTGAGCTCCCTGGATACCCAGAATTTCTCAGACTCTGATGGGCAGGGCCACTGATGCCCTGAGGTCCTGTAGTTTCCACTTTCCTCAGGCTCTGGTGGGGTAAAGGGAGAAGATGCCCTATCATCAGAGGACCACTGCAGGACTGCTTGTGTTTCCTGTGCCCTACAGAGTTTTAACCAAACAGCACTTTTATTCTTTTATTATATTGACAGCACCTTTACCTCCTCCACACTCTACTTGGGACCCCAACATGAATCCATAGGGCTTCACTAAAAGGCAAATTTGAGGAAGAGGTATCATGCTTGGGTTGGAAGTAACTGGCCACGCACCATAACTACTCCTATCTGCACCCATGGAAGACTGTGAATCTGTCACATCAGCTTTCTTACTGAGCCCTATTGCAGCCAAATCATCTTCCCCTACAGCAGTTATCCATGCTCCCTCTATCGCTCACTTTGATGCTGAGAGTGACAGAGATTGCTGGTTCTATTGAAAGTCCATGACCACCTTCCATAGCATGGAGTTGTCACCATGAGGGCTTCAGTTGGTAAGGGATTATCTTTCTCACCCCCTCTTGTTTCTAAGCTTCATTATATACTAGTTTTCAGCATTCGACTGTGAGTGGAAGGTGGAAGTGATGTGTGTCCCTTCTAGGATGGCATTTTTAAGCAGGTAATACAGAATCTCTATTGTCTCTTCCTTCCCATTCCTCCCTACTCTGCGATGTTGTAAAGCTGAGAACTCTTGGGGGGATGATGGAGCCACAAGATAGAAGGAGCCTGGATCCCTGAATCACCATATGGAGAGCCACCTGCCTACATTGGGCTGTTACATGAATGAAAAACAACTTTTATGGTGCTATTAATGAAATTCTGCGTTTTATTTGTTACAGTAAAAAGAATTACCATGACCAATACATAAATAAAATCCATGTTCCATCTGAACACCGTGCCTTGTTTAGGACTGGTTGTGACAATGACCTTCCTCTGGGCTTAGGTTCGTGATTCCAGCTAGATCCTCAGGTGAGCTCCTCAGTCTCCAAGTTCTCTCATCCATGAAGCACTTTCCAATTCACACCTCAGGACTCAGTTCAGGTGTCACTTTTTCTGTGATCTCCCTGACCTCTCCAAACTGGGTAGGATTCTCCATAGCAGTCCCCCCAAATCCTGTGTATCCCTGTATCACAGAATGGCTACAATCTATTTTTATCATCAGATTACTTGTCAGTGATCTCCTGGATGGATGGTTCAAGGGATGGATGAAAAAAAAATCTCTATGCCAATAACTTCTAAATGTCTGTTTCCAGCCCAGACCTTTCTATTGAGATTCATACTCATATCATATATATCTCTTCATGCTGTTTCTTGCTAACTGAATATCCCTGTGGGCACCTCAAAGTCAACATGTTCCCCAGAACCTTCATCATATTTCCCCCAACTATGTTATATGTCCATGTGCTTTAAATTGGGTGATGATGTCACCAGACTGGAAACCCAGGTGCCACTTTAGATGCTTCCCTTTATATCAATGAACATTTTATCGGCTGCTAAGTTCTGACCATTCCAGTTTCAAAGTGACTTGAGTTGGCCCCTTCCTTTGCCAGAATCTGAGTCCAGGTCCCCCTCACTCCTCCCTCAGATGCCTCCTTACAATCTCCCTCCTTTAGTTTTTCTTCCCATCCAGCTTTCTCACTGGCTTAAATGGACCCCATGACTCCCCTGACTGTAGCCTCTCAATGTTCCTCCTGGTCCTTAGGATTAAATCCAGTCTCCCAAACTTGACGTTGAAAGCCCATTGCAGTCTGCACCCTGGCTCCTCCCACCCCCTCATGTCTTCCATGGACCACACCCCCCTCACCACACACACTCAGTCCCACCAAGATGGCCCTTCACAGCACCCATAGCCTCAAATGCCCTGTAAGCTGGGACACTGTTTCATTTTTTCCCCTCTCTCCATCCTCCTCACCATGCCTTATTGAAATAGGTATCCTTCTTGCGTGGGAAAAGGATAAGGCAGGAAGGAAAGCAGAAAGCCCTTTCCTGAACTTCTTGCTTTTGTTTCCAAAATCTACACCACAGAGGGGAGATAATTCCTGGGTACAGATGAAGTGTTTTGAAGAAACATATAGAAAGATTTGTCTTATTCCGGTAAGGATCCCCTGGGCTGAAGGGAGCAGCGGATGGAGCAGAGAGGTTGGGGATCTCAGAGAGAAGAGGGACCCTGGATGCTAAGGGCACCAAGTGTCCCCTCCCCCACCCAAGGGCACCTAGGCCCCAGAGAGCAAAGGCATGTCCGGAGAATGGACATGCTGTACAGTCTTCATCCAGAAGACTGTAGGGGTTCATCTGTGGCTCAGAAGCAGACTGAAAAGACCATGGAGACAGGCAAGCTGTGTCTCTAAGAGATGCTTCTGATCCCAGAACGAAATTCCTTGAATGGCTGAGGCTACACCTCCTGCTGGCCCAGCAGAATGAAGGCTCAAGACAGAAGTTTAACTGAGTTTGGGGGAAAAGAGAGCACTCTTGCCCACCTGAACTTACGGAGTGAGGTTCATACCTTCCCTGCCCTTCTCACCATTCTCAGGCTCACTCTCGTCATCCTCGTGGTACAGACTTGCCCCTCTTCTGGGCCTCCATAGCTCCTTGTCTATTCCTCTATTACATTACTTATTTTATAATTCTTTATATACACAGTAGAATATGTGGTAGGTATTATTATTCTTTCATTTTATAAATGAAGAAACAGAAGCTCAGAGGGGTCAGATGCTGAGGTTTACACCCGCCCTGCTGCTCTGGCACCCAGGTGTGCGTCTCTGCACCCTTGTGTGGAGTCCATTTGTGCCCACCCTCGCCATCCTCCATCCACCTTGTGGCCTTCTGCCATCTGGCTTGGAGGCCCCCAGTCCCGCTCTCCTGCAGGATGACAGCATCCACAGCATCTCCACAGGTCAGCTCTTTCCCCTTCAGCTTTAAACAAACACATTTGATTAGGAAGATGTGTCTCTCTATGTCGGCAATTTATTCCCTCCTATGCAAATTGTCCCACTAATTAATAAGGAAAAAAACCAACAACAACACAATTCAGACCAGTGAGCTCTTGAAAGAGAAAATGAAGGCGCTGTCAGCAAATAGGTGGCATCCAAGTCCTGAGCTGGGAGTCAAACAGACCTGGATTTGAATCCCAGTTTCACTGCTCTCTGCCCACGGGCCCTAGGGCAGGTCACTTCACCTCTCTGAGCCACACTTTCCTCATCTGTGAAGTGGGGGTGCTGATCCCTACTTCATACCATGGCTAGAAAGTTCCTTTGAGAAAGGATCCAGATGTTTTGGGAATTCCAAGGTGCTCTGACAGTAGGGGAAGAATATTCATTTACTTTATATTGCAGAAAAACACACAAGTAGAGGGTGCATCCTCTTAGGACCCTAGAGCATAGGGTCCCACTGCTGGAAACGTACCTAGGTCTGGTGAACTCTGTTGTGGGTTGAAATGTTTTCCCCCAACACCCCGGACAAGGACACTGTCAGCAGAAGTTCTGTTGGCATGAGCCCTCCCAGAGCCCACAGTTAGCCCCACCAAAGAGCCTATAACCTCCAGTGCTGGGTTGCCTCAGGCCAACAAACAGGGAGGGAACTCAGCCCCACCTATCAGCAGATAAGTGGATTAAAGTTTTACTGAGCACTGCCCACAAGAGCAACACCCAGCTCTACCCACCACCAGTCCCTCCCCTTAGGAAGCTTGCACAAGCCTCTTAGATAGCCTCATTCACCAGAGGGCAGACAGCAGAAGCAAGAAGAACTACAATCCTGCAGCCTGTGGAACAAAAACCATATTCAAAGAAAGGTAGACAAAATGAAAAGGCAGAAGGCTATGTACCAGATGAAGGAACAAGATAAAACCCCAGAAAAACAATTAAATCAAGTGGAGATAGGCAACCTTCCAGAAAAAGAATTCAGAATAATGATAGTGAGGATGACTGAGGACCTCAGAAAAAGAATGGAGGCAAAGATCGAGAAGATGCAAGAAAATGTTTAACAAAGACCTAGAAGAACTAAAGAACAAATACCTAGAAGAATTAAAGAACAAACAAACAGAGATGAACAATACCATAACTGAAGTGAAAAATACACTAGAAGGAATCAACAGCAGAATAACAGAGGCAGAAGAACGGATAAGTGACCTGGAAGAGAGAATGCTGGAATTCACTGCTGTGGAACAGAATAAAGATAAAAGAATTTTAAGAAATGAAGACAGCCTAAGAGACCTCTAGGACAACATTAAACACACTAACATTTGCATTATAGGAGTCCCAGAAGAAGAGAGAGAGAGAAAAAGACCCGAGAAAATACTTGAAGAGATTTTAGTTGAAAACTTCCCTAACACGGGAAAGGAAATAGCCACCCAAGTCCAGGAAGCACAAAGAGTCCCAGGCAGGATAAACCCAAGGAGAAACACACCAAGACACATAGTAATCAAACTGACAAAAATTAAAGACAAAGAAAAATTATTAAAAGCAACAAGGGGAAAATGACAAATAATATACAAGGGAACTCCCATAAGGTTAACAGTTGATTTCTCAGCAGAAACTCTACAAGCCAGAAGGGAGTGGCACAATATATTTAAAGTGATGAAAGGGAAGAACCTACAAACAAGATTACTCTACCTGTCAATGATCTCATTCTGATTTGACGGAGAAAACAAAAGCTTTACAGACAAGCAAAAGCTAAGAGAGTTCAGCACCACCAAACCAGCTCTACAACAAACGTTGAAGGAACTTCTCTAAGTGGGAAACACAGAGAAGAAAAGGACCTACGAAAACAAACCCAAAACAATTAAGAAAATGGTAAAAGAACATATATATTTATAATTACCTTAAATGTGAATGGATTAAAGGCTCCAACCAAAAGACACAGGTTCGCTGAATGGATACAAAAACAAGACCCATATATTTGCTGTCTACAAGAGACCCACTTCAGACCTAGGGACACATGCAGACTGAAAGTGAGGGGATGAAAAAAAGTATATCATATCAAGCATCTTTTCTGACCACAGTGCTATGAGATTAGAAATCAATTACAGGGGCAAACTGTAAAAAAAACACAAACACATGGAAGCTAAACAATGCATTACTAAATAACCAAGAGATCACTGAAGAAATCAAAGAGGAAATCAAAAAATACCTAGAGACAAATGACAATGAAAATACGATGATCCAAAACCTATGGGGTGCAGCAAAAGTAGTTCTAAGAGGGAAGTTTAGAGCAATACAATCCTATCTCAAAAACAAGAAAAATCTCAAATAAACGATCTAACCTTAAACCTAAAGGAATTAGAGAAAGAAGAACAAACAAAACCCAAAGTTAGTAGAAGGAAAGAAATCATAAAGATCAGAGCAGAAATAAACAAAATAAAAACAAAGAAAACAATAGCAAAGATCAATAAAACTAAAAGATGGTTCCTTGAGAAGATAAACAAAATTGATAAACCTTTAACCAGACTCATCAAGAAAAAAAGGAAGAGGACTCAAATCAATAAAATTAGAAATGAAAAAGGAGAAGTTACACCTGACAGTGCAGAAACACAAAGCATCATAAGAGAGTACTCAATCAACTCTATGCCAATAAAATGGACAATCTGGAAGACATGGACAAATTCTTAGAAAGTTATAACCTTCCAAGACTGAACCAGAAAGAAATAGAAAATACGAACAGACAAATCACAAGTAATGAAATTGAAACTGTGATTAAAAATCTCCCAACAGGGCTTCCGTGGTGGCGCAGTGGTTGGGAATCTGCCTGCTAATGCAGGGGACACGGGTTTGAGCCCTGGCCGGGGAGGATCCCACATGCCGTGGAGCAGCTGGGCCCATGCACCACAGCTGCTGAGCCTGAGCTCTAGAGCCTGAGAGCCACAACTACGGAGCCCATGTGCCACAACTGCTAAGGCCTGCACGCCTAGAGCCCATGCT
The DNA here is from genome assembly GCF_003031525.2 of Neophocaena asiaeorientalis asiaeorientalis. Lineage (NCBI taxonomy): Eukaryota > Metazoa > Chordata > Mammalia > Artiodactyla > Phocoenidae > Neophocaena > Neophocaena asiaeorientalis. The sequence goes on along the minus strand of NW_020173979.1, from coordinate 1,534,452 downwards.
CCGCAACAGGAGGGGCCACAACAGTGAGAAGCCCACACACCGCAATGAATAGTAGCCCCCACTCGCCACAACTAGAGAAAGCCCAGGAGCAGCAACGATGACCCAACACAGCCAAAAATAAATAAATAAATTAATTAATTAAAAAAAAAA